>NW_019718139.1:0-1043 GCF_002891405.2 Cryptotermes secundus | reverse complement strand
CATGCCAAGGAAGATCAACAGAGAAGGAAGGTTCAGAGAACGTCCAAAACTACGGGGAGGGTGTTCTCTTCAGCCATCGTCACTCCAGGTGTCTCCTTCGCGGCGGCACTCCGAGGCAGCACAGCAGAGCAGCAACAGCGCCCTCAGAAAAGGCATGTTCCGGTGGCTACAGCACAACAATGAAGCAGATTGTACCGGCCCCTTCACTGCAGAAAGAAACAGATCAGTCAGTTCAGGCTACTTATTTAAACGGTCAATCTCTCGACAATATTTTGAGAATAGTGACTGTAGTACAGCAGATTATGACAGAGGCCAGTGGTGCAGTGTCCGAGGAGGACAAAATAATGGCCATTACCAAAATTGTTCTAAACCTTATGAAACAAAATGGCCACTAGCTTTCATAGGCCCCTCAAAGTCATAGCATTGAATGCGAACGGCATTGGAAGGCAGCGCTATGAGCTCAGTATACAGCTGCAAGACCTACACGTAGATGTGGCCCTGTTTTCACAGACACATCTGAAACCTCATGAGAGGTTCCTTATTCCAAATTACCACTTTTATAGAATCGACCCGCCACTCGGGCAGAAAGGGCGGAACTGCCGTTGCAGTAAGAAAGGCATTCCCCATAACCATGTAGACCTACCACCCCTTCTTCCAGTAGAAGCGACATGGGTCTCCATACCAATTGGTAACAGCGATGTACTGCTTGCAGCTCTTTATAAATACCCAGGCAGAGCCTTGAGTGAAGCTGACATCACTGAGCTCTTAAGCTTTAGACGTAAGTCGATTTTGGCAGGTGATTTGAATGCTAAGCAACCAATTTGGAATAGCAGAGTTTCAAACCTCTCAGGCTTGAAACTAATGAATTTATTTGATATGAGTGAATTTGAAATTTCAGCACCACTGTGCCCCACTCATTATTCCCCTGCTGGAAATGGTGACAAAAATATCACAAAAATATCAGAATGTCTGATGTCATCGTCTCTGATATTTTGAATTCAGATCATCTACCAATAGTATTCCACATACTGGATCACGTTAAA
>NW_019718138.1:0-982 GCF_002891405.2 Cryptotermes secundus | reverse complement strand
GGGTTGTTAGCATGCTAGCTTTTCGTTGCTAGTTGGCTAGCTTTGTGATGCCTGCTTGCATTTTTTGCGTTTTTGCTTGCTAGCTTTGCGTTTCTAGCTTGCTAGCTTTCCGTTGCTAGCTTGCTAGATTTGGGTTGTTAGCATGCTAGCTTTTCGTTGCTAGTTGGCTAGCTTTGTGATGCCTGCTTGCATTTTTTGCGTTTTTGCTTGCTAGCTTTGCGTTTCTAGCTTGCTAGCTTTCCGTTGCTAGCTTGCTAGATTTGGGTTGTTAGCATGCTAGCTTTTCGTTGCTAGTTGGCTAGCTTTGTGATGCCTGCTTGCATTTTTTGCGTTTTTGCTTGCTAGCTTTGCGTTTCTAGCTTGCTAGCTTTCCGTTGCTAGCTTGCTAGATTTGGGTTGTTAGCATGCTAGCTTTTCGTTGCTAGTTGGCTAGCTTTGTGATGCCTGCTTGCATTTTTTGCGTTTTTGCTTGCTAGCTTTGCGTTGCTAGCTTCCTAGCTTTACGTTGCTTGCTTTTTTTGCGTTTCTTGCTTGCAAACTCGCATGCTATCTTTGCGTTGCTAGCTTGCCAGCTTTGCGTTTCTATCTTCCCAGCAGTGCGTTGCTAGATTGCCAGCTGTTCGTTGCAATTTTTCCAGCTTTGCGTTACTTCCTTTCTTGCTTGCTTTGGTTTCTTGCTTTCTAGCTTAGCGTTTATAGCTTGCTAGCTTTGCGTTTCTAGCTTTCTAGCTTTCAATTGCTAGCTTGCAAGCATTGCGTTGCTAGCTTGCTAGCTTTGTGTCGCTACCTTGCTAGCTTTGTTTTGCTACCTTGATAGCTTGGCGTTGATAGCTTGCTTGCTTGCGTTGCTAGCTTGCTATCTTTGCGTTGCTCGCTTGCTAGATTTGCGTTGCTATTTTGCTAGCTTTGGGTTTCTAGCTAGCTAGCATTGAGTTCATAGCTTGATAGTCTGCGTTGCCAGCTTGATAGGTTTGCTAGCTTG
>NW_019718137.1:677-745 GCF_002891405.2 Cryptotermes secundus | reverse complement strand
TTGCGTTTCTTGCTTGCTAGATTTGCGTTTCTTGCTTGCTTGCTTGCTTTTCATTTCTCGCTTGCTAT
>NW_019718137.1:0-552 GCF_002891405.2 Cryptotermes secundus | reverse complement strand
GTTCGTTGCTAGCTTGCTAGCTTTTCGTTGCTAGCTAGCCAGCTTTGGATATGTAGATTGCAAATTTTGTGTTGCTAGCTTGCTAGTTTTGAATTGTTCTTTTGCTAGGTTGCGTTGCTTGCTTCCTTGCTTACTTTCTTTGCTTTTCTTGCTTGCTAGCTCTGCGTTGCTAGTTTGCTAGCTTTGCGATGGTAGCTTGATAGTTTTGCGTTGCTAGCTTTCAAGCTTTGCGTTGCTAGCTTGTTAGTTTGCGTTGCTAGCTTGCTAGTTTGCGTTCTAGCTTGTTATTTNTATATTGCAAACTTTGCGTTGCTATCTTGCTAGATATCCGTTTTTGCTGGTTAGAAGTTGCTAGCTTGCTATCTTTGCGTTATTAGCCTGCTAAATTATTAGATCTGCGTTGCTAGCTTGCTGGTTTTGCGTTGATAGCTTGCTTGTTTGCGTTGCTAAATTTCTAGTTTTGCGTTGCTAGCTTGGTAACTTTTCGTTGCGAGCTTACTAGCTTTACGTTGCTACCTTGCTAGCTTCGCGTTGCTCGCTTTGCGTTGATAG
>NW_019718136.1:0-724 GCF_002891405.2 Cryptotermes secundus | reverse complement strand
TGTAGTGTCTAGACACTAACAGCGTTACAACAGAAGTAAGAGAATATTAAATATTTTGGATTATATTTTTCACTTTTTTTTCTANATTTTGGATTATATTTTTCACTTTTTTTTCTATTATATGAATGACAATGCTGGAAAATTGGGTAGGCCTTTCTCTTAAAGCATTTATTTCTATTGCCTGAAGGAGCTTTTACTGTCATTCCCAACATTCATACATACGAGCATAGGAATGAATTCCTTAATAAGTCTTGTGCTCATTTCCGTTATACTTTTCGTGGTCATTCTCTGGGCTTTTGTGCAGATCTGGAACATCTTATTAATGTACAGAAAAGTAATAACTCATTGTGTGTGGTTGTGAAATTTACAGGTGTTAATTACTTAAAAAAGACAGATGTATACATGCTGACTGGTCATTCAGCGGAGTTGTGATTCGCTACATTTGAGTATAGATGGCACTTTCACTGTGGGAGCACTAGCAATTGGCGAAACAGTAGAAATAATCGAAAAATAGACTCGAAGCAAAATGTCGTGGTCATCTCGCTATCAGAAAGCGCGCTAAATGTAATTAGTAATGCACTTACACTTGAACAACACATTGCACATTACTGAAATTCTTAAAGACAAAACTGAAAGCCTGTAATTGCGAAGGAAAATTTTAATTTTCTGGATCCCGTGTTACTGAGGGGTTGAAATTAATGAGAGAACAGACTCGGAGGCAAAG
>NW_019718135.1:274-445 GCF_002891405.2 Cryptotermes secundus | reverse complement strand
TGGCCGAGGTGAAGAAGGGCTCTTCTATTGCAACGATTGCTGCTTACTTTCAGGGTCACCAATGACAGCCTTTGAAAGAAAGTTTGGATCCTCTTCAAGCTGTTGTTGAAGTTCCCTACAGACTTCCAAGCAATGCTGCTTTTGTTCATTTTGCAGCAGTTGTGACACAAA
>NW_019718135.1:0-220 GCF_002891405.2 Cryptotermes secundus | reverse complement strand
TCCCAAGGTGTTACAGAAGTCTTGGTTGGTCAGTCTATGATCTTGCAGAATGAGATCCGTAACTTTCGTGACATTTTCTGGTGTGGTGCCAGTTGACGGCCGTCCCGAACGATCGTCATCATCAGTTGATGTTTGGCCATTTTTGAAACGCTTATACCAGTCGTAAGTTTGCGTGTGGCCTAAACTGCTGTCACCAAAAGCTTGCTTCAACATTTGGTGC
>NW_019718134.1:0-1347 GCF_002891405.2 Cryptotermes secundus | reverse complement strand
GAAATGCAGAAATGACTCCTCGTAACTACTTGGAGCGCTATGAACACAAAAGAGAGGCTATATTTTACGCCGTACCATTAAGCTGGATGAGACATGGGCCAAATCGTACGAGCCACAAATGAAACGAATGGCGTCATTACGAGTCACCACGAAAATCAAAAGTTCGTCAGAACATCAGCAATGTGAAAGTATGGTGATTCTCGTGTACGACTGTGATAGTGTTATTCTAATGCATACTGTTCCCCGACAGCAGACCGTCAATGGACAGTATTACTGTTCACTTTTTTTAACAAAACCTGTGTCCAGCTTTGAGAAAGAAGCGGCGACACTTTCTGCAAACACCACCCATAATTTTCAGGACAATGCTCGGTAGCACCCAGCACAAGCAGTGGCTGATTTGTTCGATCGATGGGGCTGGGAAGTGCTGTACCATTCAGCATATTCCCCGGACTTAAGCCCTTGTGACTTCGACTTGATTCCTAAGATGAAGGAACCACTACGTGGCATTCGTTTCAGAACTGTTCCAGAGAATCTTCAGGCAGTAGACCGCTCCATTCGAACTATCAACACAACAGGCGCTGCTAAAGTTATCCTACGACTTCCACATCTCTGGCAACGGGTTGTACACAATGCTATTGACTGATTAGTGATTACATTGAAGGACAGTAAAACTTCGAAACATGCATCTATATTTTGTATCAGTTGTAGATAAATAGGTTGCCGCTATTAAAGTTCCAACCCTCGTACATCTCTTTGAGATTTTATTTTTATTACTAAGGTAACAAGGATCAGAGGAAGGGTTTGCACGTGGGTTTGTCTGTTGGGTGCTTTTCGAGTGGTTGTCATTGCCTCACGTTGATGTTAAAGCAAATATCTTCTGTTGGTGTGTCTGCGCGAATAAGATGGATGTTGCCTTGATAGACTTTTCAAAATTTGTAGAGAAGGTAAAATAGCGAACATTATTTTTCTCCAGGCAAGATTTCTTTTGTTATTATATGAATTCCATTTCTTGCGTTTCGGGAATCGTACTCTCCTTTTACGTGTTCTTTTAAGTTGGTTTTGAGTCGAATCATGTTTCGATTTGTAATCGTCGTTCCCAAATTTCTGAACCGTGCCACATTTTCAAAACATGTTTCCTATCTTTAATCACGAGTTGGCCTCAAAGACAAAATTAATGTTATTAGTTGTATTTGCGCAACATGATGCAAACAATAAAAATAACTCTCGGTACCCATTCGTGTCTGTCCATCTGTCTGTGCACACCACCCTATTTTTTTTTTTTTTTTTGATAGGAAACTTACAAGAACACCTGGTTTCATGTGCGTACGCCCTGTTTTTGCTAGGCAA
>NW_019718133.1:270-429 GCF_002891405.2 Cryptotermes secundus | reverse complement strand
AGTCCTGAACAAGGGTCCTGGCTACGTAGATTCCTTCAGGCTGGTAGGCCTCTGGGCTTGGTTCTACTAAACCGTTCTCTACTCCTAGATGATTCTTCATTTTAGCCATCACTATTCCCTCGCTCCGTGCGGGTATCACATGGTCCTTTGCCACTACTA
>NW_019718133.1:0-210 GCF_002891405.2 Cryptotermes secundus | reverse complement strand
TTGGCGCCCTATATCCACTGAAGCATCATAGGCGCGTAGTATGTCCAGTCCCAGGATGAGCTCATCGGTGATATTCGCGACGAAAACCCACATCGTAATAGGTTGGCGCCCTAGGGTAAGGGTCAACAGAACTTCTTTCAGTATTGGCAAGGATCCTCCAGACAGGGTCTGTAGCGAGAAATCGGGATTTGGCTGTCTTTCAGGCCATCC
>NW_019718132.1:0-375 GCF_002891405.2 Cryptotermes secundus | reverse complement strand
AATAGGAGGCTGAGTGGGCCCCAGAGCCAGTCTGGACAACATGGATTATATTCTTGACCTTACCAGGACTCAAAACTGACCCCTCTGCTCTCCAGCCCATACCCAGTCGCTATACCAACTACCCTATTCCAGCTCATATTCTAGTGCAGTACACACACACACACACCAAAACTGCATCTCTCTGGGGTATGCATATCTATAAAGTCACTGTTAAGACTCAGTTTATCATGTCTGCCTACAAGGACTGACAGTGTAACAAAGTAGCAACAAGTGTAATCATTGTTGAAATGTAACATTAAAGTGAAACCTGTGCTACAATGAGAGAGATCGCTGTAATCCAATCTGCGAATATAATAAAACTGACAGTTCTTTGTA
>NW_019718131.1:0-2073 GCF_002891405.2 Cryptotermes secundus | reverse complement strand
ATCTAGCAAGCTAGCAATGAAAATCTAGCAAGCAATAAACGCAATGCAAGTAAGCAAGCAACGCAAAGCTAGCATGCCAGCAAAGCAAAGCTAGCAATGTAGCAACGCAAAGCTAGGAAGCTTGCAACGGAAAGTTAGAAAGGTAGAAAGGCAAACCTAGCAAGCTAGCCACGCAAATCTACCTAGCTAGGAACGCAAAGCTGGCAAGCTAGCAACGCAAAGTTCTCAAGCTAGCAACGCTAAGCTGGCAAGCTAGCAAAGATAAGCTTGCAAGTTAGCAAAGCATATCTAGCAAACTAGCAAGCTAGCAACGCAAAGCAAGCTATCTAGCAACGCAAAGCTAGCATGCTAGCAACGCCAAACTAGCAAGATAGCAACGCAAATTAATCAAGGTGGCAACGCAAACTAGCAAGTAACAATGAAATGCTACCAAGCTAGCAACGCAAAGCTACCAAGCTAGCAAAGCAAAACTAGCAAGCTAGCAACGCAAAGTTAGAAAGCATGAAAAGCAAAGCAAGCAAGCAACGCAAATCTATCATGCTAGCAACACAAATCTAGCAAGCTAGCAAAGGAGAGCTAGCAAGGTAGCAAAGCAAAGGTAGCAAGCTTGCAACGCAAAGCAGCAAGCTAGCATAGCAAAGATAGTAAGCTAGCAACTCAAAGCAAGCAAGCTGGAACGCAAAGCTAGCAAGCTGAAACGCAAAGTTACCAAGCTATCAACGCAAAACTAACAAGATAGCAACGCAAAACTAGCAAGCTATCAAAGAAAAGCAAACAAGCTAGCAACACAATCCTAGCAACCTAGCAAGGCATTGCTAGCAAGCTAGCAACGGAAAGCTAGCAATTTAGAAAGGCAAAGCTAGCAAGCTAGCAAAGCAGAGCTAGCAATCAAGAAACGCACAGCAAGCAAGCAAGCAACGCAAAGCTAGCAAGCTAGCAAACAATGCTAGCCAGCTAGAAAGGCAAAGCTAGCCAGCTAGCAACGCAAAGCTAGCAAGCTAGGAACGGAAAGTTAGCAAGTTAGCAAAGCAAAGCTAGCAAGATAGACACGCAAATCTAGCAAGCCAGCAGAGCAAAGCTAGCAAGTTAGCAACGCAAAGAAGGCAAGCTACCAACGCAAAGTTAGAAAACAAGCGACGCAAAGCCTGGCAGGTAGAAAAGCAAAGTTGGAAAACTAGAAACGCACGGCTGGCAAATTAGAAACGCACAGCACTCAAGATAGCAACGCAAAGCTTGGAGGCTAGCAAAGCAAAGCTAGCAAGCTAGCAACGCAAAGCTATCAATCTAGGAACGGAAAGCTAGCAAGATTGCAACGCATATCTAGCAAGCTAGCAACGGAAAGCTAGCAAGTTAGCAACGCAAAGCTGGTAAACTAGCAACGAAAAGCTGGCAAGCTAGCACGCATAGCTCGAAAGCTAAAACGCATAGCTGGCAATCTAGAAATACAAAGCACACAAGCTAGCAACGCAAAGCTGGCAAGCTAGCAAAGCAAACTGGCAAGTTAGCAACGTATATCTAGCAAACATAGCATCGGAAAACTAGCAAGCTAGCAACGCAAAGCTGGCAAGCTAGCAACGCAAAGCTGGCAAGCTAGCCACGCATAGCTGGAGAGCTAAAACGCAAAGCTGGAAAGCTAAAAACTCAAAGCTGGCACTCTATCAACGCATATCTAACAGGCTAGAAGCTAGCAACGCAAAGCTAGCAAGCTAGCAACTCAAATCTACTAACGCAAAGATAGCAAGTTAGAAAAGCTAAGCTAGCAAGGTAACAGTGCAAAGCTAGCATGCTACCTACGCAAATCTAGCAAGATAGCAAATTAGCAACGCAAAGCTAGCAACGCAAAGCTAGGAAGTTACCAACGGAAAGCTACCAAGCTAGCAACGCAAATCTAGCAAGCTAGCAACGTAAAGCTAGCCAGCTACCAACGCAAAGCTAGCAAACAAAGAACGGAAATCTTGCAAGCAAGCAAAGCAAAGCTGGATAGCTAGCAACGGAAGTTAGCGAGCTAGCAACGCTTATCTAAAAAGATAGCAAGCTAGAAACGGAAAGCTAGCAAGCTAGAAACGCAAAGCT
>NW_019718130.1:0-875 GCF_002891405.2 Cryptotermes secundus | reverse complement strand
CCGGCTCCTTTTAAGATCTCTACATACTTATTTTATCAGTGGTAGCATATTTCTTGGTTTGGGTCTCAGACAATTTCTCAACTACATGCTTCCTGTAATTAAAAGTGTTCTGTGATAGAATATACAGGCCTAATGAAAGTTTCCGTATCATTATCCCGATTAAATAGCACATCGCAATATACGAATTGATGTCTTATTAACTGATGGTAACCTTATTGGGTATCGGATCGATGGATTGTAACTATAGCTGGTGGCAAATTAATTAACACATTAATTGGATTATTGGCAGGTAATTAATTTACTTACACATGATTGAGATTCCGTCAAAACTTGCTGCCAATCATGAAGTGGGAGCACTGCGATAGTAACCGCTATTCATACTCGTATATGTATTTTCCTTCTTCCTAATGCTGCTGTCTGGTTTGTGGAACTTTGCATTTTCAACGTAAGTTACGTCAATATGGCTGCAGTAATATTAATGATGAACTCCACAGCCCTCACTAAACATGTACCTTCAGTTGTAGGCTTTAGGCGCATAATTACCGGCCATACTGAATTCGGATTTCCATGATTTTCCGCAGTCTCCAGATTCATTTCTGCATTGTATCTTCAAGTATACCACGACCACCATTTTATAGTTCCTTAATAATAAACCATTTGTTTCAATACGTGATACAAGCTCCGTCCTCAGTGCAAACCATATATTATAGGTCTTTCGTTTTGCTCTCCTTTACACACTACATGTTTCGGCCACAAACGGCCATCATCAGGTGTATTACTCACGTATCTGTCACACTGCACTTAGTTTAACATTCAACAATACATCAGACAGCACACGTAGCAAAGACAAGCAGCGGCACGCACACAGAGAGACT
>NW_019718129.1:0-756 GCF_002891405.2 Cryptotermes secundus | reverse complement strand
TCCAACTTTTCCATGTCGGCTTTTCTATTAGCTTCTGCCTCTTTCTGCATCATATTTGTTTTTTCTTGGGCAGCTGTCATCTCTTCTTGATGGGTTTTCATGCTGGCGTCCATTCTTGCCAGCATTTCTTCTTTGTCAGTTTTCCTATCGGCGTCTAGTTTTGCCAGCATTTCTTCTTTGTCAGTTTTCCTATCGGGGTCTAGTTTTGCCAGCATTTCCTCTTTGTCAGTTTTCCTATCGGCGTCTAGTTTTGCCACTAGGCGTTCGAACAAGTTTTCAATATCTCGTTTTCCCATTTTGTAGCAGTAAAATACTCGATGCACAAAAATCCAATTATTTGTCAGGCGTGTTTAAGTTCGTAAAAATTCTGACACCAAATTATCACGTGTTTGGAGTACGAATCTCGTTGATCACGTGTGTAAGTCCTAATCCCGTCGGTCACGTGTGTAAGTTCGTATCCCAATTCTGACACCAATGTAACGTGTTTTCGTTACTGATCCCACATCTAACACCAGTGTAACGTGTCTTGCGTTACTGAAGACGCCGTAGAGATGGTTAATTGGTTTATTTAACAATCTACAAATAACGGCTAAAATTAATTATCACACAGTTGCGGGGTTTCACGATTTCTAACCCTATGCGCAAATCAGTTCACTCTGTCTTCAGTAGTATACACGTTGACAGTAGGGGAGCTACGTATCACGTTATCACGCGCTCCCAATTACAAAATCGCACACACGTCCGGATCTTCTTACC
>NW_019718128.1:0-2000 GCF_002891405.2 Cryptotermes secundus | reverse complement strand
TGCTTTCTTGCTTTGCCTTTCTTGCTTGCTAGATTTGCGTTGCTAACTTGTCAGCTTTGCGTTGTTGCTTGAAATTTTGAGTTGCATGCTTGCTAGATTTGCGTGGCTAACTTGATAGATTTGCGTTGCTACTTTGCTAGATTTCCGTTGCTAGCTTGCTAGATATGCGTTGCTCTCTTGCTAGCTTTGCGTTGCTAGCTTGCTAGCTTTGCGTTGCTTATTTGCTTGCTTGCTTTGCGTTTCTTGCTTGCTAGCTTTCGTTAATACCTTCCTAGCTTTGCGTTGCTAAATTGATAGATTTGCGTTGCTAGCTAGGTAGCTTTCCGTTGCAAGCTTGCTAGCTTGCTAGATATGCGTTGCTCTCTTGCTAGCTTTGCGTTGCTAGCTTGACAGATTTGCGTTGCTAGCTAGCCAGCATTGTTTGCTAGCTTGCCACATTTGCGTTGCTAGCTTGCCAGCTTTTAGTTGCTACACTTGCTCGCTTGGCGTTGCTAGCTTGCTAGCTTTGCGTTACTGTCTTGCTAGCTGTGCGTTGCTCGCTTGATAGCTTTGCGTTGCTAGCTCGCCAGTTTTCTTGCTAGCTTGCCAGCTTTGCGTTGCTAGCGTGCTACATTTGCGTGGTAATTTTGATAGTTCTTCGTTGCTAACTTGCTAGCTTTCCGTTGCTAGCTTGCTAGCCTTGAGTTGCTAGCTTGCTAACTTTGCGTTGCTTGCTTCCTTGCTTTGCGTTTCTTGCTTGCTATCTTTGCGTTTCTAGCTTACTATCTTTGCTTTGCTGGCTTGCTAGCAATTCGTTGCTAGCTTGGCAGCCTTGCGTTGCTAGCTTGCTATCTTTGCATTGCCACCTTACAGGGAAGCGTTTCTACCTTTCTAGCTTACTACATTTGCTTTGCTAGCTTGCTAGCATTTCGTTGCTAGCTTGCTAGCATTGCGTTACTAGCTATCTAGCTAGCTTTGCGTTGCTAGGTTGCTAGATAGCTAGTTATGCGTTGCTAGCTTGTTAGCTTTCCGTATTAGCTTCCTAGATTGCTAGATATGCGTTGCTATCTTGCTACTTTGCGTTGCTAGCATACCATCCTTTCGTTGCTAGCTTGCTAAATATGCGTTGCTAGTTAGCCTGCTTTGCGTTGAAAGCATGCCAGATTTGCGTTGCTTGCTTGTCAGCTTTTCTTTGCTAGCATGCTAGCTTGGCGTTGCTAGCTTGCAAGCTTTGCGTTACTAGATTGCTAGCTTTGCGTTGCTGCCTTGCTACCTTGGCGTTGCTATCTTCCTAGCTTTGCGTTGCTAGCTTGCTAAATTGTTAGATTTGCGTTGCTAGCTTGCTAGCATTGCGTTGCTTTCATGTTAGCTTTGCGTTTGTAGTTTGCTAGCTGTGCGTTTCTAGCTTGCTAATTTTGCGTTGCTAGTTTGGTAGCTTTGCGTTGCTAGCTTGCTAGCTTTGCGTCTCTAGCTTGAGAGCTTTGAGTTGCTAGCTTGCTAGCTTTGTTAGATTTGCGTTGCTAGCATTCAAGCTTTGATTTTCTTGCTTGCTAAATTTGCTTTGCTAGCTAGCTAGCTTTCCGTTGCTAGTTTGTTAGCTTGGTAGATATGCGTTGCTAGCTTGCTAGCTTTGCTTTGCTATCTTGCCAACTTTGCTTTTAAAGCTTGAAAGCTTTGCGTTGCTAGCTAACCAGGTTTGCGTTTCAAGATTGACATGTTTGCGTTGCTAGCTTGCCAGCTTTGCATTGATAGCTTGCCAAATTTGCGTTGCTTGCTTGCCAACTTTGCGTTGCTAGCATGCTAGCAATCCGTTGCTATCGTACTAACTTGAAATATATGCGTTGAAAACTTGCTAGCTTTGCGTTTCTATCTTGCTAGCTATGCGTTGCTAGCTTACTAGCTTTGCGTTGCTAACTTGCTAGATTTGCATTGCTAGCTTGGTAGCTTTGCGTTTCTAGCTTGCTAGCTTTGCGTGTCTAGCTTGGTAACTTTGCGTTTCTAGTTTGCTAGATTTGCGTTGC
>NW_019718127.1:0-1685 GCF_002891405.2 Cryptotermes secundus | reverse complement strand
GTTGCTATCTTGCTAGCTTTGCGATCTAGCTTGCTAGCTTTGCGTGGCTAGCATGATATCTTTGAGTTGCTACCTTGCTAGCTTTGCGTTGCTCGCTTGTTAACTTTGCTTTGCTATCTAGCTATATATGCGTTGCTAGCTTGCCAGCTTTGCGTTGCTAGCTTGACAGCTTTTCGTTTCTATCTTGCCATCTTTCCTTTGCTAATTTGGTAGCTTTCCTTTGCTAGCTTGCTAGCATGCTAGATTTGCGTTGCTACCTTGCTAGCTTTGCGTTGCTAGCTTTCAGTTGCTAGATCGCTAGCTTGCTAGATATGATTTTCTAGCTTGCTATCTTTGCGTTGCTAGCCAGCTAGTTTGCGTGGCTAGCTTGCTAGATTGCTAGATTTGCGTTTCTAACTTGCTAACTTTCGTTGCTATCTTGCTGGCTGTGCGTTGCTAGCTTCCTAGTTTTCGTTGCAAGCTTGGTAGAATTGCGTTGCTAGTTTGCCAACTTTGCGTTGCTAGGTTGCTAGCTTTGCGTTGCTAGCTTTTTAGCTTTGCGTTGCTAGCATGCTAGCTTTCGGTTTCTAGCTTCCTTGCATGCTAGATTTTCGTTGCTACCTTGCTTTGTGTGCATTGCTAGCCTACTAGCTTTCCGTTGCTAACTTGCTAGCTTACTAGATATGCGTTGCTACCTTGCTAGCTTAGCGTTGCTAGCTTGCCATCATTGCTTTGCTAGCTTGCCAGATTTGCTTTGCTAACTTCTCAGCTATGCGTTGCTAGCTTGCTATCTTGCTAGATATGCGTTGCTAGCTTGCTAAATTTGCGTTGCTAGCTTGCTATTTTTGCGTTGCTAACTTCCTAGCTTTGCTTTACTAGCTTGCCAGGTTTTGCGTTGCTAGCTTGCTAGATTTGAGATGCTTGCTTGCTAGCTTTGCGTAACTTGCTTGCTTGCTAACTTTCGTTGTTAGCTTCCTAGATTTGCGTTGCTATGTAGCTAGCTCTGCGTTGCTAGCTTAGTAAATTTGCGTTGCTACTTTGCAAGCTTGGCTTTGGTACCTTGTTACTTTGCTTTGCTTGCTTGCTAGCTTTGCGTTGCTGAGCTTGCTAGATTGCTAGATTTGCGTTGCTAGCTTAATTTCTTTCCTTTGCTATTTTGCTGGCTTTCCGTTGCTCGCTTCCTAAATTTGCATTGCTAGCTTGCTCGTTTGCGTTGCTAGCCTTGTAGATTTGCGTTGCTAGCTTGCTAAATTTTTCTTTGATAGCTTGCTAGCTTTGATTTGCTATCTTGCTAGCTTAGCGTTACTAGTATGATATCTTTGCCTTCCTAGCTTGCTAGCTTTCCGTTGCTAGCTTGCTAGCTTCCAGTTACTAGGTTGCTAGCTTTGCTTTGCTAGGTTGATAGCTTTGCACTGCTATCTCGCTAGATTTGCGTTGCTTGCTTGCTTGATTTCTTTGCATATCTTGATTGCAAGTGTTGCGTTGCTAGCTTGCAATTTTGTGTTGTTAGCTTGCCAGCTTTGCGTTAAAGCTTGCTAAATTTGCGTTTTTAACTTGCTAGCTTTGCGTTGCTACCTTGCTAGCTTTCCGTTGCTAGCTTGATAGCTTTGTGTTGCAAGATTGCTAGCTTTGCTTTGCATGCTTCCTAACTTTCTTTGTGTTTCATGCTTCCTAGCTTTGCGTTGCTACCTTGCTAGCTTAGCGTT
>NW_019718126.1:516-912 GCF_002891405.2 Cryptotermes secundus | reverse complement strand
AGGTGACAGCCTTCCCTCCTGCGTGATCTAATGTAATCTACCGGCGTCATATGGCCGAACGACCTCATATGATTTCGCGCATTGGACGCGTGTAAAGATTTTTTTTAAAATTAAATTTAAATATTATTTCGTCTATGGCCAAATGTTCGGAAGGGTTATAATATTTTTGATATGCGTCATTGAGAGTGTCGAAGATGGTCCGAATTTTCCATAGTCGGTCATAACTGTCAGCATTCATGTCAGTTTCTGTACTGTTGTCTGCAAAATGTAGAAAACGAAGAATGTGACGAAAACGGTCGCGTTTCATTGTGTTAAGAGAAGAAAGGCGTGGCAAATTGTTCAGCAGTCTACCGGTAGTCTTTAGTGTGTCTCTAATGTCATGTCCCATTCGAATGA
>NW_019718126.1:0-423 GCF_002891405.2 Cryptotermes secundus | reverse complement strand
GAACGCTAGACCGCTTCCCACGCGAAAAGCACACACGACACCTCAGTTGCGATTTAGAGGAAGCAGGCCAGTGATGTCGAGCTGCAGTGATATTTATCCCCGCAGCTACACCGGAATAATTATTCACACCTCTCCAGCCACACTGGTCTGGCGGTCCCCAAGTTGCCAACGAAGGTGATGACCCTTCATCCGCGGAATCAGAACTCCAACTTTCCTCACCACGCTCAGAATCGGTTGAATAGCAGTCCGAATCTGTGTCATTGAACAGCTGTTCAATGTTCTCAATTTCAGCATCTTCCATACGACGACGTCGTATGGCCATGGTGAACTATACGGCTCTCTAGCAGTGAATGGTTTACTGCTAGCACAAAATCTCTCTGCTTAGACCACGACCAGAAGCCATAAATCATAACCTCGCGCCCA
>NW_019718125.1:576-823 GCF_002891405.2 Cryptotermes secundus | reverse complement strand
CTTCTGCCTTTCATGAGCCATTTTTGCCAATCTTTCCTATATACACTGCTACTTTCCCAACTTGGATCTCTTCTACCCTGAAGATGGAAGCAATAAGTTTGTCAGAAACGTCATTAACCATTTCCGGACTTCATTGTATCATTACCCAGAAGACCATCACATGACACATCAATCTACGAGTAGTTCACATCCTGGAAAGCTATTTCCACAAGATCTACTTTAATATTATCCTTTCACATATGTTTGT
>NW_019718125.1:0-443 GCF_002891405.2 Cryptotermes secundus | reverse complement strand
ATGGATTGGTATGTAAATTTTCCAAGCAACTTGATATTACTAAAAAACTTATGATGAACTAAACGTAGCAGGGCTGACTGCTTTTTGTTCGATGACTGTTCCCTGTTGGTGGTTTTATAAGAATACTGACTCACATTATACATTTGAAAATACAGATATGCTTTACAATAATAGTAAGTCTACCAATTAATAGTAGGACCTGGGATAGCGTAGTCTGTATAGCAACTGGCTACGGGCTGGACTACCAAGAGGTCGGAGTTTGAGTCCCGGTATGGTCAAGAATTTTCACTTCTCCATATCATCCAGACTGGCATTGGGGCTCACCCACCCTCCTATATAATGGGTACCAGGGGCCCTTTCCCAGGGATAAAGTGGCTGGGGCGTGAAACTGGCCACTGACTCCATCTAGTGCCGATGTCAAGAAAATGTGGATCTATACATCT
>NW_019718124.1:0-1161 GCF_002891405.2 Cryptotermes secundus | reverse complement strand
AGTTTATAATCCCTTAATTTATAATGAATTCCCTCGAAATATAATTAAAATTATTTAATAATTAAATACCGTAAAAAATTAGATAGATTTCCATAAATTTAGGTGGAATCTGTTGAAAATTTTTTGAAATTCTATATATTAATCAGAAATCTGGAACAATTCTTGGTTAAAATTTCTTAAATTATATCGATATCTTTCAAAACCTGGTATAAATTCGTTAAATTTAAGATAATGTTAAACAGAATTGACTTAAATTTCCCTAATAAAATGCAGAAATCATCAATAATTTGGACATAATTCCATTTAATGAGAAGAAAACTTTCACATATTGTCTGTATTTCCTTATATTGGCGCGAATTCATCAAAGAATATTCGGAAAATTTTCACAAAATTTGTTGATTTTGTTCATAATTTGTTAAAATTCTTTAATTAACATAGAATGACTGAACATTTCATTAAAATTCATTAAAAATATACATTAATTATCAGAAAAATTAAGGAATAACTAAAATTGGAATAAATATTTTTATAAATATTTTCAAATTCCTTATTTATGGTGAAGTTGTCTGCAGGGATGTTGACGTATTCGGAGCCTTGAATATTCAACCCAAACAAATTTTGAATATAGTATAACTGTTAATAATTTATTATTTGCATGTCCAATAAAACAAACTGAATTACGTATATTATTATTAGCTTCTGTAATTCTCTATTATCCATTTCTTAATTAATTATTTATGTTTCTTTTATGTTTCATTATTGAATTCGTAATATCACTTAGTTTTATGACAATGAAATTATTATTACTGTCATAATTATCAGCTATTTATTTGTTTACTTTAATTTTATTTATTATCATTTCTTCAAGTGTTAACCTGTAATTTTCATTCGACTTCTAATAAGATTGTGTATAATGTCATTCATTCTTCTGCACTGTGCTGTATTGGTAATTGGCCTTTCGGCTGTTGACTCCATCAAATTAAAAATAAAGAATTGAATTAATTTCAAAGACTTTTAGGTGGAAATTATATGAATTATGTTGAAGGAGTTTAAAATTACTTTTGAATTCCTTAAATTATCATTAAATCTCTAGAAATATAATTAAAATTAAATAAATATGAAAAATATAAAAAAATAATTGTATAGATTTCCATAAATTTT
>NW_019718123.1:0-605 GCF_002891405.2 Cryptotermes secundus | reverse complement strand
AAAACTGCTAGAATTGAGAAACTGAAAGTACTGTGAGAATCCTTCGAAGACACTCATGGCATAAGCTAAGGAAGTGTGTGACTGTATATGTGTTGATATAATGGACAGATATTCTTCCACTAAACACTTAGTAGCTGCTAAATTTTTCAACAAGAAATGCTTCACTAGTTTTAAGAATGAATATCCCACAGAAGAGATAGTACTGACCACTGAAGCATATCCCATGATTGACAAAGAAAAGCTTGAAACTGAACTAAAAGTACTCTATTGTAGGTCTGATATTCATGAATATTGCACACTAATTTAGCTGCTGAAATTTATCTTGGAAAATAATCTAGATGATGTTTTTAGTGAAATTACAGAACTGATAAAAATCCTCTTGACAGTTCCCATGACTACATCAGAGGCAGAGCGCTGCTTTTCAACATTGAAAAGAATAAAAACTTTTCTAAGAAGCACTATGAATTTGGAAAGACTAAATGCACTTGCAGTGCTTTCAATGGAGAAAAATTTCCTCAGTTGTCATCCAGAGATCAAGGAGAAAGTTATTGAGCTTTTCACGCAAATTAAAACAAGAAGAATGGAATTCATTTTTAAATGAATAG
>NW_019718122.1:0-468 GCF_002891405.2 Cryptotermes secundus | reverse complement strand
AGGAGCGAGCGAGACAGATGTGTAGTAGAACTGCTGAGTGCGCACATGCCGACGCTGAGAGTAAGAGAGAGAAAAGAGAAAACAGGAAGCGCTGGATGCGTGAAACTAGTCAGAATCGAAAGAAGAGCTCCGTGAGAGACGGAGGCAACATCGACGGAGTATGAGAGAACAGAAGCCCAACTTATGGAGAGAGGAAGACTCCGACGAATCAGAATCAGAAGGAGAGTGCCACGAGAAGCCTCCATATTCATGCACGCCTTACGAGAGGCGAGACAGACAGAGTAGGAGAGAACAGCGTCCCGGGTTCGGGCAAAGAGAGACGAACCCAGATGATTCAGCGTCGAGCGACGGAGAGGAAACGCTACGAGATGCGTACGCGCCTCATTACATGTCCGCTCCTTACGAGATACAAGCGGCACCTGAATCAAACCGCAGACTCAGCACTTATGCGCCAGCGGAAGAGAGAGG
>NW_019718121.1:0-1039 GCF_002891405.2 Cryptotermes secundus | reverse complement strand
CTTGTTCGGCAATCCGTTGCTTCGGGAACGATCTCTATAGATTATCGCGGTAACGTGTTTCGTCTCATCCGTTGGTACACAACAGCCTTCTGTTGTTCATCTCCGGGGAAGCACGTTCGTTGTTTCGGCATTGTTTACAAAACGGCTCACTCTTATTGCGTTGCCATGGAAGTAACTACTCCAAACACGTTAAAATATATTAACTTGAAAAGTTATGGAAAGACAGCTTGATACAGTTAAGTATAATAGTAACAGACAAGGGGTATGTTTCTTCGGCAAACATTGACGCTGCAGTGGGGGCTGCTGGTGCTGCACTTTATTGCTGTAATCTTACGGCACGGTTGTTAACTAATTTCATGAAGCTGAGTCCTTCTTGAGAAGCTGCGAGAAGCGCAGCTACTCAAGAATTTCCCGATGTCATTAGCGTGCTCACAAGAGCCCTCCACTGGTATCCATCCTGAGCCAAATCAATCAAGTTAATCCAACGACCTCAGTAGGAACCAAACAACAACAGGGGGAATGATGGCAAAAGCGTATTCTTGACGCCGTTCTTTACCTTTATTCTTTTTGCCTATTTTCATTTTTCGTGAAAAGGGAACTTATGAAAGCAACTTTCTCTCTATGTATCCCTAGTTCATCTTCTGCTTCCTATGCGGTCCGCGTCGTATAAAAGAAAGAAGGAAATTAGTTCTCTCCAGAATCTTATTTGTGTGCGTGTATTTCGGTCCACCTCCTTCCGAGAAATTCCTCTGGCGGCATCCCTGTGAAAGCAGTTTCTACCGGCCTCTATTTATTTCATTATTTATTTCGTCACTTTATATCATTGTTACATAATATAGGACAAGTCAGTTACTGTAAACTGGCTGATACAATAAGAGAATAAATTTACAATATTTCAAATTGTTTACAATAGATTACAGTAGATTACAAAAATTAAGTGTTCACATAGTGTGAGGTGGAGTCCTTATTAGGTCCCCTCGGCATGTCGCCTTCCATAGGTCCTATTGTATCTGTACTGGTGATAATGCTTATGGAGAAT
>NW_019718120.1:0-327 GCF_002891405.2 Cryptotermes secundus | reverse complement strand
GCTAGCAACCGAAAGCTGTCAATCTAGGAACGCAAAAATAGAAAGTTTGCAAAGCAAAGAAACAAGCTAGAATTCAAAGCTAGCAATCTAGCAACGCAAAGCATGGAAACTAGAAACTCAAAGCTAGCAAGCTATTAACGCATATATAGCAAGATAGCAAGCCAGCAACGGAAAGCTAGCAAGCTGGCAAATCTAAGCTGGCAAGCTAGCATCGCAAAGCTGGCAACCTAGCAACGTAAAGCTGGAAGCTATCAACGCAAATCTGGCAATCTAGAAAACAAAGAAGACAAGCTAGCAACCCAAAGCTGGCAAGCTAGCAAGCTAGCA
>NW_019718119.1:0-837 GCF_002891405.2 Cryptotermes secundus | reverse complement strand
AACGATTTCAAAGCAAAGTATTACGAATAATAGTTAACGCACCGTAGTATGTGCCGAACACGGAACTACACAAGGATCTAGGTGTACCAACAGTACGAGAGGAAATAAAAAAACAGCAAGAAGTATAAAATCAGACTCCAGGCCCATCCGAACGACTTGGCACAAAAACTACTCGACGACGAAGGGGAAATCACGAGGCTGAACAGATTTAAACCATCAGATTTGCTCACAAGATTCGAATAATACAACACTTAACCGCATATTACTAAGCAGTTAAAATAAGTATTGAGCATGTTCGTCGGAATATGCTCACCACGTCAAGTACTCTCTTTCCTTTTGCTATATGTAAATTAACCACAAAATGTACTTATTATCCACATTTAATGGATAGATTGTATAATTATTGGAGTTAAATAAAAAAAATTCCATCCAAATTATCCTACTTCCGGATTAGGGAGGGTTCACTGTATTGCTGCATGGCAGCGATCGGGCTCCTTTTATTCTACACGTTAAAAAATCCTCGTGAAGCAGGAATCACAAATGCTGGCCTTGTCTTGTGAGGCGAGAGACATGCATATGCTTGGCTAGCTATATTTGTTTAAACACGGCTGTAACAGTTGCAGTGATGAGGCGGACCCAACAATGGCACATTCTTACTCACTTTAATGCTCAGTGCAATAACGGCATACGGGGCGTTCGTCCTCCATTTCTCACTTTCTTCGCAACACACGATTATTCTAAGTGTGAATCCATTTACCGATACATGCGGCAGGATACGGTCTTCTTCAGTTCTATTTTTATGGCTATTCCCGCTTCCCAAACCGTCATAAATGGGCC
>NW_019718118.1:0-454 GCF_002891405.2 Cryptotermes secundus | reverse complement strand
AGCTAAGGGACTTCACCACACGAATGACAACATACAGGATAAGGTAAGTGGGAATCCCAAGAGCTTTGGTTGCCTTTTTCCCTAAGGGCAAGTAAGTCAAGACCTTATTGGTCGAATTCAAAATAATTAGTTCATTCCAACCAATCAGCAAGCACTACACAAGTAGTGAAACTATGTGATGGAATTTGCGTGGGTTGGCTTCACCACGCTTTGGTGAAGCTGACGCCACACAGACACACAAAAGTGGGGCATTGAATGGTTTAGACATGTCCGGATGTACTCCGAGAGTGGAATAAACAAAGAACATCCGTAAAAAGGGTTATAGCAGTTTAGCAATCCCCCACGCGTGCAATCAAGTGTAATAAAATAAGTGTAAATAAACAAAAGCAACCACCATTTGAGCTAGTTTGGCATTCAGTAAATAGGGTCACCCCGAATGTAACCCGTCCAACAC
>NW_019718117.1:0-435 GCF_002891405.2 Cryptotermes secundus | reverse complement strand
CTTGTCGACAACCTATATGCCGAAGCAATAGAGGCTGCAAAGTTGAGTGCTGCTTTATCGGCTTCTACCCCCCGAATTAATTTCTAGTTTAGGAGATATTAACTCAGAGGCGAGGCTTTGAAACCGCTCCCAATCTGTAAATTTTCCAATGGGTTCCGAAAGATGCCTAATTTTAACGTGATCCAGTATGTGGAATACTATTGGTAGGTGATCTGATCCAAAATATCAGAGACGATGACATCAGGCATTCTGATATTTTTTTGTGAACCTTAATGTCTAATACGTCACCATTTCCCGCAGGGGAATAATGAGTGGGGCACAGTGGTGCTGAAATTTCAAATTCACTCATATCAAATAAATTCATTAGTTTCAAGTCTGAGAGGTTTGAATCTCTGCTATTCCAAAATGGGTGCTTAGCATTCAAATCACCTGCCA
>NW_019718116.1:0-823 GCF_002891405.2 Cryptotermes secundus | reverse complement strand
CCTCAGTTAGTATAATGACAGCCTACTGACTGGATGGTCAGTACTCAATTGACAGCAGGAGCAACATTTTCTCTACTCCAGTGTCCAGACTGGCCCTGGGGTCCACCAAGCCTCCTATCCAGTGGGTAGCAGGGGCTCTTTCCGCGGGGTTAAAGCGGTCGGGGCCTGAAGTTGACCACTCACCTCCAATTAGTGCATGGGTAAAAAAAATTGAATCTATACATCTACTCCCCCATATGTCTTCATGTCATAGTGCTTAATTAGTTAAGTACAGGGACTATCTTACTTTTATTATGTTGTATTTTAGCGTCCTGTTGCACTGTGTATATATTAATATCCATCTCAATGTGTAAGTTTTCAAAACTTGTGAACCTATTTGAGAGTTCAACATGATACTGCCCTTTACCCTCTACCTCGTTTAATTTCGTGAGATTGAACCCCTCCATATGAACTGTGTGTTCTTTGTGTACTCACTGCCAGTCTCTCAATAACTTTTGCCACCATCAGAGAGTGGTCAGTACCACAGTCTGCTGCCCTGAACGATCAGAAATCAAGTACACCTGAATACTCTCCCTTGTCTGTCAAAATATGGTCAATTTGATTTTGCATCTTTCCATCAGATGTCCAAGTAAATTTATGGATGTCACGACGTGGGAACTTTGTACTTTTGGCAATAACATCTTTATATGTAGCAAAGTTTACAGCTCTAACTCCATTATCATTACTAATTTCGTGCAAACTCTCATTCCCAATTGTTGGTCTCAAAATGTCTTCCCTTCCTGTTATGCCACCAGTTATGCCGTGGTGACAGGGGGCGTGGAGG
>NW_019718115.1:220-827 GCF_002891405.2 Cryptotermes secundus | reverse complement strand
ATATAAAAATGTCTGCCAAAGAGAGTCTAGGTTATTATGAACCAACGAAGCATAAGCCATGGTTCGATGAAGGATGCTCAAAAATACTAGACCAAAGAAAGCAAGCCAAATTACAATGGTTACAGGATCCAAGTGAAATAAATAAGGATAANAAATTGCAGTGGTTACAGGATCCAAGCGAGTTAAATGGGGATAATCTAAACAATATAATACGTGAAACCAGCAGGCATTTCAGGAAAAAAAGAGGGAATATCTGAAAGACAAAATTGATGAACTAGCAATGAACAGTAAGAACAAGAACATTAGAGGCTTGTATAGAAGAGTAAATGACTTTGAGAGGGGTTACCAGTCTAGCAGTAACTTAGTGAAGGATGAGAATGGTGATCTGCTTGCAGATTCCCACAACATTTTGATCGGTGGAGGAACTACTTCTCTCAGTTGTTGAATGTATATAGGGTCAGTGATGTTAGGCAGATAGAAATGCATACAGCTGAGCCGTTAGTACTTGATCCTAGCCCTTTTGAGGTTGAAAGTGCTATTGCAAAATTGAAACAGTATAAATCGCCAGGTAGTGATCAGATTCCGGCAGAACTTATTCACGCAGGAG
>NW_019718115.1:0-208 GCF_002891405.2 Cryptotermes secundus | reverse complement strand
GCGAAATATTACATTCTAAGATCCATAATCTAATTATTTCTCTTTGGCATAAGGAAGAATTGCCTGATCAGTGGAAGGAGTCTATTATTGTACCTGTTCACAAGAAGGGTGATAAAACTGATTGTAGTAATTATCGTGGGATATCACAGCTGTCAACTTCATACAAAATGTTATCCAATATTCTTCTCTCAAAGTTAAGTCCATATAT
>NW_019718114.1:0-3646 GCF_002891405.2 Cryptotermes secundus | reverse complement strand
AGTTCCTCTGGTATTGTCCACTGCAACCTCATCAACCTCATTTTCCTCTACTTTGTCCTCTTCGCGTGAAGTGCAAGGGTCTGAGTAGTGCAAACCAAATCCCATTTTTCGAAGCATAGTTCCTTGTATGCGCTGTAAATCTTCACTCTGTAAATAATTTCACAACACTCATTAGAGGCCAATGAATACTGGCATTTTCTCTTGTCTAGAAATAATGAATTAGATCACAATAAAATATAGTAGTAGCATACGTCAGGTATTTTGCTGTAAAACGTTTGGCACCTTCCCAATTTTGTGTAGGCAGTGAAATCGGAATTTAATGCCTGCAATAACAAGGTAGTTATGATAAATGTATATACTCGTTGTCCCTGTTCTGCCGTGGTGACAGGGGGCGTGGAGGTGTCCCGACACTGCCACAATCTTTTTAACAGATTGGTTGCGTAAAGTCAATTGTGATGAACTAGGTCAGTATGACTATGAGGCATATGCAACAATAGACGACGACATTGTTACAACGGAGGCACAGACGACGATATTGTATCGGAAGTGAAGAAGTATACAGAGGAGGAAGATGAGGAGGGAGGAGAAGAATGTTCCGAAGTCTCCATCCCTACTGTGAGTGACGCGCTTGAAGCCATTAGGGTTGTGAACTTGTTTTATGAATCCAGGGGAGGCAGCAGTGAAATTGTAACAAACATTATGGACATTGAATGTTATTGAGAAAGTGTGTATTGGGCAAGTACCAGGAAATAGATGACGATAACTGATTACTGTACTCGTATCTAGGTACAGTAAAGCACAACAATTGATGTAATCTACTGTAATTTGGTGAGTAGGCCTTCCTCTAATATACAGTATTAGTGCGGTGTGTATTGTCAGTGAAAAGCGCTGTAATATGTCTTTGATATTACACATTTGGGCAATTCCACGTTAATGTTACGTTAGTCTGTACTTAACTACGTATTTCACTAANAAAAAAATGCAACATTTTAACTCGGTTTTTGGTAGATTTTTACGTGACTAACATAAGGCTACTGTGGAAGTGCCCATTTCGGTTACAACGACATTCGTTTATAACGACACTATTTTTAGGTCCCTTTGATGACGTTATAACCAAGTTCTACTGTACTTGTATTTATAAAACTAAGTGAAAAACAGGAAAATGAAAGTTTTCCCACTTCAAACCGTATATATATATCTATTGCCAGATTCTAACGGTTTTTATAGCAATTAACAGTTCACCGAATCAGATAATGCCTTCTTCTTTATTCAGAGAAGAGGAGTAAGTTAAAGCATGTGGGACGTCGATGTTCACTGGGACAACCACTTGAATCTATAAAAACAAATGTTCGCTGCGTTTAAAACGCGGATTACAAACGAGAGGGAGCGTGTCCGGAGAATACCGGCCTAGACTCTTTCGTGGCGGCTGGTCCAGTTCGGCGATTACGATGTCGAGTGCAGGCACTGAAAAGGGCAGTTTCTCAAGCAGTGTGTACTTGCAGCAGCACGATCAGCGCGTTGTCCTTCTCTAGCTGCAGCGGCGACTCTGGCTACCCGGTGAAGTTGCGGTGCGCAGGCCGGTAGAATCAGCTGTATATTGTGCGTGCTCTGGCAAGGTCGGCTGTCTACTGGACAGAATTCTTAACGTCAGCGTAGCTACGTTGGCAGTGACTGATGAACTGATGTGGGTGCCGAGTCAAGTCAAAGTCACATTGCGACTGACGGTCAGTCAGAGTGTCTGTCTCGGTTCATGACCAGATGTTTCTTTTTAAATGAAAGTTACTGTCCTGTCCATTTTGGGGCGCCCTCTCTGACGAGAGGTCGAGCCTGTCATTTGTCCGTCATAGTCGACAGTATTAGTCCATTATCACTATGTACACTTATTTCCAATTGAATCTTATATCTAGTATGCATAATATATATAAGGCATCTGTCAGTCTAGGCTCAGCACAGCCGATTATGATCTATTTCAAGAAGTATTCGCTACCACGGCAGGCCGGTCACTTGAACGGTCGTATGCCTGACCGCCGCCAATTTTAAACCTCTTATTCTTTCTGTGTCGGGCTTCGCCTTATCCGATGTTGCGAACATTCTCATTATCATGATTTTGTATGACTTCTGCTGGTTGTCTGCATAATGTCACGTGTTGGGTATGTGTCACGCGCTACAAATAACCTCACGCCGTATTGGATATAGCGAATTTATTCCACACTCACTCCTACACTCACACAACTTACAATTTCCAGTTACTCCCATCTGCAGTGTCACAGTTACTTCTTGTGCTTTAGTCATTGCCACTCGATACAACTCAACTCGTAGCTGCTGGACTTCAACTGTCTCGGTGACTGCTACATTTTAATCGACTGCTTACGTATTCCAGCCTCCCATATAAACCCTCAGTCTGACAGCGGATTCGTCGCATAGGGACAGGTGTCGTCCGAAAAGAGGGCCAGGTGAACACCATGTGTTTGGGTGGCGTCAGTATACAGATAGAAAAGAGTAGGGACAGGACCGAACCTTGTGGCAACCCTGCTTGCATTGCCCATGGCGCTGACATTTCACCATCAACCGAAAACCTGAATTTACACTGAGAAAGAAAGGACCCGATTAGCTTGTTCAAACTCTTCGAGAATTGCAATTTTCATAACTTATATAACAAGCCTGAGTGCCATTAACTATCAAAGACTTTTTCGTTGTCCAAGAACACCGCAGCCGTAGATATTGTTTAGTGAAATTAAGGGTAACGTGGTCCGCCAGTCTCATACATTGCAATGTCGTACTGTGACATGCACGAAAAACAAACTGGCTTGCGTTGAGCAGGACTCTTATTTCAATATATTTTTGAAGTAATTTCAAAGTCACTTTTTCGAATAATTTTCCTGCCGTGGACAGGAGGATGATCGGACTTATATTTTGCGGGAATTTCGGGTCTTTACCGAGTTTAGGTAAAGTTATTAATTTTGCTCCCTTCCAAATATTTGGAAAATGAGAGAGCCGAAGACAATGATTAAACAAATTAGTTAGGTTAAACAATGGTAGAATTGGAAGGTGCCTGAGGCATTCACTTGGGATGCCGTCAATTCCACAGGTATTTTTTTAATTTCACGGAAGGCATTCACTTGGGATGCCGTCAATTCCACAGGTATTTTTTTAATTTCACGGAAGGCATTCACTTGGGATGCCGTCAATTCCACAGGTATTTTTTTAATTTCACGGAAGGCATTCACTTGGGATGCCGTCAATTCCACAGGTATTTTTTTAATTTCAGGGAATCTATTAATTTCTGTACGTCAATGCTCTGAGTCTTTGAGGGGGTTTGTCGACTATGGTTTCCAGAAGAGCTTGAAGTCTAGCCTCCACCCGCCGTTCATGGTTACCGTCGCACAGATCATGCGGCGAGAACTGAATTTCCAAACAATTAGCAATTGCGTTGGCTTTTTCGAAAGGATGAAATTTAAGGCCTGAAGCAGGCCATAGACGCTGAGGTGTGACTTCAACCTTACCTATTTTCGTTTCCTACCGTTCAAGTGCCTTTTCCGGGTCATTCTTCTAATCGATTATGTGACCCAATTGACAGCCGATTTATACGCTGGATCTTGGTTTTGTGGGATGTCGTATGAATGAATAGACAACCACTAGTTGAACT
>NW_019718113.1:0-400 GCF_002891405.2 Cryptotermes secundus | reverse complement strand
TACATTTAAGGAATTTAATTGAGTTTTGAACGAATTCAACGAAATATATATAATTTAACCTAAAATTCTTTGAAATGTTGAGGTTAAAATAAAGAATTTTTAATAATTTATGAAAGATTTCATTCTAATTTTAGGAATTCCTTCAAATTTCTTATAATTACTATATCTTTTTATGAATGTTAATAAAATGTTCAGTAATTTAAGTCAATTAAAAGAATTTACACAAATTATGAACGAGCTCAAACTATTTTATGAATTGTTATTGTGAATATTATTTGACGTTTTTAGGTTAATATAAGGAATTACAGACAATATGTGAAAGATTTCTTCGTATTAAATGGAATACTCTCCAAAATATTGACGATTTCTAAATTACGTTAGGGATATTTAAGTCAAATCT
>NW_019718112.1:0-796 GCF_002891405.2 Cryptotermes secundus | reverse complement strand
GGACCTCTGGATCTGTAGCCAGGAACTATGACCACTAGACCACAAGATCGCACACGCAAAGTCTTCACAGGTCGATCTCCTGTACTCCTGATTTAAATTCGCTCCTCCAGCTTACGACTGATTTTTTTTATTGCTAGTGGGGTGGGACTAAGTCCCTTGTACTGCGGCCCTTGTATCAGCCCCAGATGATAGGTGAGGGTGATTGTGGAGCAATTGGTGGAATGAAGATTGGCAGGGAAAACCGAAGTACTCGGAAAAAACCTGCCCCAGCGCCACTTTGTCCACCACAAATCCCACCTGACCAGACTCGGGATCCAACCCTGGCCGCCGCGGTGGGAAGCCAGCGACTAACCGCTTGAGCTATGGCGCGGCCCTACGCTGAATTCAATTCTATTATAAGCCTTCGGCACGGACCACATAGAAAATACAGCCTCTATTGTTGTAACGCTTGCACTGAACCATTGCATAGCAACGGTCACGGCGCGGACTCCATAGAATGCCAGTCACGTGATAGCCATGTCGCCAGGCCATTATCGCGCTGACTGTTGCATAGCATCGAGCTATAAACATACGTCCTATTGTTGAGCGCGCTTACGCGAGATGTTTATCGCGCCGTTACAATATTTTTGGCCAATATTATTTATTAAGCTTATTAGCAGATATTGTGGCAGCCTTTGCTGCTGCCACTGCTGTCACAAACTTACATGAGGGACTGTCAAATTTTGAATAACACAGCAGGAAATATGCGAACCTCTAACAAGGGCAGCGGGATGTCTTTATTTTAATGAATATCGTT
>NW_019718111.1:0-926 GCF_002891405.2 Cryptotermes secundus | reverse complement strand
TTATAGTTTTGCGTTTATACCTTGTTAGCTTGTCGTTGCTAGCTTGCTAGCTTAGCTTTGTGTTACTAGCTTGCTAACTTTGCGTTGCTAACTTCCTATCTTTGCGTTGCTAGCTTCCTAGCTGTGCGTTGCTAACTTGCTAACTTTGCGATTCGAGCTTCCTAATTTTGCGTTGCTATCTTGGTAGCTTTGCGTTTCTAGCTTGATAACTTTGCGTTGCTAGCTTCCTAGCTGTGCGTTGCTAACTTGCTAACTTTGCGATTCGAGCTTCCTAATTTTGCGTTGCTATCTTGGTAGCTTTGCGTTTCTAGCTTCCATGCTTTGCGTTGTTAGCTTGCTAGATTTCCTTTGCTAGCTTATTTACTTGCTAGATATGCGTTGCTAGCTTGCTAGCTTTGCGTTTCTAGCTTGATAACTTTGCGTTGCTAGCTTGATAGCTATGCGTTGCAAGCTTTCTAGCTTTGCGTTGCTAGCTTGTTAACTTTCCTTTGCAAGAATGCTAGATTGCTAAATTTGAGTTGCAATCTTGCTAGTTTTGCGTTGTTATCTTACTAGCATTTCGTTGATAGCTTGCTAGATTTGCGTTACTAGCTTGTTAGTTTTAAGTTGCTAACTTCCTAGCATTGCGTTGCTAGTTTTCAAGCTTTGCGTTGCTAACTTGCTAGCTTCCTATCTTTGCGTTTCTAGCTAGCTAGGTTTTCGTTGCTATTTTGGTAAATTTTCGTTATTATCTTGCTAGCTTTTCGTTGCTAGCTCCCTAGCTTTGCGTTGCTAGCTTGCAAGCTTTGCGTTGTTAGCTTTCCGTTTCAAGATCTCTAGCTTTTCATTGCTAGCTTGCTGGCTTTGAGTTTCTATCTTGCTAGATTTGGGTTGCTAGCTTCCTAGCTTTTTCGTTGCTAGCTTGCTAGCTTTGCGTTGCTAGCTTG
>NW_019718110.1:0-458 GCF_002891405.2 Cryptotermes secundus | reverse complement strand
TGCGTTACTAGTTTCGTAGCTTTGCGTTGCTAACTTGCTAGCTTGTCTTTGGTTGCTTGCTAGCTTTGCGTTGCTACCTTGCTAGCTTTGCTTTGCTGATCTTGGTAGATTGCTAGATTTGCGTTTCTAGCTTGATTCTTTGCGATGCTATCTTGCTGGCATTGCGTTGCTAGCTTGCTAGCTTTACTTTGCTAGCTTGCATGCATTGCGATCTAGCTTGCTCGCTTTGCGTTGCTAGCTTGCTCTCTTTGCGTTGCCAGCTTGCTAACTTTGCGTTGCTAGCTTGCTAGCTTTGCGTTGCTAGCTTGAAATTTTTCGTTGCTAGCTTTCTAGATATGCGCTGCTAGCTTGCCAGATATGCGTGCTAGCTTGCTACCTTTGCTTTGATAGTTTGCTAACTTTGCGTTGCTAGATTGCCAGATTGCTAGATATGCGTTGGTAGCTTGCCAGTTTTGCGT
>NW_019718109.1:2237-2327 GCF_002891405.2 Cryptotermes secundus | reverse complement strand
TCATATAATTTATCCATTAATTCTTTCTCGATTTCAGGTTAATATTATTATATCAATTATTTTGTGAAAGAATTCACACTAATTTTGGGA
>NW_019718109.1:0-2159 GCF_002891405.2 Cryptotermes secundus | reverse complement strand
ACTTAGAAAGATTCGAAGCTAATTTAAGGAATTTTAATTGAATTTTATAAGAATTCAAAGAAATTTATATAATTTTAACCTAAAATTCTTTGAAATGTTCACGTTAAAATAAAGAATTTCAACAAATTTATAAAATATTTAATTCTAAGTTTAGGAATTCCTTCAAATTTCTGATAATTACTATAACATTTAATGAATTTTAATAAAATATTCGTTAATTTTAGTTAATTAGTAGAATTTACACAAATTATGAACGAACTCAAACTATATTATGAATTGAAGAATGTCGTCTTCTGGGTTTAGGCACCGTGTATTCTTTGTTTTGGCCGACGTTTCGGAGGAAAGTAGCGCCTCCATCTTCAGAGCAGTTGAATAGCTTGGAATGCGGAGAGCAGTAGCTATGGTGATAGGATGTGAAAGGTGCTGCTTATATACGAAGTATGCAGGTGGCCATTTCTACGAACAGACTGACGGTGTAGCCATCGGCTCTCCACTATCACCAGTCATCGCCAACTTCTACATGAAGTATTTCGAGGAGAGGGCGCTGGATTTGTCCCCACTCAAGCCCCTATGCTGGTTTCGATATGAAGACGACACCTTCGTCATCTGGCCCCGCGGACCTGACGACCTGAAGGATTTCCTGAACCACTTGAACAGTATCAACCCATGCTTTCAGTTCACCATGGAAACCGAAAGTGAAGGCCACCTCCCCTTCCTAGACATACATATTTACAGGAGACCCGACGGCTCCCTAGGCCATACAGTATACCGCAAACCCACACATACAAACCTCTATCTCAATGCCAAGTCCCATCATCAACTTTCCAGTAATCAGGCAGCCCTCTCCACACTGGTACATAGGGCCAGAGCTCTGTGCGATCAAGAGAGTCTGCGTGCGGTGTTTTAGTTCCTGAAGGACATCTTCAGACACAATGACTATAATGACCGGCAGTTCCACAGGGCCCTCAACCGCCATGCCAACAACAATGAACCTGATGACCGCAGAGAAATTGTCGCCTTCTTGCCCTTTCTCGGGACTATAATCAACAGGATCTGCAGAGTGCTGTCCCGACACAACATCAAATCAGTTGGCCTGCCCCCAAACAAAATATCTAATTTCCTCCCGCCTGTCAAGGATCACCTGGGACTGAGGACACCGGGAATTTACAGAATTCCATGTGAGTGCGGCAAGGTCTACATCGGGCAGACGGGCCGTTCGATGGACACCAGGTTGAAAGATCATCAACGGCATCTACGATTAGAACATCCGGACAAGTCAGCCGTAGCTGAACACAGCATCTATCTAGACCACCGTATCCAGTTTCACAAAACCACCATAATCACCAGTAAGAGCCGTTACCTAGATCGCTTAATCCTGGAGGCCGTTCAGATCGAGCTCCATCCTCACAACATTAACAAGGAAACAGGTTTCAGTCTCAACAATTGATGGAAGCCACTCATCTCTTCCATCAAGAGAAATCCTACAACCTACCCCAGTTCTTCGTGATGTCACTGACGTCAGTAGCCTGTCCTCAACCAACCAGTTCTTCTTGTCTACCGCACTTCCTAGTGCTATTGACCTCAAGTTTCCTGGATTCACTGGCCGTTTCCCCCCCCCCCTAACTTAGCACACTACATCATATGGCCTTTATCGCTCTCAACAATCTCGACAGACATGGTAGCATCTCTTCCCTCAAGAGAATCCAACTAGCCACAGCAGTTCTTCGTCATGTCATTGACGTCAATAGCATGTCCCCAACTTTCCGGTTTTTCTTGTCTACAGTACTTCCTACTGCTATTGACCTCAAGGTTCCTGGATTATCTGGCCGTTTCTCCCCCCTTCCTCCTTAATCAACACACACAACATATATGTTCTTAATCGCTCCCCACTGCTCCCATTGGTCCGTTCTCCCTAACACCCCACCTGCCTACTTCGTATATAAGCAGCACCTTTCACATCCTATCACCACAGCTACTGCTCTCCGCATTCCAAGTCATTCAACTGCTCTGAAGATGGAGGCGCTACGTTCCTCGGAAACGTCGGCCAAAACGAAGAATACACAGTGCCTAAACCCAGAAGACGACTTTCATCATTGTCATCGCCGTGAAAATTAAAAACTTACATATTTTATGAATTGTTTATTTCCGAATATACTTTG
>NW_019718108.1:0-207 GCF_002891405.2 Cryptotermes secundus | reverse complement strand
GCTGGCACACTAGCAAAGCAAACTGGCAAGCTAAAAACGCAAACCTGGCAAGCTAGCAACGAAAAGCTTGCAAGCTATCAACGCATATCTAGCAAGTTAGCAAGGTGAAGCTAGCAAGCTATCAACGCAAAGCAATCAAGCTAGCACCCAAAGCTGGCAAGGTAGCAACGCAAAGAGAGCAAGCAAGCAACGCAAATCAAGCAAGAT
>NW_019718107.1:0-372 GCF_002891405.2 Cryptotermes secundus | reverse complement strand
TTGCCAGCTTTGCGTTGCTAAATTGCTAGATTTGCGTTGCTAGCTTGGTAGATTTGCGTTGGTAGATTGGTAGCTTTGCGATGCTAGGTTGCTAGCATTGCGTTCTAGCTTGGTAGTTTGCTTTGCTTGCTTGCTCTCCTTGCGTTGCTAACTTGCTAGCTTTGCGTTGATATCTTGCTAGCTTTCCGTTGCTAGCATGTTAAATATGCGTTGCTAGCTTGCCAACTTTGGATTGTTAGCTTGCCAGTTTTGCGTTGCTAGCTTGCCAACTTTGGGTTGCTAGCTTGCTAGTTTTGCGTTGCTAGCTTGCGGGTTTTAGTTGCTAGATTGCCAGGTTTGCGTTGTTTTCTTGCTAGATTTGCGTGGCTACTT
>NW_019718106.1:0-201 GCF_002891405.2 Cryptotermes secundus | reverse complement strand
AAGTGCAATTTGCTGGTAAAAAGGTTCTTCTTCTTGCTAAATGCAGCTTTTGCCATGGCAATCCTGGATTTAATTTCACACGTACACCTTCCATCATCTGTTAACAAGCTACCCAAGTATTTAAAACATTTCATATTCTCTAGTTGATACTGGTCTCTTTTATTGTGACTGGGGTTGGTTGTCTCGAAATTTTCATTACTT
>NW_019718105.1:0-703 GCF_002891405.2 Cryptotermes secundus | reverse complement strand
CCAATCTCTTGAAACTGCATTAGTTTCTGTCGTGTCCATGTAGTTTGTGCAGCAGTCTCAGCGGCATCATTGACATATGTGTATGTAGCATACTTGTTCGGTGCCACATTACTATTGCCATTACATATTACACTTCAAAATGAGAATTGAAGATTCAGGTTGCATTTTGTAGTTGAATTGCCATACATTAACATATCCTAGTTTATGTTTCACATTGTCCAAATATAAAGCTTTAACATGGAGATGCCCTTTTGTTTTATCCACAGAGATAACTGTAAAGGAAGATGAAATCAAGTATTTGGGAAATATAACTTCCTTGTGCCCATAAGGGTAACAATACAGAAACAGATAAAATCAGGTAGTTACTATAGGATTCTGACGATGGTGTATACCACACTGATATGTTGGGATTTTGGACTTTATCCATCGTCCTGGTTTGTTATCTTGAAAACCAGGACGATGGATAAAGTCCAAAATCCCAACATATCAGTGAGATAAAATCAGGTGTTTGGAAGAAGCCATTTCTTTTGCCTACAATGGTGACAGTAAAGGAATAGATGAACTCAAGTATTTGGGACTTCACCTCCATCGAAGGGTGACAATAGAGTAACAAATGAAAGCACATACTTGGGGCAAAAACTATGGAATGTTGATATTATGCTGTATGAATACTATTCTACTTCAAGTCATTGGTGTAAGTTAT
>NW_019718104.1:0-1809 GCF_002891405.2 Cryptotermes secundus | reverse complement strand
CCGCAAACCTATTGCATCAGTCTGCCATGTGACACCATGCTGTGATTACGCGTTGTTTTTACAAGAGTGCTTTTTCAACTTCAGGTTTTGTTTTGTTTTGTTTCCAATGGATGATAAAATTGAGCTACGTTTCTGCATCAAGTTTTGCGTAAAGCTCCGTAAATCTGCTATCAAAACTCTTGAAATGCTTTATGAGGCTTTTGGAGAACATTCTTTAAGCCGGGCTGGTTTTTGAATGGCATTCATGTTTCAAGGCAGGTCGAGTGTGACAAACATTCAGGTGACCAAGCACCTGTCAAATGACAGAAAATGTTGAAGAAATTCGAGAACTCATCTATGAAGATAGTTGCTGAACAATCTGTGAATTCACTGACACCATTCGGATCAGTTATGGAGCTTGCCAGGAAATCTTAACATGTGCCGCATTGCCGCGAAGTTTGTTCCCTGACTCTTGACAAAAGAACCAGTGCGTGAACGTGTGTGTTGATCTACGAGAGGAGGCTAATGGAGACCCAACTTTTATCTTTAGGATCATAATGTGTGATGAAGGTTGGATTTACAGTTATGATCCGGAAACAAACCAACAATTGTTGCAGTGGAACAGCCCACAACCAAGAAGAGCATAAAAGGCGCGGCAGATCTGGAGTTGAACAAAGAGTATGTTCATTGGTTTTATCGATGTGAAGAGGATTGTTCACCGTGAATTTGTTCCCCCTAACACTATGGTGAACTTTTAATGTGTTGTTTCGAGACTCTTGAGAGAAAATGTGCTATGAAAAAGACCGGAACTTTGGAGCAACCACAAGTAGCTCCTTCATGATGACAACACGACCATCCACACATCCCTGAAAACCATAGAATTTGTGACTAACAGCAACATGGTTATTGTTCCCCATGCTCCCTACTTGTCAGACTTAGTCCCCTGTGATGAAAATGAAACTGAAGGCATGACATTCTGAAAGTGTCTACCATCCAAAGAGAATTGCAAGCAGTACCCACCAGCATTACGGAAACTGACTTCCATAGTGCTTTTGAAACGTGGAAAAAGCTATGGGATTGCTGTGTGTGTTCCCAAGGAGACTTCTGAAGGAAATGGCTGGAAAAATTGAGAAGTTGAGCCAGCATTTCTTTTTTGACCTAGTCTGGGAGCTTTCCAATACACATTATGTTCTGTGTTATAATGCCATTTAAATGTAATATTTCTGCTCCATTTATATTCATATTAGTCTTCAGGTTTGTTATGTTCATGATGAAACTGATGACAAACTATATATATTGTCACGTATTGGGCGTATATCGCGACAAATAACTTCACGATGTAGTTGATGTAGCGAATTTTTTTTCACATTCGCTCTTACACTCACCCAAATTACAGATTTACGATTACTGCTATCTCCAGTATCACAAATAGTACACTCAAAATGCCACAATACAACTGCCTGGTTGCTGGCTAACTCGGAACTCACTCGGAGGTAGCTCCAGGACTGACTGTGAATAGCCTTCGCTGCTCCTTATGTAGCCTCGATCGGACAATTGTCGTCTGGTGCTGTGTTGCTAGCCACGCTGTCTGGAGTTGTTGACTGCTGCCTAGCAACCGCGATATCCCTCGGTGACGTCGCCGCTGTTTACTCGCTTTGCATAGCTTCAAGGTTGCGGGGACTCGGCTAACTTAGGCTCCGCTCGGCTCACTTGGCTCCGCTCGTGACGTCACCGCGGGGAGAGTTGCGGGGCGATTACTCGCCTATTACACGAGCGCTATGTTATCTCTACGTGCAGCTGGGGAGGTAGGGGTCAACATGTCACAATATT
>NW_019718103.1:0-479 GCF_002891405.2 Cryptotermes secundus | reverse complement strand
TGGTTCCGAACCTCGGAACTCCGGCACGTTAGGCGAGTGTCTTACCCATACACCACCCATGCCACGGAATTTTTTTCCTTTAATCTTCCTCTTATGTTACATCTTTTGTTATAATTACAGAAAAATCTTATTAAGTCCAGTTGTATTTTATAAAACTTTCGTTGGTTCCGAACCTCGGAACTCCGGCACGTTAGGCGAGTGTCTTACCCATACACCACCCATGCCACGGAATTTTTTTCCTTTAATCTTCCTCTTATGTTACATCTCGCTATATAATTCCAGAAAAAATCTCATTATAAAAATCCTTGTGGTTCCGAACCACGGACCTCTTGTTTACAACGCCGGTGTCTCACCTCTAGACCACCAGAACATCTATGCTATAGCTTTCTGCGACCCTCCTCATATTGTACGACTTGGTACAATATCGTATTTCATTATTCATTTTTTAAATTTCTATTGACAAAAGACACCGCGGTCTC
>NW_019718102.1:0-757 GCF_002891405.2 Cryptotermes secundus | reverse complement strand
GATGTTGGGCCGACAGTTGAGAACTCTGTAGATCTGCCGGTTGTTTTATCCATTCTTCTTGAATACATCCTTCAGGAGCACCAACTCCGTGTAGGCTGTCTTGATCACACAGTGCTCTAGCCCTGTGCACCAATGTTGAAAGTGCAGTTTGCTTGTTGGAAGGGTGGTGGTGGGACGCAGCGTTAAGGTACAGGTTAGTATGGGTGGATTTGCGGTACACTCTATGGCCCAGGGAACCGTCGGGTCTCCTGTAAATATCTATATCCAGGAAGGGGAGGTGGCCTTCAGTTTCAGTTTCCATTGTGAACTGGATGCACTGATTGATACTATTTATGTGGTTCAGGAAGTCCTGGAGCTTGTCGGGACCGTGTGACCAGATGACGAAGGTGTCGTCTACGTAGCGAAACCAGCAGCGGGGCTTGTATGGGGCCCTCTCCTCGAAGTCCTCCATATAGAGGTTAGAGATGACTGGAGAGAGTGGCGAGCCCAACGCCACGCCATCGGTTTGTTCATAGAACTGGCCATTGAAGATGAAGTATGAGGTGGTCAGGACATGGTGGAAGAGTCTCAAGATGTTTTCTTTGAAATGTCGTCCTAGCAGATCCATCGTATCTTTTATAGGCACCCTGGTGAAGAGTGACACTACATCGAAACTGACCATTATGTCATGGGGATCAACATGGAGAGAGTCCAATGGTATGGTTCTTCAATAGTATGTTTGTTGGTGGTATCTTTTATGATCTCAAAAAGGCCTTTC
>NW_019718101.1:929-1072 GCF_002891405.2 Cryptotermes secundus | reverse complement strand
GTCATGGCGCCAGAGAAACATCTTCAGGAAATCTTGGACCCGAGAAGATCACACGTCCCGGATAAAATTGGCTGCCATCTGCAGGAAGATATCCCGTCGCGCGACAGTGGCACGACGTTGGAGAAATGACTTGAAGAAGGAAA
>NW_019718101.1:409-740 GCF_002891405.2 Cryptotermes secundus | reverse complement strand
CCCCTCCAAAACGGAAAAAGAGACTTCAAGCAGAGGAGGAACCGGTAGTGTAGAAGTACCGGCCTTCCAAGGAAGGATGAAAGCGATGGATGAATGGAACACAACTGGATCTTCTGGCGAGCTGAAAGGAAACTGCTCAAGACGAGCTTTGTCTTAAGAGGGGAGTGGATGTAACGGACGAAGAATAGTCACTGCAAGATGAGTAGCCGAAACAACAGGAGACACTGCAAGAACAGCCACCGAGGAAAAGGAACGGGGATGCACCGTTAGGCTATTCGGGACGAACAGCCTTAAGGAGGGAGCAGTGTGACATGTTGACCCCCACCTCCCC
>NW_019718101.1:0-214 GCF_002891405.2 Cryptotermes secundus | reverse complement strand
GCGGTTACTACCGCTAGCGTTACTAGCAACACAGCGCCAGGCAACAAGGGTGCTTATTACGTGGCCGTTTTCTGTATTGTCCGATCGAGGCTACATGAGGCGCAGCAAAGGCTATTCACAGTCAGTCCTCGAGCTACCGCCGAGTGAGTCCTCAAGCTACTGCCGAGTGTGTCCTCGAGCTACCTCCGAGTTAGTTCCGAGTTAGCCAGCAACC
>NW_019718100.1:0-824 GCF_002891405.2 Cryptotermes secundus | reverse complement strand
GTATCAAAAGGGAGACCAAACTATAAGACTAGGGAGAGATCCCGGTTTCCCAGAGAGCTGGAGCAACGGACACCCGACCCTTGAGGTTGCAGTTGCTAACTTGGTATCCTTGCAATGCTAACTTGCTAATTTTGCGTTGCTAGATTGCTAGCTTTTCGTTGCTAGATAGCTAGGTTTGCGTTGCTAGCTTGCTAGATATGCGTTGCTAGCTTGCCAGCTTAGCTATGATGGCTTCCCAAATTTGCGTTGCTAGCTTGGCAGATGTGCGTTCATAGCTTGCTAGATATGCGCGGCTAGTTTGCTAGCTTTGCGTTGATAATTTGCTAGCTTTCCGTTACTAGCTTGCTAGTTTTGCTTTGCTAGCTTGCTAGCTTTGATTTGCTAGCTTGCTAGCTTTGCGTTGTTTGCTTGCTTGATTTGCGTTTCTTGCTTGCTAGCTTTGTGTTGTTAGCTTGCTAGATTTGCATGGCTAGCTTGCTAGCTTTGCGTTGCTAGCTTGGTAGCCTTGCGTAGCAAGCTTGCTAGCTTTGCGTTGCCAGTTTGATAGATTTGATACATTGCTAGCTTGGCGTTTCTAGCTTGCTTTCTACGCGTTGTTAGCTAGCCAGCTTTGCGTTGCTAGCTTGCTAGATTGCAAGATATGCTTTGCTAGCTCGATATTTTGCGTTGCTATCTTTCTAGATTTGCGTTGCTAGCACGCCAGCTATGCGTTGCTAGCTTGCTAGCTTGCCGTTCTTAGCTTGGTAGTTTTGCGTTGCTAGCTAGCTAGCTTTGCGTTGTAGCTTGCTAGCTTTTCGTTGCTAGCTTGTTAATTTTGAGTTGTT
>NW_019718099.1:0-392 GCF_002891405.2 Cryptotermes secundus | reverse complement strand
CTGTTTTACAAAACCTAATCTGCAAAGCCCAGTTTATTCACAAAACTGTCAGTTGAGTACAATCATGATTTTCATCTTTGCCTGTCATGCATTGCACTGCCACATTGTTGTGTGCACGGTCCAGCTGGCTGGCCAATCCATTTTTCAAATACTAATACTATTGCCACCTCCCAGAGTTAAAATCCAACTGCCAGCCTTAAACACCAGGGGAACACCTGTTCCTAGACAGTGAAAGTTAATCTAGTGACAACATTTCTATATACTGATTAAGACAGTATTTGTATGATCATGCTTAATAGCTGGGACTCTGTGCTTTCCATCAGTTGGTTAGGTTTAAAGGCGAACTTTATATATTACACACAGATACTTGTGGCTTGTGTAAGATGTTCCAC
>NW_019718098.1:0-474 GCF_002891405.2 Cryptotermes secundus | reverse complement strand
TTTTTTTAATCAAAATAGAAGTCATGGTGTTTGACGTTTTATTCAATTTATTTTGCGTTTTTCTACATACTATTTAGCAGTGTTTTTACTCAAAATTAAAGTATCACAATATTAGGCCTACAATAGAAATTAGTTTTAACACTTGCAATTAACTAAAATATGTACTTAAATGAAACGATATTTAACTAACAAGTATTTAATTCTTTTCTGCAAAGAAAATCAAACATTTAAATGTCAAAGTTCAGTGTGATGGATGGGCCTGCTTTTGAGAACAAAGTTTATCAAAACGTGGTGTAATATCAGAAATGGCCACTCTAACTTCTTTAGCAATATTTAGCCTTGAACGATATTTTGACTTTATAGCTGCCAAAGCAGAAAAGCCTGTCTCGCATAAGTAAGCTGTTGCGAAAGAAATCAGGATCTTCAATACCTTTTGGCTCAAAGTTGGGAATTCCCTGCCAATATGTATCCAGA
>NW_019718097.1:663-1931 GCF_002891405.2 Cryptotermes secundus | reverse complement strand
GGAGTATGACTATCGAAGTATGCTTAAAATCCAGTAAATTTCTAATGATGACTTAACGGTTTACGTCACAAGGTGGCGATGACCCCTATCTCGTTTCAAGAGTACATCGAGTTTGGCACTGAAGATGGTCTGACGTCCATTCGACACATGCTTTAAGAGTGCAGTTTCACTTCGTGTGTCGAGGCTTTGAGGCGCTTCTACGTCGATCTTATATTACAAGACAGGCCCTTGTGTGTGATGAGATTTCTGCTTCACTCCCAGTATATTACAGCGCTCGCCTCCTGAAAACTTTCCCTACCCACTCAGTTCCTTTGTCAGGCACTGCTTCATTTCAGCATGGTAATAGTGAACCTTTGCTTTTGTTCATCAGTGCCTTCACAAAAAGCTACCACATCGAGTTTGGCACTGAAGATGGTCTGACGCCCATTCGACACATGCTTTAAAAGTGCAGTTTCACTTCGTGTGTCGAGGCTTTGAGGCGCTTCTACGTCGATCTTATATTACAAGACAGGCCCTTGTGTGTGATGAGATTTCTGCTTCACTCCCAGTATATTACAGCGCTTGCCTCCTGAAAACTTTCCCTACCCGCTCAGTTCCTTTGTCAGGCACTGCTTCATTTCAGCATGGTAATAGTGAACCTTTGCTTTTGTTCATCAGTGCCTTCACAAAAAGCTACCGTTCTCTGGCGCACATGTCCAAATTTGGGTGTACACTTCTCTTATCTTAAATTACCTTAAAGCAAAAAAAAAATAATAAACAGAATTTTCTAGTTCATTAAGGCAGTGCGTTCATCACGAAACTAGTTCAAGTTAATCAGATTCTTTTGCCTAGACGAGGCTTAGATCACGTGTTGCACTTAGCTCTTAAGAAAGAGGACCTCACAAGTAAATCGGAAATCGGTACTAAGGCACACGGTCGGAATTTTTTCGAAATGCTATATTACGATACGTTAAAAAAACACGAACTTAAAAGCATCCCAGCTACACTCATTTTACCAATTTTATTCAGTTTATCCAAATTTAATTCACAACCTTTTAACACACTTTAAGATATTTTCACGATACATAACCACATACGGCAGAGTGGAGTCTGACAGCGGTAATGAACCTTGGGGTTCCATCTGAAGGACTCGGCTGCACCACATAATTAGGTACTTTCCTACTGTTCCCTCAACGTGTAAAATTTCGTTTTAGATGAAGGCGTTCTGAGTTATGACAGCGTTCTGACTGGTAGATGACTACCAACGCTGTCGTTTTTGGAGTCCATCC
>NW_019718097.1:0-369 GCF_002891405.2 Cryptotermes secundus | reverse complement strand
ATGTGTAGCTACGGGAGGGGCACAGAAGATAGAGGGCAATTCTTTGGTTTTGCTTCAGGTAAATTGCAGGAGTATTCTTAATAAATCTTTGGAATTCTGGAATTTAATTGATACATATAATCCCGATGTTATAATAGGTACGGAGTCATGGCTCAGAGAGGAAATTAGCAATGCCGAAGTTTTTAGGGAGGAGTACACAACTTTCAGGAGAGATAGGAATACTCGAGGTGGTGGAGTGTTTATTTGTGTAAAGAATTACATTGCTTGCGTGGAACTATGGGTGGACGAGGATTTCGAAATGATTGCAGTTGAAGTAAAAGGCAAAGACCCTAAATGTAAATGGGAAATTGTAGGCATCTACAGAGCTCC
>NW_019718096.1:0-452 GCF_002891405.2 Cryptotermes secundus | reverse complement strand
AAATCTTTCATATACTGTGTGTAATTCCTTATATTAACGTAAAATGCGCAATGATCTTTCGGAATCTTTTCATAAAATAGGTTGAGTTCGTTAAAAATTTGAATAAAATTACATTAAATTGATTGTGAATGAATGAAAATTTTGATAATTTTCATTACAAAAATATAGTAATAATCAGAAACTAAAAGTAATTTCATAAATTAGTGCGATATCTTTTTAAAAATTAGTTGAATTTCTATAAATTATCTTGAAAAAGTCAGAGAATTTTATGTTAAATTTATATAGACTTCCTTGAATTCGTTCAAAATGCAGTTAAAATTCCTTAAATTACCTTCGAATCCTTCAAATTTCTTCAAATTTCCTGAAATATTATGTAAATCGTAAAAGAATGTGTTAGAATTCCTGAATTTGAGTGAAATATTTGACTAAATATTCGATATTATTTATATAAA
>NW_019718095.1:0-1116 GCF_002891405.2 Cryptotermes secundus | reverse complement strand
GGATTCGGTGCGGGCAGTGAGTTGTGTCTCAATATCTTGTCTTATGTGCCAGTACTCGGCCGGGTTGTTTAATCTCTAAGTGTCGAGCCAGAGATGGCTGGCGTCCCTTTGCCGGGGTACCAGGCATTCTGGGCCTAAAACNCCGAGGCCGAAACCCAGTACAGGCGCTTATTCGACATCTTGTGCAGCATTGAGGACGTGGCCGGTTTCACAACTGCTGCGATTGGAGAAAGTGCAGAATCGGCGGCAATAGTCAGCGCCGCCGACGACAATAGGATAAATTACTGTAAGGCCCTCTCCGGCAAGACGCTGTTCAGTGCGCTCTATGGCAACTATACAGTCACGCTGAATGATCTGAAGTCACTGATAAAGGCCAGCACATCAGGCAAAAATATTCCAGCCCGGGAGGAAGGCTTCAAAGAAGTCCGGAGGCGGAAACGACAAAGTACCGCTGAAACCGCACCGACTCCGAAAGAAAACAACGGCAGTAGTCGAAAGCAACCCTAAACCAGAGGTTGCCACCAAAAACTACTTCGCCCCCCTCAGTGAGGAAACGATGGAAACAGAAACTTCTGGTGCAGAAGCCACTACGCTGGGTGAGGAAACCTCAGGCAAAGCTTAGAGAGTCAATGCGAAATGATAGGGTGTAAATGTTAAACTGTTGTATGAAGTTTCCTTTTACATAAATTTTGTATTTTTCGGTAGTTAAAAAGTTAAAATTGTCCCTGTGCCTAGCTAATTAAACACTACGTCTTGAAGGCGTATAAGTCAACATTTTCTTCACCTCGGCGCTAGCTGGAGGTGAGTGGTCAGCTTCACGCCCCGGCCGCTTTAACCCCGGGGAAAGAGCCCATAGTACCCAATGGTATGAGGTTAGGTAGACCCCAGAACCGGTCTGGACGACGTGGAGAAGAGAAAATTATTGACCCTACCGGGACTCGAACTCAGACTCCTCGGACGCTATCCCGGCTCAAATTTCTGTTCGTAATCAAACGAAAGAAAATTAAAAAAAAACTTCAATCAAAAAGACTTGTGAGTGTTAATGTTTCTGCTACCCCAGACCAGACTGTATATTTATTATGCTAAGACACTCTCGATTCGAAATTATTATTACAT
>NW_019718094.1:0-240 GCF_002891405.2 Cryptotermes secundus | reverse complement strand
TGAGTCAGCGCTCCATCACCCCCCTCCGCGCGGTGACATAGCCCCGTCACACTGTGACGTGGCACAGCTTCCCACTGTGACGCAGCACCGCAACACAATGCCGCTGTTGACAGGGGCAACAGGCAACAGCAAACGGAATAAAAGTCGGCTGAGCAGCAAGCAAGTGTCACTGTGTTACACTCTCCCAATTAATTTTCAGTTATCACAAACTGTCACTGATTATCACACACTAACTCGTAA
>NW_019718093.1:0-464 GCF_002891405.2 Cryptotermes secundus | reverse complement strand
AGAGAATAAGAGTATTGAGGTGTCGAATATTAGAGAAGGGAAGGAAAAAAGAAAGATTATTCGAATGTGTTCTTGTAACGTCCATAACGCACGAAAACAAATGCTTCACTTGTATTAATTGAATATGTAGTTAGAATGGTATTAGTTTCTGGTATGCCTTCGACATGAACTAGAAACGCAGATTCACCAGCCTTCACTTTGATTTATGATTCCAGGAAGAACATTAATGTGAGGACCTCTACTTCATTTATGGCGTGTCGTGAAACAAGACTCAGATGAGTGTGTTCTTGCGACATCAGTTTATTACTCAACGCCGTAACTACAATGCAGCCTAACTATAACACAAAATATTGAACAAGTCGTTTCGCAGTCGCTCCTTTCGTGTTAACAACACTCACTAGACAATGAAACTGTTCGTTTTTCCGTGCTGGCTAACCACTGTCTTCTGTCGGCATCCACAATTC
>NW_019718092.1:0-756 GCF_002891405.2 Cryptotermes secundus | reverse complement strand
TTTTGATTCAAGTTCCAGAACAACGAACTATAAGAAGCAATACAGCGCAGCAAATTATGCGGAACTATCTATCGGACGATAACCAAATAGAAAGGTTTCAAAATTAACACTTATAAAGAGCTACAACATAGCACACCAACAGTCTACAAGTTCGTTAGGAAGCTGCACCTTCAAGATTGTCCCTGTAAATTAAACTGAGCACCCATACTACATTTAATCGAAATCCTTTCCGTACTTCTGGAGATATAACATATGGGAAGAACGATACAATATCTCTACACACTCATGCTTGTGTCCTTCGACCCTGAAGATAGAGGCAATATGTTCTTCAGAAACTTTTAACGAGCTACACAGCTTTATATCCCAGAAGACAGTACTGATCAATTTAAAAGCAAATTAAATTCAAGTAATGCCTACCACTGCCGATTTCAGAACGGATTACTTCCCATTTCAGTCTGCACCATAAAGGTAAAAGTGTAATGCTATGCCTGTAACAGGTTGTGAGGGCCCATAGGGTTCTGAGACGTCGAGGCTCCCATATTCTGTCTAGACAATCGGTTCACAGATGGCGGTAACGTTGTCAGCCTTACGCGCGGACCGCCTTTTACTCACCAGTAAGAGTCCTGGTGCTCATTTCTGTTAAGAGGCTGGGTCGACTCCGGGGCCATAGTGCGGATGGAAGGGTTAGGTCAATTGAAAATCCAATGACCCAATCGGGAATGGAACCCGCGACCTTCCGGCTTGTAGCATAGTGCC
>NW_019718091.1:301-430 GCF_002891405.2 Cryptotermes secundus | reverse complement strand
TAATTATAACAAAATATTCTTTCTCGATTTAAACTTAATATAAATGTGACATGTGACATGTTGCGAAATCCGAGCCCCCCCCACACCAGCAGTGACGCGGCGGGTGAGTCAGCGCTCCCCTCCCACCCC
>NW_019718091.1:0-197 GCF_002891405.2 Cryptotermes secundus | reverse complement strand
ATCAACAGCGGGGACGTCACGCTAGCAACAGCGTCCTATGCTATACGCCACGTCACACTAGCAACAAGGGTGCCTATTACGTGGCCGTATTGTCCGATCGAGGCTACATAGGGAGCAGCGAAGGCTATTCACAGTTCTAATGTGGTACCAACGAGAGTTCTAATGTGGGTACCAAGAGTTCTACGGTAGCAGCCGCC
>NW_019718090.1:283-1908 GCF_002891405.2 Cryptotermes secundus | reverse complement strand
ACATAAGCTAGTTCTCAGTGTAGTCACCTCCAGAATTGAGGCATCTGTTGTACTAGGTAATAGGTTTTTGTATGCCTATATCAAATAAGTCTTACGAGTACACTGAGAAGTAGCTTAAGTATGTATGCATTTTTTGTATATAGTAATTTTGTTTTTTCTCATTGCTTGTTTTGTTAACAGCTCGTTGCACGTTACTTCCCGAATTTCTACGATGACCTTTCCTTTCAGTAGTAACTTTTTGTTAGTATCAATCATTTCACATTAGCAGAATTAAGTATCATAATTATGTGGCTTGTATATTGTTTATAAATGAACCATGGATCTGTATAATATTGTGATATACACAAAGTTGCCTCTCCGGAAGCACCTGATTATTACAAGCTTGGGGCCCTGTACGAGTATAAACAGTACATAGTGTATGATACAAACTTTACACTGAGAAAGGTGGCCTGTAACTTTTGTTTGAGAGATGTGTGGTTCAAATCTTAGCTGAGTCACCAACTCTCGTGATGGCATTTCCATTGTGTTACTCAATCCCACCAGCAAATGTCAGAATAGTACCTTAAATAACTACCACTTCCTGCAATATCGTTTCCATTTCGTGAGTAATTATCATTTTGTGTTACATAGTCTTGATGGGATGGTATGGATTGGATAGATCTGGCTCAGGATAGGGACCAGTGGAGGGCTCTTGTGAGCACGGTGATGAACCTTGGGATTCCATAAAATGCTGGGAAATTCTTGAGTAGTTGCAGAATTGGCGGCGGCTCAAGAAGGGCTCTGCTCCATGAGTAAGTAAGTAAGTAAGTAAGTAAGTAAGTAAGTAACATAGTCTTGAGTCATTGAGTATATTGTTAAATAAACAAAGTCAGATGTACAGTAACAAGTGTGTCTGATCCCTTACATTGTGTAATTATTATTTTCAAATAGAAAATCCACTTTCATAGCACATCTTTCTAATAATGTCTGACTTACATACATCCTTATGCTCTTTATTCATCTGCCAGTTTCAAATAAAGATTTTTTTTTTTTAAATATGTGTATTATTGGCATTTGAAGAATACAGAGGGCTTGTGCTGGGATATAAGATAGGAAGAGAAATATATTTCAGGGATTGGAGGTATTCACAGCAATGATATTGAAGAGTTTTGTCATTTGGGGAAAACGCCATGTAGTCTGTTGGAAGTCAGATGACGTTTTAGATGAATGTGGCGTCTCCATCTTCAGGGTTGAAGCTAACAAAGAAACCATGAAGTGCAGCAAGCTCTGCCCTTCAATATGAGTTCAGAGGAACATAGTGTCTTCATCTTCGGAGTTGAAGAATAATCCAAGCAGGTAGACAGCAAGCTAAGCACTTTGCTTGCCACCTGCTTCTTGCTTGGCCTACTTTTCATCCTGAAGATGGAGGCTTATGTCCTTTCAGAATGTATGTGAACTCCTGGACTTCACAGCATTACAGCCCAGAATATTGTACTCATACTGTTGAGTGCATGAAATCCAACTTAATTTATACAGGGTGTCCCAGGAGGAATGGACCAAACTTTGGGAGGGTGTTCCTTATGTTAAAGTATGCCGATATAACCCAAAACACCTATGTCCAAAGTTGAACGGTTACGGAGATAATG
>NW_019718090.1:0-161 GCF_002891405.2 Cryptotermes secundus | reverse complement strand
GGGAAATCTTTCAAAAGAAGTTTCTTCAATATGAGTTTTAACTGTATCATCCAGTCAGGTGGGAACTTTCTGTTATGAAATATATTTCGTGAACAAGAGTACGAGGAGTAAAAATATTCATGTTTATTCTGTCAGATTATTGCAAGGGATTTCAAACAAAT
>NW_019718089.1:0-407 GCF_002891405.2 Cryptotermes secundus | reverse complement strand
GACGATTGCTGCTTGCTTTCAGGGTCGTAGCCATAAACCCAACTTCCATCATCAGCGACAACCTTCGATAGAAAGTTTGGATCCTCTTGAAGCTGTTGCTGAAGTTCCCTGCAGACTTCCAAGAGATGCTGTTTCTGTTCATTTTGCAGCAGTCGTGGCACAAACTTCGCCGCAATCCTCCTCATGTTCAGTTCCTCTGACAAAATTTGTTGACATGTACCATAACTTAGTACCAAGGTGTTACAGAGGTCTTGGATGGTCAGTCTACGATCTTGCAGAATCAGATCCCTAACTTTCGCGAAATTTTCTGGTGTTTTGCCCATTGACGGCCGTCCCGAACGATTGTCGTCATCAGTCCATGGTCGGCCATTTTTAAAACGCTTATACCAGTTGTAAGTTTGTGTCTG
>NW_019718088.1:0-417 GCF_002891405.2 Cryptotermes secundus | reverse complement strand
TGAAGTGAAAATCAGTGCATGTCAGAAGTGAAGTGAAAATCTGTGGATGTCAAGATTGAAGTGAAAATCTGGGCTNTCTGGGCTTGTCAAGACTGAAGTGAAAATCTGTGCATGTCAAGACTGAAGTGAAAATCTGTGCATGTCAAGACTAAAGCGAAAATCTATGCATGTCAAGACCTAAACATGACAGGAAGATACTATTACAGTATTACAGGAAGAAATGTTAGTTCGATGTGTGTGCCCATGTCAGACTGATACTTCTTTCTCCAACAAACTGCTTCTTATGCTTAAGGAACACATATTCATGATATAATCCGACTTTGTGTCTTGCTTGATGCCGTCAATATGCAACATCGATTACTATTCACCTGCTTTTCTTTATTGACACTACATGTTTTGGCCCAACCAGCCATCTTC
>NW_019718087.1:813-1387 GCF_002891405.2 Cryptotermes secundus | reverse complement strand
AACGCAAACATAGCAAGCTAGCAACAGAAAGCTAGCAAGATGGCAACGGAAAACTAGAAAGATAGCAACGGAAATCTTGAAATCTAGCAAGGTATATACTCAAAGTTAGCAAGCTATCAACGCCAAGCTATCAAGCTAGCATCGCAAAGATAGCAAGCTATAAACGGAACGTTAGCAATGTAGCAACGCAAAGCTAGCAAGCTAACCAAGAAAATCTAGCAAGCTAGCAACGCAATGCTGGCAAGCTAGCAGCGCAAACTGTCAAGCTAGTAAAGCAATGCTAGCAAGATAGCAACGAAATGCTGGCAAGCTAGGAACGCAAAGCTGGCAAGCTAGCAAAGCAAAGGTGGCAAGCTAGCAACGCAAAGCTGGCAAGCTAGCAACGCATACCTAGCAAATTGGCGGCGGGAAGCTAGCAAGCTAGCAACGCAAAGCTAGCAAGCTAGCAACGCATAGGTAACATGCTAGCAACGCAAAGCTGGCAAGCTAAAAACGCATACATAGCAAGAAAATTACGGGAAGATAGCAAGCTAGCAAAGCAAAGTTACCAAGCTAGCAACGCTAAGCTGGCAAG
>NW_019718087.1:304-609 GCF_002891405.2 Cryptotermes secundus | reverse complement strand
TCTAGCAAGCAAGAAACGCAAAGCAACCAAGAAACGCAAAGTTAGCAAGCTAGCAACGCAAAGCAAGCAAGATAGCTACTCAAAGTTAGCAAGCTAGCAAGGGAATGATAGCAAGGTAGCAACGAAAAGCTCGCAAGCTAGAAACGCAATCTGGCAAGCTAGCAACTCACACCAGGCAAGGTAGCAACGCAAATCTGGCAAGCTAGCAACGCATATCTAGCAAGTTAGCAACGCTAAGATAGCAAGCTAGCAACGCAAAGATAGCAAGCTAGCAACTCAAATCTAGCAAGCAAGAAACGCAAAGC
>NW_019718087.1:0-179 GCF_002891405.2 Cryptotermes secundus | reverse complement strand
ACTGGCAAACAAGCAACGCAAACCTGGCAAGCTAGCAACCGAAAGCTGGGAAACTAGCAACGCATTTCTAGCAAGCTATCAACCGGAAGTTAACAAGCTAGCAAAGCAAAGATAGCAAAGTCGCAACCAAAAGTTAGCAAGATAGCAACGCAAAGCAAGCAAGCTAGAACGCAGAGCTA
>NW_019718086.1:643-928 GCF_002891405.2 Cryptotermes secundus | reverse complement strand
TGGGATCTCATCATACTGGTGTGCAGGTTGGGATCGCTTCATATTTATGTGCCTGTAGGGATCGCTTCATATTGGTGCGCAGGTTTGGATTGCTTCATATTGATGTACAGGTTAGGATAGCGTCATACTGGTGTGCAGGTTGGGATCGCATAATATTGATATGCAGGTTGGGATAGCTTCATATTGGTGTGCAGGTTGGGATCTCTTCATATTCCTGCGCTGCGCAGGTTGGGATCGCATCATACTGGTGTGCAAGTTGGGATCACATCATACTGGTGTGCAGGT
>NW_019718086.1:0-597 GCF_002891405.2 Cryptotermes secundus | reverse complement strand
GGATCGCTTCATACTGGTGTGCAGGTTGGGATCCCATAATATTGATATGCAGGTTGGGATCGCTTCATACTGGTGTGCAGGTCGGGATCGCTTCATATTAATGACAGCTCTTCTGATTTGGTCCAATTCAGAATGAAGACTTCGATGGGAAGGTGTTACTGTTTTCATTGCTATAAATTGGAACATTATGCGAAGTAGTTCCAAACTCTACACATGAGAGTAGATGCTTATTGTGTAATGCAGAATATTGTTAGTGTGGAGATTTTATGTTGATGAGGAAATAAGTGTAGTGGGCAGGCAAAGCACTGCAGTGGGCACAGAACCGAAAACTGTTCAAATCAGGTAGCCTATGACACTAGAATAACCTTTAAAGTTGACATAGCGTCTTCAAATAAACAAGAAACAAGCATACAATTATTGTATTTCTGAACATATCCGTCCTGTCTGAAATAAAAACAGAACCATGGAAAATGTCCAAAAACAAAATAAGCGTGTAAGCTACCATCGTCGCCATAGCCTGTTGAAAACACCGGTTCTCGTCCGATATTGGCCGTGGTTAGTACTCGGATGAGTGACCGCTTGCAAACACCACGTGCT
>NW_019718085.1:0-834 GCF_002891405.2 Cryptotermes secundus | reverse complement strand
GAGGGGGGCCAAAATCACGTCAGAATGGGCAGGCCAACCTACCCGCAACTCATAGAATCAGCAAAGAGAGGTTATATAAACCCTAGAAAACTTAATTCAAGGACCGGTTGCCTTTAGACTTTTGATTGATATTAAGTAACTTAGAGTCAGGGGAGGCGATCGTCGAGAGAGCGATGGCCGTGAGTGTGCGCTGGTGGCTGATGACGAACATCTTCTTCCTCATCTCAAGTAAGTGAAACCATTTCATATAGCCATGAACATTAAGAGTAACAGTGATAATTTTAAAGTGTAAACCCACAGGGAAAGATAGGCTATGAGAGTGACTAGGTTCATTCAGTGATTCCAAGGCGTAGAATACCCGCCAGTAGGGTGACAGGAGGTAGAACCAATGATGACTGCAGGTTCGTTATTCAGTGTAATTCAACCGACAAACGTCGGCACAATGTGTGTATAGTTTATATAACGACGTAGGTAAATAGAATAGGATAGGAATGTGTACGAGTTTAATTCAACCCAACATTTCCTTAAGTGTTACCCTCTTCCTTGACGACTCCAGGACCTCCCCCTCCGACTCCGGCGAATTATGAGTTAAGCCAGAACAGTGACGCAAGCTATGACAAGTTTACGAGATTTCTTGAAATAACAAGATGGTGGCAGCATACTAAACAGGGTGACAGAGCGGGATAATTCCACGCCCTCTGTCACCACGGCGTAAGAGAGGTGTAGCGACGACTTCAGAGAGGTACAAGGGCGGAAGCAGTGGAGGTACCTCCACGCCCCCCTATACGACATAACAGTGGTGGCAGCGCAGGATTCGAACACGCACCTAGGAAG
>NW_019718084.1:2612-6443 GCF_002891405.2 Cryptotermes secundus | reverse complement strand
AAGCAGAAGCAGCAGAAAAGCAGAAGAAGCAGAAGCAGAAGAAGGAGAAGCAGAAGCAGAAGAAGAAGCAGAAGCAGCAGAAGAAGCAGCAGACAGAAGCAGAAGCAGGAGGCAGAAGCAGAAGCAGAAGAAGCAGAAGCAGAAGTAGCAGAAGCAGCAGAAGAAGCAGAAGCAGCAGAAGAAGCTGAAGCAGCAGAAGAAACAGAAGCAGAGGCAGAAGAAGCAGAAGAAAAAGCAGAAGCAAAAGAAGCAGCAGACAGAAGCAGAAGCAGCAGACAGAAGCAGAAGCAGAAGAAGAAGAAGCAGAAGAAGCAGAAGCAGAAGCAGAAGAAGCAGAATCAGAAGAAGCAGCAGAAGCAGCAGAAGCAGAAGAAGTAGAAGCAGAAGAAGGAGAAGCAGAAGAAGCAGAAGAAGAGAAGAAGAAGCAGAAACAGAAGCAGAAGGAGCAGAAGCAGAAGCAGAAGGAGCAGAAGCAGAAGCAGGCAGAAGCAGAAGAAGCAGAAGCAGCAGAAGAAGCAGAAGCAGCAGAAGAAGCAGAAGCAGAAAGAGAAGAAGCAGAACAAGAAGCAGAAGCAGAAGAAGCAGCAGAAGCAGCAGACAGAACAGAAGCAGCAGACAGAAGCAGAAGCAGAAGCAGAAGCAGAAAAAGAACCAGAAGCAGAAGCAGAAGAAGCAGAAGCAGAAGAAGAAGAAGCAGAAGCAGAAGCAGCAGAAGCAGAAGCAGAAGAAGCAGAAGAAGCAGGAGAAGCAGAAGCAGAAGAATCAGATGCAGAAGAAACAGAAGACGAAGAAGCAGAAGAAGCAGAAGAAGCAGAAGCAGAAGAAGCAGAAGAAAAAGAAGAAGCAGAAGCACAAGAAGCAGAAGAAGCAGAAGCACAAGAAGCAGAAGAAGCAGAAGCTGAAACAGAAGAAACAGCAACAGAAGCAGCAGCAGAAGCAGAAGCAACAGAAGCAGAAGCAACAGAAGCAGAAGCAGAAGAAGTGGACAGAAGAAGATGCAGAAGCAGAAGAAGCAGACAGAAGCAGAAGCAGAAGCAGCAGAAGAAGCAGAAGCAGCAGAAGAAGCAGAAGCAGAAGAAGCAGGAGCAAAAGATGCAGACAGAAGCAGAAGAAGCAGAAGAAGAAGCAGAAGAAAAAGCAGAAGAAGCAGAAGCAGAAGCAGAAGAAGCAGAAGCAAAAGAAGCAGAATCAGAAGAAGCAGAAGCAGAAGAAGCAGCAGACAGAAGCAGACAGAAGCAGAAGAAGCCGAAGCAGCAGAAGAAACAGAAGCAGCCGAAGAAGCAGAAGCAGAAGAAGCAGAAGCAGAAGCAGTCAGAAGCAGAAGCAGTCAGAAGCAGAAGAAGAAGAAGCAGAAGCAGAAGCAGAAGAAGCAGCAGCAGAAGCAGAAGAAGCAGAAGCAGAATCAGAATCGGAAGCAATAAAAGCAGAAGCAGTAGAAGCCGAAGCAGAAGCAGAAGCAGTCAGAAGCAGAAGAAGAATCAGAAGCAGAAGAAGCAGCAGCAGAAGCAGAAGAAGCAGCAGAAGCAGCAGAGAGAATCAGAAGAAGCAGTAGAAGCAGAAGCAGAAACAGAAGCAGAAGAAGCAGAAACAGAAGAAGCAGAAGCAGAAGAAGCAGAAGCATAAGAAACAGAAGCAGAAGTAGAAGAAGCAGAAGCAGAGGAAGCAGAAGCAGAAGCAGCAGAAGCAGCAGAAGCAGCAGACAGAAGCAGAAGAAGCAGTAGAAGCAGAAGCAGAACCAGAAGAAGCAGAAGCAGAAGAAGCAGAAGCAGAAGCAGAAAAAGCAAAAGCAGAAGAAGCAGCAGCAGAAACAGACGAATCAGAAGCAGAATCAGAAGCAGAAGAAGCAGAAGCAGTAGAAGCCGAAGCAGAAGCAGGAGCAGAAGAAGAAAAACAGAAGCAGAAAAAGAAGAATCAGAAGTAGAAGAAAGCAGAAGAAGCAGAATCAGAAGCAGAAAAAGCAGAAGAAGCAGAAGCAGAAGCAGCAGAAGCAACAGAAACAGAAGCAAAAGAAACAGAAGCAGAAGAAACAGAAGCAGAAGAAGCAGAAGCAGACAGAAGCAGACAGAAGCAGAAGAAGCAGAAGAAGAAGCAGAAACAAAAGCAGCAGAACAAGCAGAAACGGAAGCAGAAGAAGCAGCAGAAGCAGAAGAAGCAGCAGAAGCAGAAGCAGAAGGAACAGAAGCAGATGAAGTAGAAGCAGAAGCAGAAAAAGCAGAAGAAAGAGAAGAAGCAGGCAGAAGCAGTCAGAAGCAGAAGCAGAAGCAGAAGCAGAAGAAGCAGAAGAAGCAGAAGCAGAAGCAGAAGCCGAAGAAGCAGCGAAGCAGAAGCAGGAGCAGCAGCAGAAGCAGCAGCAGAAGAAGCAGCAGAAGCAGAAGCAGCAGAAGCAGCAAAAGCAGCAGAAGAAGCAGGAGAAGCAGAAGCAGAAGCAGAAGAAGCAGAAGCAGAAGAAGCAGAAGCAGCACAAGAAGCAGAACAGCAGAAGCAGAAGCAGCAGAAAGAGCAGATGCAGCAGAAGCAGCAGAAGAATCAGAAGCAGAAGAAGAAGCAGAAGCAGAAGAAACAGAAGCAGAAGCAGAAGAAGAAGCAGATGCAGAAGAAGCAGAAGCAGAAGAAGAAGCAGAAGCAGAAGAAGAAGCAGCAGAAGCAGCAGAAGCAGAAGAAGCAGAAGCATAGCAGAAGAAGCAGAAGCAGAAGAAGCAGAAGCCGAAGCAGCAGGAGCAGAAGCAGAAGAAGATGCAAACAGATGAAACTGAAACAGGTGAACAGAAGCAGAAGCAGAAGAAGCAGAAGCAGAAGCAGAAGAAGCAGAAGCAGAACCAGACAGAAGCAGAAGCAGATACAGACAGAAGCAGAAGAAGCAGGAAAAGCAGAAGCAGAAGAAGCGGAAGCAGAAGAAGTAGAAGCAGAAGAAGCAGAAGCAGAAGAAGCAGAAGCAGAAGAAACAGAAGAAGCAGGCAGAAGCAGTCAGAAACAGGCAGAAGCAGTCAGAAGCAGCAGAAGAAGCGGAAGCAGAAGAAGCAGGCAGAAGCAGTCAGAAGCAGAAGCAGAAGGAGCAGAAGTAGAAGACGCATAAACAGAAGAAGCAGAAGCAGCAGCAGAAGAACCAGAAGCAGCAGAAAAAGCATAAGCAGCAGAAGAAGCAGACAGAAGCAGAAGACAGAAGCAGCAGAAGAAGCAGACAGAAGCAGAAGAAGCAGAAGAAGCAGAAGTAGCAGAAGCAGAAGAAGCAGAAGAAAAAAAGAAGAAGCAGAAGCAGAAGAAGCAGAAGAAGCAGAAGAAGAAGAAGCAGAAGAAGAAGAAGCAGAAGAAGCAGAAGCGGAAGAAGAAGCAGCAGCAGAAGCAGCAGCAGAAGGAGCAGAAGCAGCCGAAGCAGAAGCAGACAGAAACAGAAGCAGAAGAAGCAGAAGCAGCAGCAGAAGATGCAGACAGAAGCAGAAGCAGACAGAAGCAGAAGCAGCAGAAGCAGAAGCAGGAGAAGCAGAAGCAGAAGCAGAAGCAGCAGAAGCAGAAGCAGCAGAAACAGAAGCAGAAGCAGCAGAAGCAGAAGCAACAGAAAAAGAAGCAGAAAAGAAGAAGAAGAAACAGAAGCAGAAGAAGCAGAAGAAGCAGAAGCAGAAGAAGCAGAAGCAGGCAGAAGCAGAAGCAGGCAGAAGCAGAAGCAGGCAGAAGCAGGAGCAGAAGAAGCAGAAGCAGAAGCATCAGCAGAAAAAGCAGAAGAAGCAGAAGAAGCAGAATCAGCAGAAGAAGCAGACAGAAGCAGAAGACAGAAGCAGCAGAAGAAGCAGATAGAAGCAGAAGCAGAAGAAGCAGAAGCAGCAGAAGCAGAAGAAG
>NW_019718084.1:0-1115 GCF_002891405.2 Cryptotermes secundus | reverse complement strand
ATTTTACAATTTTCGAAGAGTTGTTAAAAGTGTGCTCTTTACACAGCACAACTAGAGGTGTCGATATTTTTAACGCTGTTAAGAGTGCAGTGGAGGAATTCGGTGGTTTTGAAAAATTGTCCTCCATAGTAACAGATGGCGCTAAATCAGTGACAGGGACAATAAACGGTTTTGTTGGATTTTTAAGACAATCAAATTACTGTACCTACCTTGCATTGTATTATACATCTGGAGGCTCTATGTGCCAAATCAATTAAAACTGTCTACCACCATGGCTACTGTCACAAAAATTACTAATTTTAACAGAGGAGGAAATCGATCACTCACTCACTCAGAAAATTTCTGACCCTCTTGGAAGAAATGGATTCTGCTTACTGGGATCTGCTTCTGCGCACTGAAGTAAGATGGTTAAACCATGGGAAATGTCTAGTACATCATGAAATAGCAACATTCCTAAGAGAAGAGGTTACGAATTCTGCTGAACTGCAGAATGATCTCGAAGACGTTGAATTCTTGAGAAACTTGGCCTTTCTCACCGATATCACTCAACACTTTAATGTCCTGAATCTGCAATTGCAAGACAAGAAGCAGACAATATGTCAGATAGATGGCTTTGTTGACAGTTTCCGTAAAAAGCTACATTTATTTAAGTCTGCATTGGACAGAAATAAACTTCTACATTTCCCTTGCTGTTGGAAACTCTCAGAAGAAGAAGAAGAAGAAGGCTTGGAGTTTATGGACAACACTGAAATTATTGAAGATTTGTCTTCACAGTTCGACCGACGATTTAACGATTTTTAAAGCTTCCGACCTGATATTTCTTTATTCAGTAATCCTATAGATTGTGATATAGAATCTGAGCCAGGTTATCTGCAATTAGAACTTTGTGAATTTCATCCCAGGTTACTGGAATTGACTTTTGGAAATTGCTTTCACCAGAACGTTACCCACTGTTACGAAATTGGGCTCTCAAACTTTGCTCTGTTTTTTCAAAGTACTTACATATGCGAGACAGCGTTTTCATCGCTGAGGCATGCAAAGTCTAAGAACAGGAACAGACTTTCGGATGTCGTGACCTCAGGAGTGCAACCTACGCGATCGTTGTTCAAGTTGTC
>NW_019718083.1:0-1557 GCF_002891405.2 Cryptotermes secundus | reverse complement strand
GAACCCTTGCATTCCATAACATGTTGGTAATTCATTGAGTAGCTTCACTGAAAAGGTGCAGCTGTGTGAAGTTGGTTAATATTTGGCATTAGAACTTCTAGATTTATTCTCTGGAACTGGAATTTGTTTGTTGACCCCATCCTGCTGAAGCAAGACAAATGTGTCTCTGGAGGTCAGTAAGTCTGGGTTTTCCTGTTATATACATTGGGGTAGTACAGTATGTACCTGAGGGCAGTGACTCGCATCCAGGCAGTCAGTTTATCAAACCCTGTATTCCCACCAGACTGAAGCAAAGCTTGACTACTTCCAAGAAATGTATTTTTCCAGTATGTGTTTCCAGTTTAATTACTGCTACATAAGTAACTCCAGGGAACTGAGTTAGTAATCATTAATGGAAGTTGTTATTTTTGAGACCTCACATCCCACTAGCTCAGAAACTATTTTAATGTATATAAATTTTATGTCATATTGTGAACTCATTCAGTATTCAGTATTGAGGGGGTGGGTTTCCCCATGCACTTAGACCAGTTGTTGGTCCATTGTGCATCCCCTTTTAATTTCTACTGTCTCCATACCCTACTGGTACTTGTGCGCACTATCAGTCCCTTTCTGCCAGCAAGGTTCTGATCCTCTACTGGCAGTGGTATCTAATAGTTAGTCCCTTTCTGTCAGAGAGGTCGCCCCTCCTCTGGCAGTGGTACCCAGTACTTCCCCATCTACCGGAGGCATTGGAAACTACTTTGGGCAGGAAACCTTTATGGCCAAATTTAGCTCAGGTGTCTACTAGAGACATGAGGTTCTTTTACGTGCCGTAAATCTAAGATACGGGACCCACGGCTTAAAGTCCCTGCCGGAGGATTTGTTCCCTGAATTTTTCCGCCCTTAAAAATTTGAACCTGCATACCTTGAGTCATGAGGTGGGAACGTTACCCCTAGACTACGGAGGCCACTTTGTGAATACATGGTTTGCACAGCGAAACAGCCGCTTGGTGTAGCTGATGCAGCAGAAGGCAATGCAGAGTCACGTGGAAAGGATGGATGAAGAGACAAATAACAGGACAGACCTCAGGGAATAAGAAATGTGAACGAGAAAGAAGATGGGCAGAATGACAGTGAGACTCTTAACATGACCTAGAAGCCTGTACCTTTACTGGAGAAGAAGAAAAAAATGTTTCTGACTTAGCTTCATTCACCAAAAATTCAGAATTTAAAATTGGTATTGTATATCACTCAGAATCACTTGCTGGGTTTTTGAATTGTGTTCATTGTCTGGTGTTCACAAAATAAGAGAATGTACCATTTCACGAACTGGGTCTGTTTCGGTCCTCTGCTGGGGGGGGGACAACTACTCTGCTGGGTCCAGTAGAGAGAGCTCTTTCTTAGAGGACAATGGACAAAGTCCAAAAATCCAGAGATTATAGAAACCTTTAGAATCTACAGGTATCCTACAAGTGTGTGTGTGTTATTTACGGTTTGTTTTACAAAGGTCTTAGTATTTTAAGCTATGTAGCATTGGTTGGAATAATGCTTGATTAAGTGGTGAACTTGGAACGATTT
>NW_019718082.1:195-1857 GCF_002891405.2 Cryptotermes secundus | reverse complement strand
ACATCTGAAGTGCTGCTATCAGCCAATGTCTTTATTTATTTCAAGTAGTCCAGTGATACAGAACAGTCTCAACTATCCTTCTGAGAAGCTGGTGGAGACTGTTGGTACTGCTGTAACTCTGATGGAGTCTATAATGACAGAGGCTGCCCACTTGAATTCAGTGGAGCAGCATACCACAGCTGCCATCAAGAGCACCATTGACTTCAAGTGGATTAGGTGCTCTGACTGTTCGCTTCACCACCAACGAATAGTAGATGGTATTGTCAGATGTCTCACACGAATTTACATTCCTTGGTGGTGTAATCGAAGAAAGAGGTTGATGACTGAAGCAGCCAGGCAGAGGGCCACAGAGAGGAAGATGAAGAAACTGTCTCATCGGTAAGTCATTATGAAAGTAATGCTTCTTCATTTTTGCCTTGTAATGTCCTGCCCATACCAGCCCTGGAAATTAACAGAGAGTAGTTGTGAAATTACTGGAAGAATATGTGTGCCAACTAGTCACATGAGCATTATTAAATGTTTCGTAAGTTGGAGAAAGTATCCCTGGTGACAAGCAGTTGCAGTGCAGCAACAGAAACTACTGTGCAGCGAATGATAATATCATCATCCACAGTTCAATTACATACATGAAAATTTTTTGAACATGAGCTCCAATTCTTCGCCTCTGTGCAAACATGTTTCCTTTGTCTCAGAATATTAGAACTTCACTGGGTCAGAGTTCATTCTGGCCTTTATCTTCAAAAAATTATATTTCAATTGAGTGTATGGGAAATTGTTTTCTGACACACCTGGGTCATCTTTACATGTAGGTAAGAATGAAGAGGCATTACTTCATAATTGACTTGCAAAGTTGAGGTTATCCACCTCAGTGTGAAACCCTGAGAAGCAGAATAAGTATCAGGATTGAATGTGGGTAGGACTATTTATGTAATTTCTTTACCTATTTCATTTTCATTACATTGTTATTCACTTCTGTTGTTGTAGGTGTATTCCTTCTCTTGCTTTTGCCATATAATGCTACCTGTACTGGACTGGTGAACATGAACATAAGATTTTCAATAGTAATTGCATTTCTTTAACATATATTATTAATTTTTACTATATAATCATATTCAATACTGAACTGGAAGATGAATATATACCAGATTGTCAGTATTCATTACATTCTTTTGTAAGATGTATTACTTTTGCCATGTAATCCTTTGCATTACTGAACTGGAATGTGAACAGATACCAGATTTTCATTATTCATTATATTTCTTTAAGATATGTTATTATTTCTGCCATATTGTTCTGCCCAGTACTGAACTGGTGAAGATGAATATATCAGAGTTTCTTATATCATTAAATGCAGTCTTAATCTTGTTGAAGGATGTATTTCACATTCTTGAATTCCATCAATGAAAATAATGAATGGAAATGTGAGTATTGTTTCTTACAATATATGATTTATAATACTTGAATGTAACCAGAAAACTGTGTTCTTTGTGGCTTATGAGGAAATTATGAGGTTATAATAAATGTATCTCTGATTGAAACAGAATTTTCTTTCAAGTTTCCCCACCTTCAACTTTCCTAATTACAAGTATTCCATGTATGTCACAGTTCACGATGTTCAGTGCTTTTGGTTAAAGAGGTGTTTCATGTGAAAGAAAGGTTATG
>NW_019718082.1:0-188 GCF_002891405.2 Cryptotermes secundus | reverse complement strand
TTGCAGGCCTGGTGACCAACTTTTTCCAGATAATTAATTTGCAACCTAATCTCTTATACTCCAGAGCTGCAGAGGCTCTTATTCCGCTGTTACTTTTTTTTTTTTGGAAAGGGTGGGGGACAAAGTTTTAATAGAACTTCACCCAGATCCAACCCAAAGGATATGGGTGAAGTGACATTAAACTTACT
>NW_019718081.1:0-1730 GCF_002891405.2 Cryptotermes secundus | reverse complement strand
ATTTTTGCGTTGCTGGCTTGCCCGTTTGCATTGCTATCTTGCCAGTATTGCGTTGCTAGATTGCCAGCTTTGCCTTCCTAGCTTGCTAGATTTGCTTGGCTAGCTTGCTAGCTTTGCGTTGCTACCTTGCTAGCTTTCCGTTCATAACTTGTAATTTTTTTGTTGCTAGCTTGCTGGCTTTGCGTTGCTTGCTTGCTTGTTTGCGTTTATTGCGTGCAAGCTTTCTTTCCTAGCTTGCTACTTTGCGTTGCTAGCTTGCTAGCTTTGGGTTGCTTGCTTGCTTGCTTTGGGTTTCTTGCTTGCTAGCTTTAGTAGCTCTCTTGCTGGCTTTGCATTGCGTTGCTACTTTGCTAGCTTTGCGTTGCTACCTTGCTAGCTTGGCGTTGCTAGCTTGCTATTTTTGCGTTGCTAGCTTGCCTTTTTTGGGTTTTAGCTTGCCACGTTTGGTTTTCATCTTGCTAGTTTTGCGTTGATAGCTTGCCTGATTAGCAATGCTATTTGGCTAGTTTGAGTTGCTAACAAGACAGGTTTGCGTTGCTAGCTTGCTATATTTGCGTGGTTATCTTGCAAGCTTTGTGAATTTAGCTTGCCAGCTTTGCGTTCTAGCTTGCCTGCTTTTCGTTGCTACGTTGCTAGCTTTCCGTTGCTAACTTGCGAACTTGCTAGATATGCGTTGCTAACTTGCTAGCTTTGAGTTACCAGCTTTACAAATTGCTGGATTTGCGTTTCTAACTTGCTAGGTTTGCATTGCTCTCTTGCTATCTTCCCGTTTCTAGTTGCTTTGCTAGCTTGGTAGATTTGGGTTGCTAGGTTGACTTCTTTGCGTTGCTAGCTTGCTAGTTTACCGTTGCAAGCTTTGTAGCATTTCGTCGCTAGCTTGGTAGCTTTGCGTTTCTAGCTTGTTAGCTTTGCGTTAGTAGCTTGCTAGCTTTGCGTTGCTAGCTTGCTAGATTTCCGTTGCTAGCTTGCTAGATATACTTTGCTAGCTTGCCAGCTTTGCGTTCCTAGCTTGCCAGCTTTGCGTTGCTGGCTTGCCCGTATGCGTTGCTAGCTTGCCATCTTTGCGTTGCTAGCATGCCAGCTTTGCGTTGCTAGCTTGCTTGCTTTGCGTTGATAGCTTGCTAGTTTTGAGTTGCTAGCTTGGTAGATTTGCGTTTGCTAGCTTGGTAGCTTTGCGTTGCTAGCTGGCTAGCTTTGCGTTCTAGCTTGCTTGCTTTGCGTTGCTAGCTTGCTTCTATGCTTTGCTAGCTTGCTAGCTATTCGTTGCTACCTTGCTATCTTTCCGTTGCTATCTTGCCAGATTTCGTTGCTAGCTTGCAGCTTTGCGTTTCTAGGTTGCCAGGTTTGCTTTTCTAGCTTGCCAGTTTGCGTTGCTAGCTTGTCAGTTTTGCGTTGCTAGCTTGCTAGATTTACGTGGTTAGCTTGCTAGCTTTGCGTTGCTACTTTGCTAGCTTCCCGATGCTATCTTGCTAGCTTTGCGTTGCTAGCTTTCTAGCTTTGCCTTGCTAGCTTGCAAGCTTTTCGTTGCTTGCTTGCTTGCTTTGCTTTTCTTGCTTGCTACTTTGCGTTTCTGGCTTGCTAGCTTTGCATCGCTAGCTTGGTAATTTGCGTTGCTAGCTTGATTGTTTGCATTGCTAGCTAGCTTGTTTTGCGTTGCTACCTTGGTAGCTCTGTTTTCTAGCTTCGTAGCTTTGCGTTTTTGCTTGCTAAATTTGCGTTGCTAGCTTCCT
>NW_019718080.1:213-636 GCF_002891405.2 Cryptotermes secundus | reverse complement strand
AGGCCAAGCTAACAACCTAGCAACGTAAAGCTAACAAGCTAGCAATGCATAGCTACCAACTTAGCAACGCAAATCTAGCAAGTTAGCAACACAAAGCTGGCAAGCTAGGAATGCAAAGCTAGCAAGCAAGAAACGCTAAACAGGCAAGAAAGAAACAACGAAAATTAGCAAATCTAGCAAGCGAACAACGCAAAGCTAGCCAGGTAGAAACGCAAAGATAGCAAGCTACCAAAGCAAAGCTAGCAAGCTAGCTACGCAAACCTGGCAAGTTAGGAACGCAAGGCTGGCAAGCTAGCAACGCACAGCTGGCAAGCTAGCAACGTAAAGCTAGCATTCTAGCAACGCAAAGCTAGGAAGTTAACAACGAAAACCTAGCAAGCTAGCAACGCAAAGCTAGCAAGCTAGAAACGCATATCTAGCAAG
>NW_019718080.1:0-199 GCF_002891405.2 Cryptotermes secundus | reverse complement strand
AAGCTACCAACCTAGCAAAGGAAATTTTGCAAGATAACAACGCAAAGTTAGCAAGCTAGCAACGCAAAACTAGCAAACAAGCAACACAAATCTAGCAAGCTATTAAGCTAGCAACGCAAAGCTAGCAAGCTAACAACGCAGAGCTATTAAGTTAGCTACGCAAAGCTAGCAAGCTAGGAAGCTAGCAACGCAATGCTGG
>NW_019718079.1:0-1087 GCF_002891405.2 Cryptotermes secundus | reverse complement strand
AATCAAAATGGAAGCAGCGTCCTGGTGGCGATTGCAATGGAAGAGTTTCGGATAACATGGGAACATTGTCTGGTNTGCAATGGAAGAGTTTCGGATAACATGGGAACATTGTCTGGTAGGTTCCTATCGTGGAGTTGATCGTCCTTATCTGTATTCTATATCAGCCGATAGTGCGGTATGTTCAAGGGAGAATTCATCGAAGGACTACAACAATCATGCTTGAGCTGAAAAACAGGTGCAGGACCTACAAGACAAAGAGAATCATCATCGTGCTTGCGAATGGATTATGATCTAGCTAGTAAAGGAGATGATGAAGGAAACAGACGAACGCAGTGATGAGATGCGAAGTCACATTGAGTCACTGTTGACCATAATAAAGGCGGCAGAAGAACGCCGTGTGCATCTATGCGATAAAATGAGTTCACTGGGGATTTTCCTTCTTGAAGTCATTTCACCAACGTCGTGCCACTGTCGCGCGACGGATATCTTCCTGAATATGGCAGCCAACTTCATCCGGGATTCATGATCTAGTTGAGAGTTGTGTTACAATACAACTGTGGGAACTGCCCAATTTCAAGCAAGTGTGTCAAAGCAAGCGTCATTGCTTAGTAACAACGAGTAAACAACGGTTGCTAGGCAAAAGCGAGTAAACAGCGGTTGCTAGGAAATATGTAAACAGGGTATCCGGAAACAGCACTACGTACAACGTAACCGTTTTCTATATGTCCGACTCCAGGCTACATATAAAGATACACTGAGTTACAGTGACAGTCTAGTTCTACCGTTCTACAATACTAGTTCAGTGTTCAAGCAGATCACTATTGTTGTTATCCGTCTGTGAATACTGTGTAGCTGCAATAAATCCTATACGACAGTTCAACTAGTGGGTGTCTCTTCATACGACATCCCACACAACGTTCAAGGTGTCACAGATTTCACTAACTCAAGTTCGTCTGTGTATACGGTGCAAATATAACAGATATTATAGAACAGTTCTACAAGTGGCTGTCTCTTCAAAAAACTACATCCCACAGTTATATTTGAAAGCGACATATAAGGCCTCTTATATTCAGCAGCTGACGAAGGA
>NW_019718078.1:9663-9931 GCF_002891405.2 Cryptotermes secundus | reverse complement strand
CTTTTGTTGTCGATAGATGGTAGCATCATACGGTATGCTGTGAACTAGGTCAATACTCTGCCTATTTAGTGCGCATCGAGGAAATGTCATGGCCGGTAGACGGTTGTCTATCGAGCTGCGAGTAAAATGTGTGCTCCTTTTCTCAGTTACTAACAATGTATCAGAAGTCCAGCGCAGGATGTTGGAAGAGTTTGGACGGCCAGCAGGCCACAGGGACACAATCGTCTAAATAAACAAGCAGTTTAATGAAACTGCCAGTGCTTTGAAT
>NW_019718078.1:0-9545 GCF_002891405.2 Cryptotermes secundus | reverse complement strand
CAAGTTTGCGGAGAGTTTTGAGTGACATGAAGCTGACGCCATACCATCCACGGCTTATTCATGTTCTTAACGAGGACGACTTCGACAGGCGACTTGAGTTCGCCGAGTTGATGATGACCAAGTTTCAGGAGTACCCTGACCTTATCCGGAATATTGTCTGGACTGATGAGACCAAATGTAACACATCAGGATCGGTCAACAGACACAACTGCGTGTTTTGGCGGCCAGAGAACACCAGTGCCACCATTGAATACGATTTCCAGTCCTCGGGAGTGATGGTGTGGGGCGGCGTGACGTACGAAGGACTGATTGGCCCGTTCTTCCTTGAAGGTTGCGTCACGGGGGAAACCTACCTAAAGTTGCTGAGGGAAAGTGTCATCCCAGAACTTCAGAGGAGAGAGAACTTTGATGAACTGTGGTGGCAGCAAGATGGGGCCACACCACACTTCGCCAATATTGTTCGGGCGTTCTTGCATCAAGTTTTTCCTCAACGCTGGATTGGCCGTCGAGGGCCTGTGGAGTGGCCAGCCCGATCACCTGCGTGAGGTGATTGTTCAGGAGTTCAATAAAATTCCGACGAATACGTGTAGAAAGGCGTGTGGAAATGTTGCTTTGCGTCTGCAAGCCTGAGTTGACTTAGTTAGTGCCCCGGTTGACCAGCATCTTGAAAATCGATGACTTATGTGTGTGCGATTCATTTTTGTAACCATTGCAATTGTTAACATTTATCAATAAAAATAGCATCTAATCAAAAACTGCCTAATTGATTCTGGCCCACCCAGTATAAACTTTGATCCATGTAAAAGGGACATTTTTCCTGTGGATGTGAATTATCATGTCGATAGTCGCTATAAATTCCAGTAAAATATATAACATTGCAAAATAAAATTCAGTTTTGATCATATGAAAAAGGATAACAGTGTGGGAAACGATTGAACCCACTTTAATGGCATTCTACACTGAAAGAGAGAAAGCAGTTTTTCTTACAAAGATAAGTCATCAGGATAAAAGTTTCATAAAACAAGCGAGAAACTTCTAGGCAACCAATAAATACACAACAATAGAAGACGTTTGGGAGTCTGTGCATAATATGCGGTCCGACCGGAGGCTATAAAAAGAGAAGGTCTCCAGCATCTTGCAAGATGACCTCTTGTGAATTTAACACATTTAATTAATCACTTCCTTCGGCTTCGTCACTTTCCGGCACTTTGGAAGGATGCAAAAGTCATAACTTTGCCAAAACCCGACAAATATGCTAAATTTTCCGAAACTTAATTTTGATTAGGCTATTGTCCACTACAGCAAACTACTTGATAAACTGGTGTTCCGAACAACCCGAAAACACATTGAGAAAAGAATCTTGCTAAAAACAAGTCAGTTTCTTTTTCGAGGAGATCGCAATAAAATAATTCAACGTATGAGATGGCGGATCACGTAGCCCTAAATTTAAAAAGTAATAAGTTAATAATAAGCCCTTGAGTAAATTGTTTCTTTTCTCATTGACAGAAAATTAAGACCCTTGATGGGAGACAAATTTTCTACGCCAAGAGGAATAGTGATAGTGGCTCCTCAAGGTTCCGCCCTTGTTCCAGTATTGTACAGTCCATACATAAATGATGCCCCCGGCACCTGGAACTCATCTTGCACCCTTCGCGGATAATATCTCTGTTTACGTGACAGAGGAACACGAACGTCATGTCCTCTGAGAGCTGCAAAGCGGCCCTAATGAAATGAAGTGGTCTCACGTGCACTGGAACTTACTCGTAAAGGTCAATGAAGATTAAATCACGCTAACTCTGTCTCCAGAATTCCCATAGCCTCTGTCGATTTACAACAAAAACAAACGAGACATTCCTTTTCTAAATCCTGCAATGTGTCTCGGTGTCACCTTCTACAGGAGGATGACATGGAGACATCACTGATAGGACTGTAGGCATGGCCTTGCGCACTTATTCAGAAGTGAGAGTTTAAATACAAATATCAATCTTCCGCTTCACAACGCTCTGATTAGGTTAGTGTTGACCTCTGCCTGTCCCACTAGGGGGTATGAGCCGGACCATCGCCTGCTGAAATTGCAGCGCCTGCAGAATAGAGTACTCCGCGCTACAGAAAATCTTGACAGGCACGCACCAGTCTAAGAATTGTACACGATTTTCAATATTACTTAATGTACGGCTACATACGTAAATTATGCATAAATTGATGTACAAGCCTGCATTGACAGAAACCGCCATAGGCCTTGCATAAATGATACTTCGTATAGTGCAGTGACAAGGGGTGCACAGAGTCCATATTGACTTGGACGCTGTGACAGCGCGGATATACTCGTGCTGAAACTGCTTTGCAACAAACTTATTGCTTAATAGAAAGACCTAGCCGTCCTCTCGTCGAAGATGACGCCTCATTTCGAAAAAGAAAAATATATATGTGTAGGAGGGCTCAATATACTTGGTCATGGATCAAGTGGAGACTGCTTTGGCGAGGCAAATAGCAGTGTAACCGACAGACCGACTGGCAGACCGTATTAAATTTGTTTGCGAGCGAGCTGCCATGCATCAAGGACGTGAGCACTGAAGCAGAAGAACCGCCACGCTACGTCTTGTGTAAACAGTTACCGAGCAACCACCCGGGAGCAGGTTATATATGTAATTTTAAGTGTAAATAGGGCTAAGGTTGTAATTCTTTTTAGTTACGAGATGTAAGCGTCCAGTACTTATTTACTCATAGAGTTCACCCCTTCTGTGGGAGCTGCCAATTCTGCAGCTACTCTAGAATTTCACAGCATTTTATGGAACCCGAAGGTTCAATACCCTGTTCACAAGAGCACTCCACTGGTCCCTATCCTGAACTAGATCAATCTAATCCATATCGTCCCATCCTATCTCTCTAAGATCCATTTTAATATTTTTCCCCCCACCTACGCCTTGGTTTTCAAAGTGGCCTATTTCTTTCTGGCTTTCCTACCAATGTCTTATATGCATTCCCTGTCTCCCCATTCGTGTTACATGCCCTGCCAACCTCATCTTTCTTGACTTGATCATTCTAATTACACTTGGAGAATAGTGAAAATTAGGAAGCTCCTCATTATGCAGTTTTCTCCAATCTGCTCTCACTTCATCTCTCTTCAGTCCAAATATACTCCTCAACATCCTGTTCTCGAAAGTCCTAAGAAAAATTGAAGTTTGCATACCTGAAAATCCTCCCATTTCTTGAAGTACTGAACGATTGATGTGGTATCCAGCCACGCTAATACCGGAACACACGTACAGTTGGCCAACATGGTTATGAACATACAAGCGTAAATGGAGTCTCTGAAATCATTATCTTTCTTGAATAACTGCAGGAAGTGGTGTCTGACGTTAAAAATAGCTGAAGCATTCACTGCCGCGTACAAACAAACAGAATACGCTAAGGCCGGAGATAGTGAACGATACCTAGGGACACCTGCAATTAAGGAAGAATTGAGTAAGTAAATCTTTTGTACACATATATTTCCGTCTTAAGTGTAACTTATTATCCAGTCACCCTTCTTCTTCACTACATATTTCGGCCGTATGCGGCTATCATCAGGTGTCTAGCTTGCTAACATTGTTGCAGCTTATGTCAAAATTATGTATCAAGTGTGAACACCATATTTCTTAATTAAAATAAATTAACATTGGAAATAGAATTAATTAACATCTTAATATTATTCCATTGTGATCGTTGTCTATTCATGTAAAAGCAATGTACTTGAGGCTACATCCGGTTTTGGATTTAATTAAGCTGAGTTCCCTTTGCTGCTTGTGTATTATCTACAGTGTGTAAATAATATGAGAATGTTGTTGTGTACTCTTATTGCTAGTTCTATAAGTATTTGCAGTTGTTTTTGGTTAATTTTGAGCGTTTACTTGCATCGGGAATGGAATCCGGGACCTTCCGCCTTGTAGCGTACTCCCTCAAAAAATACGCTACTCCGCGCCTCGCGTCACAAAAACAGAGAAGAATAATCTCGAGCAATGTTACGCAATCGAGTTTTGTGTCAAGCTTGGGGGGGGGGTACTACCGATACCTATGGTAAGATTCAAGAAAAATTTGGCAAAGATTCTCTGTCACGTGCTAAATTATTTCCATGACACAAAGCCTTCTCATATGGGCGAGAAACGGAGGAAGACGAGCCGCATTCTGGACGCCCCCCTGTGTGAGGGCAAGTACACATTCGAACGTGTGAAGGCTTTCATTTGCCAAGATCAACGTTTGACAATTCGGAAGATCGCCAATGTGCTTAATATTCATGAACGTACGGTTCAACAAATTGTTACACGAAATTTAAAGTTTATGAAAGTGTGTGCAAAAATGTTCCCAAAATTTGAATGGCAATCAAACAGCACGTCGAAGCGAAGTGTCGGCAGAAATTCTTGAACGGCCCGAAATTGAAACAGATTTTCTTAATCTGGTGACGAAAGTCGATTTTTCGACTATAAGCCTGTGACAAAAGACAGAGTGAGGAAACTCTTCAAGACAGTAGGAAGCTCGCATGCGCAAATAAGTAATCAACGAATGGTATTTATATTTTCAAATCTCGCTGGATACTTCATAAAGAATTTATACCACGTGATATCACAATGAATCATGGATATTATCTTGAAGTCGTGGACCCTCTGAGAAAGGTGATGTGACCGCGAATGGAAATTGCACGCGATTGGTTACTTCGAGTTTCAGCATGTCAGTGCGCACGCGCACATAGCATTGTCAGTTCGTGAATTTCTGACTAAAAAGTACATACAATCCTGTGTTTCTGCAGACTCCTTATTTTCCAGATTTATCACCTTGCAATTATTTGTTGTTCCCAAAACTGAAATGGAGAACGGAGGGCTCTCTTTTCCAAACAGTTGACAGCGTTGAGAGGGCGGTATTCGACGTCATCAAAATCCTAACCGGCGCTGACTTCCAGTCCTGCTATGAGGCGTTGAAAATTCGCGTTGTCTCAGAGGGATATGATTCTGTAGGCGAGAGTTTTAATTCAGACAAATAATTGAATAAATGGTTTTGTTCCCAATTAATTTTACAGATTTGTTAATATGATTGAACGACTTTGTGGCCTAGCGGTCAGCGTTCTCGGCTACAAATCTAGAATGACCGGGTTCGATTCCCAGCTCTACTATATTTTCTGAGAAGTAGCCTGTCTGGAACGGGGTCCACTCAGCCTCGAAAGGATAACTGAGGAGCCATTTCAAGGAAATAGCGGTTCCGGTCTAGAAAAACGAGATTAACTTCAGTGGGGATCCCTTGCGCTGACCACTTGACACACACTATCCGCTAAAATTGGCACTTACTTCGCCGGCAAGCGGCGGTCGCTCGGTCGGTTTAGTTTGTTTGCGGACTAGAAGACACGGAGTTTGTTTCTGGTTTTGTTAAAATATGATTATTCATTCACTAACCTGATGAAGGAAAATCAACTGGAAAACACCCAAGCGCCCGCAACATGATTAATAACGGTTTCAGTTGGCTGTGAAAAGTTTCTTTGCCGTGTTTCTCCGAAATCTTATCATATGCAGTCTGAGTCACATTCCCAACACACGAATCTTCAGTCGTGTGAAATATGGCATCAGTGGTTTTGTTAGGCTTGTGTTCAAAGTTACTGTAAATTTTGTTGTTAAAATTAACGTTTCTCTTCACAAACAAATTATCTCCCTTCGAATTCATGTTCGATTAAATTGATTTCACAAATTTTTTCAGATTATAAGCTATTCTTTAGCACCTGTTGGTTAACTGAACTAATAAGCTGAAGGTAAATTCTCTACAACGAAGAAGATACTTGAATAAGCAACAGAGAACCTCTGAAGCCACTTAGAATATATCCATAATTAGAGAACATTTAATGAGATATAAATTGAACTCGATATCGAACATGCGCTGTAATATCATTAAGCATTGTTACGTGTTTAGTATGGTATCTGTTCGTGCACTTAGCTCGATTAGGAATTTATCAGCACATTCAGTTCTATCTCGAGCTTACTTCTTTTTCCTTTTCTTCGTCTACCATTGAATAGACTTAATTCCCCTGAATTTTTTAGTTACGAAAATAAAACAATCACTAGCTCTAAATTTCAACGGTCGATCGAAAAATTCATCCTTCGTTCTTCTATCAAGACACGTCTGAACATATTTTATAGGTAATCTGTGAAGAATTTTCGAGATCGAATGATTTGCCAATGTATGTAAGAGTGAGGCGAATATAATATTTTTCTCCTCCATATTCTTCCCAATTTAACAATATATTTACCATGCAAATCTGAAAACACTTTGAGTAACACTGTGTTTACCAACTTATTGACAGAAGCGTCATTAACTGGATATTATTGAATCTCCAATTGTTATAATCGCATTTCCTCTGTCATTATTTGATTATAATTTGTTATACAATGTACGAGTATACCTCCAGAAAAATCATTAGATGAAGGGATAGTTTAGAATATTGATAGAACACTCAGAGTTCTTGCATAGAATTCTGCAGAGTGTTCAGTTTGGTTCTTGCGGTAATGCTTCGTCAGAGTGCCAGTTACCATCTCGATTGGGAAAACAAAAATCCTAACTGATAATTGTCGAAATTTTTCTAAGTACCTCCAAGAAAAAGCCGGGATGCGTCTTTACCCATCTTCCCATTCGACACGCTGCAATCTCAAATAATGAGAAGACTGTTAAACTGCCGTTAATGAAATAGCAGAATACAATCTCAGTAATGCGACATGTATGGGACCAAGGTATGGCCCGATTACAGAAAACGATGGATTACTGGAGAAAAGTAGGAGCAAATTTATTAAGTTGTACTGCACAACACAAAAGTTTCGGAATTGATTATCATTTAACAAAATTTATTTCCATTCATTTATTTTACATAAATACATATTTACTGATCTTGTCAATTAATTCAATGTTTAGAGCTTCATTTCACAGCGTGTTTACCAACAAATATCAATATTTTTCTGTCTTTTGTTTCTAAATGTCTTTTTAAAACATTTTCTTGCAATCTTTTCAATACGAGGATGTCTTCAGCTTGCACTTGTTTTCTTTGGACCATGTAGAACACTTGCTGAAGGCACTCATGGTGTCGTCATGTTGAATTGTGCGGGAATCTTCGGAAAACTTGACTCTTGCTCATTCTCGCTGTTGTCATCTTCTAGCACATTGTTGGTTATCCCTTCATCTGTCATGTTTTACCGATTTTCCTTCTCCCTCCAGCTAGCCAATTACTTGTGTCAGCAATTGTTGAACCTGATGAGTATTCTCACACAGTTTGGCTGTTGCTTCTTGGAGATCAGAAGTTAGGGCTGTACCATCATTTTCCGATATTTCTGGGCCCGTGAGTTCACTGCTATCAGAGGATAATGTATGTGAAGGCCACAATTTTTGCAAGAAGAAATTATTTTTAAGAGGTACATTTTGCCATGTATATGCGGAAATGAAACTGCGTCTTTGAGGTCTGTTCAAGTCAGAAATTGGATTATATCATCATATATGCTTATTATATTGCATAGAAGGCTCCTCCTATAAGGTGACGTCACAAACTAAATAACTTGTAGAAGAGGGATGTAGTTTGGCAGAAAGAACTTTACCCATACTAAACCATTTTTTAAATTTAATTGATCTTCACTTTGGTGTCCAAGAGCATTATTTAAATTTAAAAATGCTTTAGCTTTTTAAGTAATGTTTTTATTAATGGGAGAGAACTTTCACGGAACAATTTAGTAAATATATCCTGTGTTTCCCAACCACTCTTTGGGTTTGCTTATGTATGGAAGAATTTGGTTTTTAAAAATTCTGGGCTTTGCCGCCTTAGCAGTCACCAGCTGCCACGTGCATTGGAACAAGGCATGAACGTAAGTCGATATTTAGATATTTTGCACCCGGCTGCACATTCTGCAGCTCGATGGACAACATTTCTGTGGGCAAGAGCCTCCAAAAGAGATCACTTTCTTTTGCGTTATACACCAGCTCTGACCCAACACCTAGCTCTTCAGTCTTCCTTGTAATTTTCTCACAAAAATTAACAGAAGAGAAATCAAAAGATAATTTCTCTCGTGTTACAATTAGAAAACGAAATCCAAATTGCTTTTTAAATGTATCTAGCCACCCCACGCTTTCTCTAAAATTATTTTTTTACATGATCGTTCCTAAAAATATTTTGCTTTCTCTCAAATAATTTCTCCAGAAATAGGAATGTGTCTATTATGTTCCTGTAAGAACTAAGTGTAAAGAAAATCTTCAACTTCAGGGTACTCACCAGATTTTAAATTCCGCCTGTCATGTGGGCCGCTGTCGGTATTTTTCGCAAAAACAATATTCTCTTTATTTCTCTGATATCGCATATCGTAACACGTCCAGCAACGTACTCTCTAGCGAAATTAATAAGTTTTTCGTCTTTGTCAAGTTTCCTAATTATTTCTCATTTAGAAATTAAAGTTTAATTTTTATGTTAAGTTTGTCAGAACTGGACATCTTCAGCACACATTAAATCTACAACTGCATGAAGTGTACTGTACAGGAATGTGCAGTGCTGAAGAACTGAAAAACTGTGTACTAGGGACGGTCTAAATAAATCAGATTGTCAAGCTCGACTGAACACAAGTCAGCCTCTGCTGCCTGTAGAGACCTGCACAAGGTCGCGGATGCCTGTGTGGCGCCCGATGCCGGATTATTGGACGTGTCGGAATAGCGCACGGCCGGATTACTGATGTTTTATTATAATAATGAAATTAGCTCCGCATACTAAAATATAATAATAATTGATAATGGAAGGTTACTTATAGAAAGGAGTAACTTTTTGGTAAACATGCAATTTGGGCTGCATCGTAGCAACAGCCACAAGAAATTGGCATAAGTTAAACTTTTAGGATAGCCAAGTTTCGAGTCCAGGATTGAAACACGACATCATTTTCTATACAAAGGCGAGATTGGGTATACAAAAGATAAACACTTATACATCAGTAGGTGCTTCCCAGAAAACGAATAGATCTGTCTGAAATTTGGAGGCAGAGTACGCACAGATGGGGGTTTGTTCAGTTTATTTATGAACAAACCTATTCCGATCACACAAAGCTGAGAATAAACACGTCAATAACATAAGAATCTAACAAGATATGTGTGAAGAACAGATGATAACAGAATTTGTAAGGACGCGATGTAATTCAGGTCCCGGGGAGAAAGGAATTTTGGGAGAAATAACAAAAATTTTCGGTTCAGTCAGTGATACTCGGAAGAGAGTTTAGGAACAGTTCAGAGGAGAGGAAGAACAAGGAGGAGGAGGAGGATGAACAAGAACAAGATCAACAACAACAAATAAAATAAGGAAAGGAAATTGCAAAAATTATTTAAGAGAAGAACACTCTGCAACGAGCCGCTAAGAACAAAAACTCCAAGTCAACAATACCTTAATCAGGAAGACTGGGGGTAAGTTAATATGTTTATAGAACCATTTCTCATTCTGTCCAGTATGGACCTAGCAAATGTCAGGGAATAGCAAGGAATTGTTTCTTAATTTAACCTGATATAAATATAGTGTGACA
>NW_019718077.1:0-1413 GCF_002891405.2 Cryptotermes secundus | reverse complement strand
ACCTGTCATAATGTACACTCACAACCTAACATTAGCGTAAATTACGGAGCTTCGCCCCATGCAAGTTACAGATGGATGCGCAGTAGCCTACTGCGCAAACCTAACCTAACCTAACCTAACATCAGCGAATGGTACCCCGGGTTTCCGGTGGGTGCGAAGCAGTTCATTGCGTACACGTACGAGTGACGTCATACACGAAGCTGCTATTTAACGGAACGTAATATAGGATTGTCGTAACATGTAATATAAATCGAAATATGCCGTTAGGTATAAAATTGAGGGTCTTTACGGTTTTTCTACCCATAATATCAATCTATCCACTTATATTCCAAGGTTATATTTCTAAGTCATAGCTTAGATTGTGTCGAAAACACCGCTCCCACCTCACGAGTTTGCGCATCCCCCACGGTGATACAAATGATTACTGAATATCACTTATTATGTTATTATGCTGCCCTCCAGTGGCATAACGTAATGACGGAAAATCGTTTTTATCAGTGAAATCGTTCCCTTCTCGTGGATGGATACGCGAGCAATTGGGTGACTGCTTGGCAATTGTTTCGTCCGAAATTCCCTTCCTGGATAGGAAGAAGAATAATATTATACATTAAAGTGGGTAAAGAATATAGTGAGAAAATACCTCCCTCTAATGGAACTGACAATGGAATGTTTCTGTTTCAGTCATGTTAAGAGGTTGGCTGCCCTGTCACTGCGATCTACATATCCGATGTACAGAGTCAAGGTACGTTACTTTCCTTTTATCAAGAGGTGTTTATAAATAATAAGACGGTGTTATGTGTGTATATTTATATACATATATGAAGAAGTTCTGATTAATTATCTGCCTGAAAGAATATCTTAAAGGATTTCAGCAAGATAGTGCAAATGGTAGGCTTTAATGTGTGTGTTATCGTGGATCGAGTAATGGCGAGTGCACGAAATTTTACAAAGATGTCTCATGTGTTCGAGAACGAAATCGAAGTCTTTTCCCTCTGAAGAATGAAACTGAAGTATGTGTGAAGGAAGAATACACCATAAGTTACATGTATTGATTTAACCAAACCAAAGTAAGTGCATATAAGAATAGTGTGCGTGTGTAGTGAAAGACATTGTGTATTTGAGGATATTCTTGCACTATTAATAATAATCTCGTGTGAAGTATGTAGGGTGATTTGCAGAAAATATATTTCATTGGTTATATGGATAGAGAGTGAATTAGATTTTATGAGTGCATATTTAATATGACAGAAATCAGGGTGTAATTTCGGTATGTAGTGTCTGGATATTACACGTGTGAGTAGGTTATTAGTCAGAGTGATATACTTCTTTTTGCATTCGTATAAGTAATGGTAAGAAGAGGGTGCAAAATGAATTTCTAGTTCCCATTCAAGAAGTTATTTTTTAAATTATAAC
>NW_019718076.1:0-336 GCF_002891405.2 Cryptotermes secundus | reverse complement strand
ATCAATAGATCGTAGGAATCGGACGATCATCAAGCCTACCTTCCCTCCGCCGCCGAAATACGAAGCACAAAAATGATACAAATCTATCGATAATGAGACGGCCTCTTGATCACAGGGCTATGACCACTCGCCCTGTCGATCATATAATCCGCTTCATTACTCAGGCCAGACAATCACAGACTCGATAATACCGAAAAACGTCGCGCCGAACACGTCTCAGGCGCTCGGGGCCTCCGAAGGTTTCCCCTCCCCGAGGTTCGCTCGGGCCCTTCGGAGGACTCCTCGCCTCGAGACGTTAGAAGACAAACAATTTCTCGCGATATGACCAACTCGTTC
>NW_019718075.1:0-355 GCF_002891405.2 Cryptotermes secundus | reverse complement strand
CACGGTTTGGCCGTCGGCAATATCTTACGATTGAATGCATCTCACTGCGTATTAAATAATAATACATTTTTACGGGACATTTTATTTCCGAAATTTCTCACGTCATAAACACTTCATAACTTTTCTGTTAAACTCTACATAATCTATGAAACCTGGAATATACTACGATATTTATTGTGGACGTAAATGCATTTTTCCGAAATACTGATATTTCAAAACGCTCTCAAGTGCATGATATCACAATTATCTGGATTTACTCTTACAATTTCCAAAAGTTGTCGACATATGTCAAGGACGTACATATGCTTCGTATGAAAGGTATCCACCCCACAACACAAGTGCTCAAATAGTAGAT
>NW_019718074.1:284-775 GCF_002891405.2 Cryptotermes secundus | reverse complement strand
TAAAGCACACCAATTTAATATTAATAAGTGCTCCTCTTAGATATGGTACTACAGATCTTTCTCACTTAAACAATTCAGTTCAACTTTTTAACAGCAAACTGAGTAAACTAGCAAAAATTTTTAGTCATGTAATTACAAAAGAACTGATAAATAATTGACTATTATATACAAGGCAGGGCTCTCACTTAAATGGGCTAGGCAAGGAAATATTATCAAACCAATTAGTGTCTCATATACTTTCACAGTTGGAAAGAGTCAATGCAAAACCTATAATTCTTGAATGGCATGACAAGGAAATACAAATGGATGTTCTCCTAAAAACCAAACCTTTACCAGCCCAACTGCCAACTCGACAAACTTCTAAACGCTATGGAAAAATACCAACATCTAGAAATGATGATTTTTTATGGACCACTTAAATGTGTACACATTAAATCATAGTGAACCTAGTTTTAAGGAGAATAGGAAATATATAAAGAAACCACTGCCCT
>NW_019718074.1:0-227 GCF_002891405.2 Cryptotermes secundus | reverse complement strand
TCGACGAATTATCTCTCTCTTCTTTTCTGGATTCCTCTCATATTGTTTGCTTAACCGAGCACCATCTTCGTGATACTGCTATTGACACTACTTTGATGACGGGTTTCAAACTTGGGGCTAGTTTTTGTTGGAGCACCTTTAAGAATGGTGGTGCATGTATTTTTTTACGTGAAACTATCTATTACTAATATAAATATGGAAAAATACTGAAAGAAAAGGACTTAGAA
>NW_019718073.1:0-914 GCF_002891405.2 Cryptotermes secundus | reverse complement strand
CATGTAGTGTAGAGGAACAAGATCAAGGACACATAATATATTGTGTGCACTTGGGACGGAATTTGTATCATTATATCATTTATTGTCTAACACAGTCCTAACAGAACCTAGAAACACTGTGTATATAAGGCCTAAAAAGATGGATAGCATGGCATCAGTTCAATAGACATGTTCACCCTGATACAATGAACAAATCCATATGAGTCATCTCCTAGGTTACCACACGATTCCTTGACAACTTATGGCTTTGCCACAAAATGACCACTATTTCTGGATGTGAGAAGTGGTAATGGGCACATCACACTGCATAGAAGCAGGAATGTGAACGCCTTGAAACAGCTACATACTCGTGTCAGAAAACTGTGCCTTATTTGAAGGCATTTCCTGCTTCCTGATGGAGCAATTCCCCTTAAAGGGCGAACTTCCACCCACAACAAATAATGTAAACAAGAGTTAATACAACCTGCTACAGCAGAGGTTACCACACGTGTCTGTAATCTGAGATGGTATTAAATATTTTAAAAAAAGAATTGCAATCCAACAAACCACAAAACAACCTCTGTACCCATTCAAAACTAATGATTATACTGCATTAAAATAACCATATTTTACATGTATAAATTTAATACATCAGTACCTTGATTTTGCAACTGCCACTACCATCCAAAATATGGAGTACAGTAACTTTACATTCTGTGCACTGAAACCTGGAAGGTCCTGACTCACTGGTTTGCATTTCATAAACTTGCTTGGTTCCAGCTTATAAATTTCTTTATAGCATGATAACACATCTTCCAGTTCACATTCAACCTTGGCACAATCATCACAGAAAAGATCATGGTCCCAAAATAAATAATAATAACAACAATAATAAAACACTACATACTTGAGAGTGTAGCAAGTTCTTTGCTTAT
>NW_019718072.1:620-757 GCF_002891405.2 Cryptotermes secundus | reverse complement strand
AGATCGCAAAGCTACCAAGCTAGCAACGCAAATTTAGCATGCTAAAAAGCTAGCAACGGAAAGCTAGCAAGCTAGCTAGCTAGAAATTGAAAGATAGCAAGCTTGCAACACAAAGTTGGCAAGCTAGCAACGCAAAG
>NW_019718072.1:0-503 GCF_002891405.2 Cryptotermes secundus | reverse complement strand
AGCAACGCAAAGCTAGCAAGCTAGCAAGGAAAAGATAACATGCAAGCAACGCAAAACTAGCAAGCTAGATAGCAAACCTAGCAAGCTAGCATCGCAATGCTACCAAGCAAGCAACGCAAAACAACAAGGTAGAAACACAAAGCTAGCAAGCTAACAACGCAAAGATATCAAGCTAGGTAAGCAGATCTAGTAATCAGGCAAGGCAAACCTAGCAAGTTTGCAAAGAAAAACTAGAAGGCTAGCAACGCAAAGTTAGCAACGCCAAGTTAGCAAGGTAGCAACTCAAATCTAGCAAGCAAGAAAGCATGCAACGCAAAGCTAGCAAGCTAGCAACTCAAAGCTAGCCAGCTAGCAACGGAAAGATAATAAAGTAGCATCGATATGCTAGCAAGATAGCCACGCAATTCTAGCAAGCTAGCAACGCAATGTTGGCAAGCTAGCAACGCAAACTGGCATGATAGCAAAGCAAAGCTGGCAAGCTAGCAACCCAAAGCTGGCAAGCT
>NW_019718071.1:0-754 GCF_002891405.2 Cryptotermes secundus | reverse complement strand
GTTTATTTATTGCTGGTACAAATCTTGTAGGGACACGCGGGTAACGTAGCTGGTTGAGGCACTATGCTACAAGCCGGAGCGTCGCGGTTTCGAGTCCCGATGAGGTGGAATTTTTCCAGCTGACCTAATCGTTTCAGCCGCACTATGGCCCTGGTATTGACTCTAACAGAAATAACCACTAGGAATCTTCCTGGGGATGAAGGGCTGACAAACTTACCGCCAACTGTGAGACGATTGTCTAGAGAAAATGTGGCAGTCTCGACGTCTCACAACACTATGGACCTCCACGACCAGTTACAGGGATAGCTTTACCTCTTTTTACAAGTCTTATAATACAAGAATGAAATCATATATTTTGTTTTTTCTCTGATTTATAATAATGTAGGAGTACTAGATGACGGCCCGTTGAATTCAACGGCAACCTGAAGGTATTGTTACGTGTTGGGTATGTAACGCGACAAATAACTTCACGACGTTCTGGATCTAGCGAATTTATTGAACATTCGCTCTTACATTTACACAATTTACAATCTCACAATAACTGCCATCGGCAGTATCACAATTACTTCTCCTGCTTCCAGTCACTCCGGCAAATGCTAGACTGCAACTGACTGGTTACTCCATCTCACTGACGAATACTCCTGTTATGTAGCTTCTGCACTGACAACACAGAAAACAGTTAAGTGATAGCTTTCCCTGTTGCGTGACATCGTGTTTACCGATTGCCCAGCAACAGTCGCTGCACGGGCTCCCC
>NW_019718070.1:0-333 GCF_002891405.2 Cryptotermes secundus | reverse complement strand
AAGTACGAAGCTATCAACGCAAAACGAGCAAGATAGCAACGCAAAGCTAACAAGCTAGCAACGCAATGCATGCAAGATAGCAACGCAAAGCTAGCACGCTAGCAACACAAATCTAGGAATCTAGAAACCAAGCAAAATAAACAAGCAATCCAGCAAAATAAAACTAGCATGCTAGCAACACAAAGGTAGCAAGCTAGCAAAGGAAAGCTAGAAAGGGAGCAACGCAAAGCTAGCATGCTAGGCACGCAAATCTAGCAAGATAGCAACGCACACCTGGCAAGCTAACAGCGCAAAGCTGGCAAGCTAGCAAGATAGCAACGGATAGCTAGCAAA
>NW_019718069.1:0-404 GCF_002891405.2 Cryptotermes secundus | reverse complement strand
AATTTCAATAATATAATGTAGAAATCATCAATAATTTGGACATAAATCCATTTAATGAGAAGAAAAATTTTTNTTCAATTTAAAGAGAACAAAACTTTCACATTTTATCTGTATTTCCTTATATTGACGTGAAATCGTCAAATAATATTCTGAAAATTTTCACAAATTTGGTTGATTTCGTTCATAATATGTTAAAATCCTTTTAATTAACTTAGATTGACTGAACATTTTATTAAAATTCATTAAACAATACATTAATTATCAGAAATTTGAAGGAATACCATAAATTAAGGTAAAATTTTTTATAAATTCTTTGAAATTCTTTATTTATGGTGAAGATTTCAAACTTTTTTAGGTTCAAATTATATGAATTATGTTGAAGCGGTCAAACTTACTTTAGAATT
>NW_019718068.1:0-1834 GCF_002891405.2 Cryptotermes secundus | reverse complement strand
CATAGACCACCTTAAACTCTTATCTATCCAAACTCCCAGAAATTTGAATGTTCTGAATATTTAATAGAAGTATCATGAAACTTATTGGAGGGCATTGAAAATGTAGATTTTGAGGCTGGTGAAAGGATATTGTTATTGTTTTCTCTTTATTAATGATTAATCTATTCCTTTCAAATGATTCAGAAAGTTTATTTACTGTTTCCTCTACTTTACTCTGGACACTGTCTATACTATTTCTTGTTATAAAAATAGTAGTGTCATCAGCAAAAAGTGTTGGCTTTCCATGCTCTATGCTAGATACTAGGTCTTTAATATATATCAAAAATAACATTGGTCCAAGAACAGAACCCTGCGGAACACCATATCTTATTGGTTTCTTTTGCCATAAACAATTAGTAATTTCATTAGTTTATTTATGTCTATAGGTAATTTCCACTGTTTGTTCCCTGTTTTCTAAATATGATTGAAAACAATTTTGTGCAACCCATTGTATTCTTATTTCTGCCATTTTTCCAAGCAACATGTCATGATCTACTAAGTCAAATGCTTTAGACAGATCCAAGAATAACCCTATACTTTTATCACGCTCGTCCACTGATTTATAAACCCTTTTAAGAAACTGCAATTGCAGTATTCGTTGATTTCCCTTTACAGAAGCCATGCTGTTTATCACTAATTATACTATGGCTTTTAGAAATGATAAGAGCCTTGTCTGCATGATTTTTTTAATTATTTTTGAGAAAACAGAGATCAGTGAAATTGGTCTATAATTCAAAACTTCTGTATCAAGTCCATTTTTGTATTATGGTTTCACTTTTGCAACTTTTAACTGGTCTGGAAAATATCCAGTTGAGAATGACAAGTTTATTATGTATGTCAAAGCATGTGTTTTCTTAGGATAACATTTCTTAATAATATAATCTGAGATTTCATCTACACCAATTGATTTTTTGTTATTCAATTCTTTTATTATGCCTGCCACTTCTGCTTCTGTAGTTGGATTTAAATACATACTACCACTGTCATATTTTTTTTGCATTGACACTAACTTCAATATTTTTTTGTAATATATTTCTATTCAAGATATCGTGAGCAATGCTGGTATAATTGTCATTAAAGACATTAGCTATGACTTTTGGATCCTGTGTATTTGTTCCATTTACATTTATTTCAATATTCCTAGTTTAATTTTTATGTTTGCCTAACTACAGTTTAATTAGGTCCCACATAGCTTTAGATTTGTTTCCTGCTGTATTTATCCGTATGATTAATTTCTTGGCCTCGCTGATTACTGTGTTGTAAATTTTCTTATACCGACAGTAATATTTTCTAAACTCTTCTGATACGTTTCTTTCTTTCATTAATCTATTAAGAAACCTGAGCCTGGTGCTTGATACCCTTATACCCGAGGTAACCTATTTATTTCCTAGTTGATTAGTTTTTACCTGCCTTTTAGGCATAACTATGTTATAATAATACTGGAAAGTACCTGAAAATTCATTATATGCATCATTTACTGAAGTTTGCCTAAAAACAGGTTCCCAAGACTCCTCCTCCAATAGGTAGTTTAGGTATTGAACATTATCTTCAGTACAAAGTCTAACTGTCTTGAATTCTTTCTTTAGCTGCCTCCTTTTATTTATATGCCGCATTTGTACTTATAATATTTGTGCAAAATGATCAGAGAATCCTGTTGCAATTACCTTATAGTTGTAATCGCATAAGTATTTATTTAATATTATTTGATCTATCGCTGTTTGACTTCTAAATCCTATTTTTGTTGGGACAGCAACTAGTGCTTGTAGACCGTATGAATTTAACATTATTTGTAATT
>NW_019718067.1:945-1080 GCF_002891405.2 Cryptotermes secundus | reverse complement strand
TAGCTTGCAAGTTATGCGATCTAGCTTGATAGCTTTGCGTTGCTAATCTGCTAGCTTTGCTTTGCTAGCTTGCCAGCTTTTTGTTTCTAGCTTGCTAGCTTTGATTTACTAGCTTGCTATCTTTTCTTGCTTTCT
>NW_019718067.1:0-430 GCF_002891405.2 Cryptotermes secundus | reverse complement strand
TGCTAGCTTGCCAGCTATGTGTATCAATCTTGCCAGCTGTGCGTTGCTATCTTGCCACCTGTGCTTTGCTAGCTTGCTAGCTTTGGGTTGCTAGCTTGTTAGCTTTGCATTGGTAGCTTGCTTGCTTTGCATTGCTAGCTTGCTAACTTTGCTTTGCTAACTTTCTAGCTTTGCATTCCTGTTTTGCCTGCATTGCGTTGCTAGCATGCTAGCTTTGCTTTGCTAGCTTGCTAGACTTGCGTTGCTATCTTTCTAATTTTTCGTTGCTAGCTTGCTAGCTTTGGTAGCTAGCTTGCTAACTTTGTGTTCTAGCTTGATAGCTTCTCGTTTCTAGCTTGCTAGCTTGCTAGACTTGCATTGAAAACTTGCTAGCATTGCGTTGCAACTTGCCATTTTTCGTTGCTAGATTACCAGCTTTGCGTTGCTAGCT
>NW_019718066.1:0-1349 GCF_002891405.2 Cryptotermes secundus | reverse complement strand
TGTTAGGTGGAAAATCTTGCGTTCGACGATAACGCTGTTGAGTGCAACCTCGTTTTCGTCTAGCCAATGCAGTGTAACGTACGAAAAGTGTAAGTTGACATCTGGCACTTCCTTTGAGAGTGGTGGAGCTGCTGATTAGTGTCCCACACCGACTGGTTATGACATTTTGTAATAATACAGAAATTGATGGGTAAACATATACAGTGTTGTAACATCTGTTGACGTCCTACAGCTTCGTGTTTTCTTTCATTATGTGGTCCTAATGTGTGTTCTGTTGTTTTTGAACTCTCATATGACGCGAACGCCTTTTGAAACAGCTGTATCTAGGATGTTTATCCAACGTAGTGATTAGGCTGCGAATTGGATAGTTGAGGAATCGCGGTTCGATTCACGACAGGGGTAAAATACTGTTTTCTTCTCCACATCGTGCAGACCGATTACGGGGTTCCACTCACACCCTCTTCAGCAAGAGCAGGTGTTCTCTCCCTGGTAGTAAAGCAGTTGTAATGTGCGGCTGACGTTTGACCGCCATCTTGTTCGGAAATTACGAATGTCTGGAGCTATATCTCCACTGCACCATCAGTCTTCATGGCGTAGTGCTTAGTTAGGCAAAGGAACAACTTTATCTAGTTTAGAAATATTAAAGATTGTCGTAATTATTAAGTAAATGTAATAGTACTTATGCAGACAGTAAATGTAAGTTAATTTTTGAGTAGTGTATATACTCTTAACCGAATCTTTGTAAGATTGGATGCAGATGTATCTTACGTTGTATGATTTGCGTCTAATAATTAATTCAGGGTTCTCGAACTTTGAACTACTGCGAAGCTCTATAACAGTAAATGCATTTAGGACAGCCCCCTCCCGCAACCATCTCTGCCGGTCAGCGAAAATTGCAGTTCTTGAGCAGGAACATAAATATCTTCGTAACACCTTTACATTTGCAATAAATTATAAGTCGACGCTTTGTTGGAACATTTGTAGACTAAGGCCTCTTTCTGAGAAGTAATGTTTTCTGTATTACGATGCTGTCTAGTCCGTTAGGAACTAATCGACGCTTCGGAGACACACGCCGTCCAAATTCAGGGCCGAAGAGTTCACTTCATGCTAATTGCTGCTGTTTGATTCGCATATTCTTCGGCCCTTAAGACGCAAGCAGTATAACCTGTGAACCGTGTGTTAATTTCTACCGAACTGCATGGGAGTTGTATTTCAGAGAAGATTATTGTGAGAATATCGAGGTCAACAGTTTAATCTTTTCTTAGTTCAATTTAGGGCATCAGTCATTATCAGGGTCTGAAAACATTATTTTTTGTTGAAACTAAAGAAAAAGGAAAATAAATATATAC
>NW_019718065.1:325-416 GCF_002891405.2 Cryptotermes secundus | reverse complement strand
AAAGCTAGCAAGCTAGCAAAGAATATCTAGCAAGCTAGCAACGCATATTTAGCAAGCTAGCAACGGAAGGCTAGCAAGCTAGCAACGCAAA
>NW_019718065.1:0-202 GCF_002891405.2 Cryptotermes secundus | reverse complement strand
GCATAGCTAGCAAGCTAACAACGCAAAGTTACCAAGATAACAACTCAAAATTAGCAAGCTAGCAACTCAAATCCAGCAAGCTAGCAACGCAAAGTTACCAAGCTAGGAACGCCAAGCTAGCAAGGTAGCAAGGCATAGCTGGCATGCTAGCAACGAGAAGCTAGCAAGATTGCAACGCAAAGCTATGAAGCTAGCAACGAAT
>NW_019718064.1:12518-12823 GCF_002891405.2 Cryptotermes secundus | reverse complement strand
CCATGATTTATACAAAATTAGACATTGCATTCTACAGGTTAGAAACATCTGGCTTACATGGATATATCATTCAAGGTTCCCAGACTTAATAACTATTAAAAACTTTATTTTCAGGGTTACAGCTCAGTCACACTTATCCCCTTGAAAATAAATTTCTTGAGTAGCAATGCAGTGCTCCCAACACATTTTCCACATTCTGGTACACAGTTTGGAGGATGTTCATGTGTTCTGCTTGTAGCGTCATAAAAAGTAAAAGTAAAAAAGTAAAGCTATCCCTGTAACAGGCCGTGAAGGCCCATAGGGTT
>NW_019718064.1:10922-12359 GCF_002891405.2 Cryptotermes secundus | reverse complement strand
AGGAAGGATTAGGTCAATTGAAAAAAAAATCCAATCACTTCATCGGGACTTGAACCCGCGACCTTCCGGCTTGTAGCATAGTGCCTCAACCAACTACGCTACCGCATGCAATGTCCAATATAGCGTAGTTTGTATTCATCTGAACAATCCATAACAGTTATCTCAATATGCTCAATCCAAGCGATATATCAATCTGTAACTAGCTGGTGAACGAATTTAATAACATGCAATGGCAGAAGAGCACAGATAACGTACAGCAAAAAGCATATGATGCTGCTGAATTATGTGCATAAGCTGTTGATCCGTTTAAGTGCTACACTCTACTAATCATTAGCTTCCTGTGCTGAATAACATAACTGCAGGAGAATGTCATGTCATGTCATGTCACGTCTGTTTCCATTCAACAAGACAGGGTCTTGTGCACATTCAACAATCAGAATCAAATGTAACTCATTTGCACATTTGTACCATGGGACTTCGTTCATTTCCTGTCAGTTCTAAAGGTTAGCAAAAGCAATCAATCCCAATATATTGCAGCATTCTACAAAATTGAAGCATGCCTCACACAGCAGAACTCTTACTTACAACATGAAAACTGTGGCATGCTACAAGTCACATACAATGTGCTTTCAAGTTGTAAGGTCTCCGTTTTTTTTCACACAATAATCATACAAAAATATGAAACTTCTGTCACTTTCAACATAATCTCCCTGCAGCCGTACACATTTTTCACAACGTCGACGCCATGATTCCATGGCCGCTGCGAACGCTTCTGTAGGAGACTGTTTTGACCACTGGAAAATTGCTGATGCAATAGCGGATTGAAAAACGGCATCCATATCTCATCCATTGTCACAGTTGATGAAAAGAAAGTCCCATTCATGCCTTCATCGCGTGTCAACATCGCCTGGCAAATTGCCATGCGTGCAGCCTTGTGGTCATCCGCCAGAATTCGTGGCACCCACCTGGAGGTCACTTTCCGCATTTGTGGGTCTTCATGCAGGATTTTGTGCACAGATCCCACGGAAATGCCAACTTTGGAGGCGATGTTTTCAACACTCAATCGGCGATCCTCCAAAACAACTTTCTCAACTCGCTGGACCATGTTGTCAGACCGGCTGTTGCGAGGCCGAGATTGTTTTGGTTCGTTGTCACACGACGTTCGGCTTTCTTTGAACTGTCGCACCCACGAACGCACATTTTTCACATTCATGACACCATCACCACACGTCTCACTCAACTGGTGATGAATTTCAGTGGGTGTCACACCACGCAAGTGGAGAAAACGAATGATTACTCGCTGTTCTTGTAACGAAAATGTCGCCATTTTTAGTATCAAAAACACTCCTCGCTCTCGCTTCCACTAGAGTTCTGTGTGCCATAGAGTGCTGCCATCTCTGTCACGCATTCACAAAGGGTGCACACGTATTTTAAACT
>NW_019718064.1:10241-10603 GCF_002891405.2 Cryptotermes secundus | reverse complement strand
GAGTACTCTGCAGACAGAATGACATTTTACATACATCAAAGCAAAATGGCTTCTCCCCACTATGTATGCGCTGATGTGTCTTCAGATGACTCTGATCACTGAATGACTTATTACACACAGCACAATAAAATGGCTTCTCCCCACTATGTATGCGCTGATGTGTCTTCAGACTACTATGATCACTGAATGACTTTTACATACATCAGAGCAAAATGGCTCCTCCCCACAATGTATGCGCTGATGTGTCTTCAGATGATTCTGATCACTGTTCAATGCTGAACATAATAATATGGCCAACATAATAAAATAACTGAAGGAATGTAATGAGCCTTAAAAATCTGATGTTTATATATTTATGTTCA
>NW_019718064.1:9803-10123 GCF_002891405.2 Cryptotermes secundus | reverse complement strand
CTACCTAGGAAGTAGTTAATAAGTTTAATTACAAAATATATCCTGACATTGATTCTGCTCCTCGGTGTTTCACGCTGAAACAGGTAACCTGAAGATTGCAAGTCAATTATAACGTAATGCCACTTCATTCTTACCCACATATAAACAAAAGCCATTTGAGTAAGAAAAGAATTTCCCACACAATTCTTTATTGAAATATAATTATTTTCGGATAGAAGGCAGAATGAACTCTGACCATCTTCTGAGAATGATGTTCTAATGTACTGGGAAGAAGGTAACAGGTCTCCAAAGGGTGAAAGAGATGTAGCTCAAGATCAGAA
>NW_019718064.1:0-7582 GCF_002891405.2 Cryptotermes secundus | reverse complement strand
ATCCTCCGATTTTCACTTTCATTCTGTACTATCTAAAATGGCGGAACTAAAGAAACGGCGAGTTGAAGATGAGAAACGACAATTTCAGTCCACGTGGCAGGAAAGTTACTTTTTTGTTGATCATAACGGAAAACCACAGTGTGTTATCTGTTCTCAACTCTTAAGTGTTTCGAAGGGGTATAATGTGAGTAGACACTATACCAGCTTGCATAAATCGAAATACGACCAATACCAGGGAAGTGCCAGGAGTTGTTTGTATAATGATTTGAAGCTGAAATTAACTAGACAGAAGAATATTTTTCAGCAACCATCAAACACTGCTGGTTTGAAGGCATTTTATGAGGTATGTTTAGAGGTAGCTGAAAGTAAAATGTGTTTTAGGGATGGTGAGCTCATTAAAAAATGTGCTGTAAAAATGGCATCTTCATTTGGAGATAATAAGATGGCTAAAATTTTGAAATAGTGTCCTTGTCTCATCAGACAGTAAGTAGAAGAATTAATGAAATGGGTAGTGAAGTTTTAGGTACTTTCAAGGGCATTTTGAAAAAAAAAAATACGTATTTTACTCTATAGCTCTACATCAGGGGTCTCCAAACTTTTCGAACCGCGGGCCACATTACGTAATTCAGCACTTTCAACGGGCCGGATAAAATGAGAAATTAATAACTCTAGGTATACGAGTTTTATTGAAAGCAAAGAATTTCACAAACTAAATACAAAGTACGTGAGAATAAATTATCGTATATTAATGACAACAGACAGTAGCACCAAATGCTCATATTTTCATCACAAACTATAATAAAACAGTTAATGTGAATGATGGAACTCTTCTTGCATTCTTAAAATCTGATTAAATTGAGGTTCAAATTTTGAAACGCTAATCACAAGTAGCGAATTTAAATGTTCGTCTTATAAATTTGCCCTGTATTTCGACTTGATGTACTTCATCTGGGAAAAGTTTGTTCACACAGATATGTCGTCCCAAAAATGGAGATAAATTTACAGGCAAATTTCCTTAGATTTGGAAATTGCTCAAAGTTCAGAAATTTATAACATTCGATAAAATTTCCTCCATTGTATTTGTCTTTAATACGAACATTTTCCTGAAGTTCAATGATTTCCATTTGAATTTGACTTTGGACATCTGCAGCATCACAGTCAAACGGATTTTAAAACAATCTAATTTCCTCAGCACTGGCATCAAAATCAGCAAATCGCTTCAGAAATTGTTCTTTCAAATCTGAAATGACTAAATTTGCAAATGAGGAAGGAAATTCTGCTTCACCCTTTTTATGCATCTCTGCACAGTATGCCAATGAACAAAGTTACAGTTTTTCACTTGGCTTTCCAGAAGTATCAACTTTGCTCTGAATGCCTTGATAAGTGCAAATAAATCACAGACTAAGTTATTTTCACCCTGCAACTTTATATTCAAATTGTTCATATGGTTCACCAGATCAGCAAAGAATGCTAATTTCCAAAGCCACTCGGTATCTTATAAAAGTGGTTTGTGGTGGTTTTCTTGGGTAAGAAATATATCAGTTTCATTCCTGAGCTGAAAGAAGCGTGAAAGAACCTTTCCACAGCTAAGCCATCGAACTGCAGTATAATATGTCAGGTCAATAAGCTCGGAATCACATTCCTCGAGACAGCGAATGATATTAACGAAGGAAAAAAACAGGTTTTAAAACAGAGCTCATATCAACCTGTTTTGCACATAATGCTTGTTGGTGGATAAAACAGTGAAGAAACATTGGCTTTGATATTTGTGCATCCTCATATGATTTTGTGATTTGGCCAACCAAACATATTTTTATACCAGACATGACTTTTCCTCCATCAACTGTCACGCACTGCATACGGTTCCAGTCCAAATTATATTCTGTTATTGTTTTTTGTATTTCTTTGAAGATATCTCCTGTTGTAGTACCATGTATGCTGCGAAGAGACGCTAATTCCTGTGTGACATTAAGTTCATCGTCGACGCCACAAAAGAATACTAATAGTTGAGAGGTATTAAAAACATCAGTTGATTCATCCAGTGCGAGAGAATACCGACTGAAACACTGTGCTTTGCCTACAGTTTGCTGGACAATATAATTTCCCATATTTTCAGTCCGACGAGCAACATTATTTGGAGTAAAACTTATCATTTTAAAAAGATTAAGTTTTTCGGGGCACGACTCAGTCACTGCTTCCATCATACACTCTTTGATGATATTGCCATCAGTGAATGGTTTTCCCTTTTTAGCCAACACATAAGCAACGTTATAGCTTACCAAGGTTAAGGCTTCATTTTCCGGTGCTTTCATAAATAAGTCTTGCTGAGAACGCAGACAACGACGTAATGATTCAAATTTATCTGAACGCTGCTTTTCTTTGAATTGTGAAAACGTTGAAGCATGCTTCATGTCATAGTGATGACGTATATTGTATTCTTTCAACACAGCAACAGTATCTTTACATATCAGACATACAGCTTTATCCTTTGAATACGATTGTATGAAAAAATATTATAAATATCAAATATTAAAATATTTCATTAAACGCACGGCATTCATCGCCAATTTTTCTTTTCTTTTTTCCATCCATGTTAAAACTTGAAAAGAGAATAATAATAAAAAAATTAACAATAAAACGAATACTAAATAGAAGTAACAAATATTCTAGTAATTTTACTATGTACACTCTTGTTAATTTAAAATGTTTAGATAAATAAATTTACATATAATTATGAAATTATTAAAATTACGATATCTCTGTACAAGCAAATATATGAGTATATTTATTCAATTACAAATTGAATATTATGTAACTGTAACCACTGACTTTTAACGATCACTTACTTTACTGCACACATCAACTACACTATACAGACTGCTCCTCGTATACTTACGTGAAGACCTCCTGCGAACTGAACTGCTCTCCTCCTACACACTGAGAACGTTCTGGAAACATCCTTTGTCGGCTGGGAAGGGTAACCGATAGCCGTATCACGCCGGCCGTCGTAGAATGGACTTAAGTTCCGGTAGCCTTATCAACATTCCTCGCTACCAATTCTCGGAACAGTTAGAACAAAACAGGGCATAAGTTGCCTTTAATACAAAAATAGTAATAATTACAAGTATTAACAAGTATTTTTTTACCAGTACTCATTGGAAAATTAGTTCAATTGGCGCATATCTTCACAATTCTTTCGCGGGCCGCATAAAATCACATCGCGGGCCGCATGTGGCCCGCGGGCCGTAGTTTGGAGACCATTGCTCTAGATGAGAGCACAGATATAGCTGACATCAGCCAGCTCTTTATCTTTGTCAGAACAATAAACGAAGAATTTGAAATTCATGAAGAACTGTTGGAATTAAAATCATTAGAAACCAGCACCAAAGTTATTGACATATTCAACACACTGGATAATGTCGTTTCTAAATATGGTGGTTTTGAGAAGTGCTCTAGCATTGCAACAGATGGAGCTAAAGCAATGGTTGGTCATAGAAGTGGGTTAGTAGGACTGCGTAAAGAAAAAGGCATACATTGTTTGTTTTTCCACTGCATTATCCACCAGGAGGCTCTCTGTGGAAAAATTATAAGGCTAAGTGAGACAATGAAAACTGTTGTAAATACTGTAAATTTAATAAGGGGAGGCAAAAAAGCCCAGAGACACAGGGCATTTATTGCATTCCTGGACAATTTGGAAGCTGAGTATGGTGACATTTCATTGTACTGTGAAGTGCGCTGGCTAAGTGCTGGAAATTGCCTGCAACAGTTTTTTGGGTTGAGGAATGAAATTCTTGCTTTTCTCAGAAATGAAAACATTGGGCATGAGTATCAAGAAAAACTGGAAGAAATCCAGTTTTTAAATAATCTTGCTTTCCTGACAGATTTAACATCTCATCTAAATGCTTTAAACCTAAAACTACAAGGCAAAAAACAAAATATCTCCCAGCTTTATGGACATATTGAGGGCTTCCGCAAAAAACTTGATGGAATGAAAATGGCACTGAAGGCAAATAATACAGCACACTTCCCATCTTGTCAGCAGTTGAAAGAAGAAGAAGAAGAAAATGACACAAAATTTAGTATGTTTCATGAAATAATAATTTATATCAAGAAAGAGTTCCAGGACAGATTCCAGGATTTTGACTCCCTAAAACCAAAACTTGCACTGTTCAATAACCCCATGGAGATTGAAGTGAGTGAGGTGCCCTGCGACCTTCAAATGGAAATTTGTGATCTTCAGGCAGACCCATTCTACCAGACTAAAAAGTGTGATGTCCCTGAAACTTTCTGGAAACTGATTTCTAAAGAACGTTTCCCCAAACTGCTTAAATTCCCTCTGCAAATGTTATGGCTGTTTGGCAGTACATATGTGTGTGAAAGTGCTTTTTCTGCTCTCAAACAAATTAAATAAAAAACGAGAAATCGCATTGAAAGTGCTTCACTGGAATCAAGCCTGAGACTTTGCCTTACTGAACTTACAGTGGACATTGATAAACTTGTATCAGAAAAGCAGTGGCAATCATCACATTGATTTCTCAACTGTAAAATAAAGTGATATATTAAACTAGTGAGTTATATGTAATTCGTTTTCTTTCTTTAATGTCTCTGGCCCTCACTTTCCTATACAAAAATTTGATTAGCCCCCGGGTAACTAAAGGTTGGACCACACTGATCTAGACAGTCGGCTCATAGATGGCGTTAAGGTTGTGAGCCTTGCGTGCGGGCCGCGCTTTACTCTCCAGGAAAATTATTTAATTAATTCCTGGTACTCATTTCTGTTAGAGGCTGAGTAAAACCCAGGATTAAGTAAACTGAAAAAAATCAAATGACCTCCTGGGGACTTGAACCCGTGATGAGATTTAAAGGGTGTATGAATATAAAATGAGACGACAATGTGATGTATCTCTGAATAACCTTATGTGTAACCGTTGTTGTGGCAGAGTGGCTGTGTCTTTTGTGGGAACGTATCGTAGACCAGGGATGCGTTGAGACATAGCTTTGGAAAACCTCGTGGTCCTGCTGGGCAATGACAGTCCTGGGGGTTCTGCATTAGCATGAACCTCCGGGGTTGGTGGCCGAGTTTCCATAAAGGGCAATGGTCATTTGACCAGAGCCTCCCACGCTGCGGCATAATGACTCTTGGAATTCATTACGATGTACCCGGGACGAATGCAGGAGAGCAATCCTATGTGGGTAGCTACGGTTATTTGAGTTGTCTCCCTAGAGTACCGATTAGGTGCCGCAAGCCTTAGGGCTCAACACTCTAAAAACCCATGTGGAGGGGGTGGGAATGGGGGAGCTTTGAAGCCACCTCCAGTGGCGATAAGCTCGTGTAGGATGCCCTGGTCCCAACCTCATGACAATTAGTATCGCACTCCCATTTATAATCTGGGTTAGCCCCCTCCCCCCGAACGTGCACTCTTGGTCCTGGAGGCTTGTGAGGGTTATACTTATGAAGGACCAACCGCCTAAGCCATGGTGTGAGGCATCGTGCCGAGGGCTGCATGGCACTGGGGTGGTTATTGGCCAGTGTCACGAACGATCCCCTCGGGGCACCAGGCAGCACCCCGTTGTATTTATGCCTTCCACCCGTATGGGGCTCTGCGGGTGGTGAACTTTCAAATCCCCATTACTCGTGGGACCAAAATGAAAAAGCGACCTAACAAAAAAAAAGGGTCGTAAGGATCTTAAACTGAAGAAGGACGCCCCTTTAAGGGGATCCCTACAAGAAATGCTTTAGCAGGGGGCTAGAAGCTCTCGTGAACCATTAAGGGGCACAGTTGCAACCGGCGAACCTGCTGTTGAAATATCAGCCAAAGGCAAGGATGAACCAGTGATTCAAAACTTGCCAGAGGCAAAACCAAAAACTGCTCTCTTGGGAGTCTGTAGTACTGACACACTACTGCAGGGAGCCAGTACCTCCAACATACCTGTAGCAGAGGAAAGACTGGGACACCTAGGCTCTGGAATAGGTGGACCCCGTGTGGCGATGAAACCTTTGTCAGGGGCCGCTAAGCGGAAGTTACAAAAGGAGAAAACTGGGAGAGGCAAAGCAGGAACTGGGAGCGGTTAGCAACCAGGAACTGCAAGCTCGTCCAATCAGGGAGAAACCTCCACTGCCACCTTTAAGAGGCCAAGGTCGGAGGGCAGTACCCCATACAGAAACAGCCCGAACTCTGAAATAGCCCGGGGACTGTAAAGGACCAGGGACTTACAAGGAGGCTCTGACCAATATAAATGTAGCTATCTACAAGGACACTTACCCTGAGGATATGCTTACGGTAGACGACCAAAATTCCCTTCTGGAAGCATTGGGCGAGGTGTTACGTAGGACTCCAAAGGAAGAACTACCGCACCTAAAATCCTACAGACTGTTGGGAGGTGTACTTATGTATATATGTGCCGAACAACAGTCTGGTCAGTGGCTCATCAGAGCCGTGGACAGCCACAGGCTTAAATCAGGGACCAGGTTGAAGGCTACTGATGCCAGGAACCTGCCCAAGCCTGTTAAAATAGCTCTACGGACTAGGGACAAAATTGCCCAAAACAGGAAGAGCTACTGAAATGGATTGCAGACCTCAATCCGGGACTCCATGCAGCGAACTGTAGGGTATTAGAAAAGCAATCTGAGACGAAGAACCAAAGGTTTATCCTATTCATAGACCGGGACTCCTATACTATTATACAGAGGACCGGTTATAAAATATTTACAGGACTCTCACAGGGGACTGTTAAGGTTCTGGACGATCCTGAAGTTCGGCCCCGGGCGGAACCCTTGACAGACACTGTATCTTCTAACTCAGTCTCTGAGGAGGAAGGGGATGAGGTACCCAGCACCTCGGATGACTGAAGTAAAATGGATCAGGGGACCTCTTCACATGGAACCCAGTCCGAGAAAGAGGAGGGACATAAGATGGAAGTTGGCACATCCTCAATTGGAAGAGATCATGAAATTTCTCAAAATCAACCTACACCACAGCAAAGCTGCCACGGCAGCTCTGTGCCAACAGCTAGTTGAGGGTAGGGCAGACATAGCACTTATTAAGGAACCTTGGTTATATGAGGGTCGAATAAGAGGCTTAAATAATACAGGGGGAACGGTTTACTCTGTTGTACCCACTAACAATCTTTTGTTTATATCAGGAATCATGTTAATCCCTTGACTTTGCTGGAGATCTGTTCTAGGGATACAATGGCGGTAAGGATAACACATCCGTATCGAGAAGGCAGCAAGGAGCTCATAGTTGCTTCAGTCTACCTTCCATACGACTCGGATGAACCACCACCAACTAAGGAAATGAGGGACATCATAGATTACTGCTTTAGCAGGAAAAAGCAACTCATCATTGGGTGTGATGCCAACGTGCACCACATCTTGTGGGGGAGCACCGGCACTAACCCAAGGGGAGAGAGCCTTATGGAATTTCCAGTGAGTTCGAACCTGAATATTCTAAACCATGGTAATGAACCTACCTTTGTGGTTTGAAATAGGAAGGAGGTTATTGATCTGACACTAGGGACTTATAACATAGGAAACCTCGTAAGTAACTGGCATGCATCTGATAAGCCGTCTCTATCGGAT
>NW_019718063.1:0-6847 GCF_002891405.2 Cryptotermes secundus | reverse complement strand
CAAATTAAAGCACACCAAAGCTGAAGTGGAAAACTGGTGCATTATATGAATTTTATGTTATAATTATGTATTTGCAAACATANTAAATAAATATATATATATATATGTGTGTATGGTGAAACCATACACCTGCTAAGTGCCACACATATGATCTCACTGGTGCAGCAGGAAACTGTATCTGATATCTGACAATTCTGCATTTGTTTCAACATGAACGGTGTATGTGGCAGTGTACAAGAAAATTCAGAACCACTGTGAACACTTCCAACTGATAATTCTGTACATTTAAACATCATTAAACTATTTAACAGCACCATGACAGTACACTATGGGGCTTGGTCAGTGAAAATAAAACATTGCAACTATAAATCTGACACATTTGGCACTAGATGGAGGTGAGTGGTCCACTGCACGCCCCTGCAGTCCCAAATTAGATTCAAATACTATTGCAGAATATTGCAATTATTTTTATAGTATTTTCTATTTTTTTTTTAAGCATGCAAATAATGTATTATATCAGATGTGCCAGTTTGTACTCTTGATATGGAGATATTGAACGAGGTATTGTTCAAGTTTACTTCTAATCTAGACAGGGCAATATGGCCTGGAACCATTTCATTAAGTACTGAAGTTAAATTTCATCAATGCCGTGCAATGAATGTTGCCAATACAAAACTATAGTACATAAAAACCTACTCAGCATTTTTCTTCAGACTTCAAATTTGAACAGAATTCCAACTTCATATACAGTTTCGATTTCTAACTGTGAGTTCACACCTTCACGCACGCACGCACACATACACGGCACACACACAAAAAACTCACCTTATACATGAAAACCAATGACCTCTCAAACGCATTATTTACATCTTCATATGAGGGATCCGTAATGCAGCGTCCCTTGATTTGTCTCCTTCGAAGACCAAGATAACTGTACCACAATTTATAGCTGGGAAGAAAAATACAATTTAAAATATATGCCTGGAGCAATTAGATTTATGTTAATTAATGTAAAGACAACTTATAAAGAGCAGAAAACACCACCACATAGGGATAAAGAAAACTGTGGTACCAGAAGAGAAAGAATATATTGGTACTAACTTGTTACCACACTGTAATAAATTATCTTTAACTTGTTACCACAATGTAATAAATTATCTTTAATAAAAGAAATCAATGAAAGAATTCTGTTTAACTTAGTCTCTGTATTATAAATTTATCTGGTTTTTAAAGCATCACCCGTAATCTGCAAATTCCACAACCATTGAGAGTTTAATGTATCTGCCTACTTCTATGTCACAATATTTCATTACCACAGTTTATTTTAATGACTTATTAAATATTTCAGTCAGCATTTGCTGGATGGGTTAATCATGTAATGTGAGACTGCAGCCTACAAAGGAATATGATGTTACCTTAATATATATAAATGGGAAAATAAATTGACTGTATAAATATGTTGATATTGTCTGAATGAAAAGCCAATATGATAGTTTTAAATGAAGTTTAAATTTGGGTTGCTACTGGATACTAGCAAATTATTACAAACCACACCTACTTGCAAACTTGTCAACAAATCAACACTTTCAAATGCATATCTGGTAATAAACAAAGCAAGTAAAATTAAATTATACATTAAAAATTCTTAATGTGAGTGTACTTCATTACTATGTACTAGTGTCAAGACTTTAATCAAAACTTACAAATCAAGACCGTAACATTATTACCCCACATCTACCGAGCTTCAAAGGCAGATTTTTGAACACCAATTTTTTCTATTTAATTTAGAAAATATTTACAATCTACTCTCGATAATATGGAGCAATAAGTAAATTTGTTCTAAGTATGTGCCTTGAGTAGAGAAGTCATACACTGATGATACTCTTGACAGGCCCTGTCGAGGAAAGGTGATGGTTTTAATTTTCATCATCTGTGGGCTGCGGTAGGTCAGACAGCCACTGTCTCCTCAAACTTCTTACATTTGGTGGGTTGCTAATTTCTACATGTAGTCTGTTATTGTGTCTGAGTATGCTTTGATGGTAGATTGTTGACAATCTATGTATTCCTTCTATGACAAATGGGATTTGCAGTTCATTGTGGAGACAAAAAAAGTTCCTTAATTACTGAGTGCAAGCATTTGGATTGAAATCTTTGAATTTTTTTTATGTTTGATGGTTTTGTACAGCCCCATAGCTGAACACCCTAACTTTACCAACAGAACCTTGTTGAAATTGTGCATTGATCACTGTTTATACATTGTTTCTAGTGTTCAAGGACAGAAGATGCCAATAAAGAATATAATGAGGAGGACAGAAAAGTTTCTGATTAAAAAAACACATTTAATAAAACAGAAGATCATTACTGAATTTCGCACAATATAACTTTTTCATCAGAAGCCCATTACATTCCTTAATTATCTCAGAACAGGCATCAGTTTTCTTTTTGTTTTTGTTTCATGAAAAAATTCCCTGTGTTTATTTAACACTCATACCTTCCTGGTAACTCCTTCAGGGCTCTTTCAAAGATAACATTAACAGTGTGTTCAGGACTCTCCTTCTTGTGTTCAATGTATCGCAGCCAATGCCTCACAGAAGGCTGATTCCGAGGCATTTCTTCATTTGAGAAATCTTCCATCATTCTAAGAGACACAAATGTACAGAAATTGAATATGTAAACATGGAGGAAACATGCATTCGAAACATAGTACACATTACATTCTCCTCACAACACAGATATAAATAATGATGATTTGTTACTGTGCAAGAACTAGCTCCATTTATGATCCTGCAGTCTGAATGGCAGTCAACTAGTGCTACAGTTTCTCTCAAGCACTTAAAGCAAGCACATATGAGGCTACTAGACAATCAATCTACAGTGACACTAAGAGATAACAAGAAAATCAAACCAAACAACCCCATGGAGAACAACGCTTCACAAGAAAGTGACAGTTTACTCAACTGGTCAAATAATTCTCAACTTTCTATGGAATATGAAGATTAATTACCCTCACAACATCCTATCAATGGATCCCATCCCAAGCCAAATGAATCCAGCTCACAAACTTATTTCTTTTAAGATTAATTTAATTTATGTAATATCAAGTCCCATCTATGCCTGAGTCTCCCAAGTCATCTCTTCCTTTTAGGTTTTCCAACAAGAAAATTTAACAGTCCTAATTTTTTCATGCATGCTACATGTTCCCACCTTGATTTGATCACACTAACAATATCTGGTAAATAACATAAATAATGTTCCTCATGCCGTTACCTCTTCTTTCCTAAGACCAAATAAATATTCTCCTCACCATTTTGCTTCCAAACACCTTAAATCTTAGTGTGAGAGACCAACCTTCACAGTACTCAACCATCAGCTTCAGGGTACATTAACAGTGAAAATGTTCACATAAAAGCAATAAGAGTGATGATGGTAATACAGCTTATATATCCATCTTCTGCTAACTCTGAATGGGGTTTGTTGACTTGTTCAGACATGACATAACATAACATAACCTGAACTATGCACAGTCCTACCCATACAATCCAAATACACAATTTTTGGAAGCCAGAAACCTAAAAGAAAACTGAGGATACTCAACGATGGTTTCAAACCAAAGAGGATCAAGTACACCTCATGTATGATATAGCTAAAGCTGTCCTTGTGCTTCAATAGGCCCATACTATACATACAGAGAAGTAGCGTTACAGCTTCACGCATTCATGACCTCAGCACTAGACAGATGTGAGTGAACAGCTTCATGCCCCTACCACTTTTCCCCCAGGGAATGATCCCTATGTACCCAGTGCATAAGGACACATTTGACCCCATAATCAGCACGACTACTGCGAGCAACAGAAAAATTCCTGCCTCTGCCAGAAATCGAACCCCGGCTATCCAGACCAGAGGCCTGTCACTATACTGAGTTGGTGAATCTCCCCTAACAAGGGAAACTGATTTAACCACTGAAAGCGTAATTTAACCAAATGAATAAACCACAACATATCTACATATATATCTAATTTACACCTAAATACTGCCTCGGAAATATGGAATGCTTAATGACCAATGTTATTTCATTAACCAAAGTAGGTTAATCTGTTAAATACAAACATAAGAACATGTGATAACAAAGTGGATAATTTTCAGTCCAGTGTGACATACAAGTTTACAACACTTCAGTTTTTATTCACCTTACATGTTTCGATTCAAAAGAATCATCCTCAGAGGCGTACCACTACGATCAGGAAACACTGTCACATAAGATGTTTTGACAGTATGCACTTGAGGTAAGAACAATGCTCACTATATACATTTTTGTTATTATCACAGTTGATTTGATGTTTGCCTTAAGCTTCGCGACGATGCTTCTTGAAGTGTAGAGTTACGTATGACGCTGCTTCTTTTAAGCGTATTTTGCGGGGTATTCTGATTGGGATTTCCCACTGCACGCGATATGATGTTCACTTTTTCACACAGTATATTCCATATGTATTCAAAATTGTATTAAAATTTCTTTTGTATGTAAAAAAATAGTTATTATATTAAAATATCATGAACCAACATTGGGTCATGTTGTTTTCCTCCTGGTGATGGAATATGTCGTTTAATTCTCTTGATTGTATGTTCTTTTGTTAGTCGTGTAGTTTACGTGAGTGCTGTCAAGACGCGTCGTCGCGAAGCTTAAGGCAAACATCAAAGTAACTGTGATAATAACAAAAATTTATATAGTGAGCATTATTGATAGCTTAAGTGCATGTTGTCAAAACATCTTATGTGAGTGTTTCCTGATCGTAGTGGTACGCCTCTGAGGATGATTCCTTTGAATCGAAACATGTAAGGTGAATAAAATCTGAAGTGTTGTAAACTTGTATGTCACACTGGACTGAAAACTATCCACTTTGTAATTGATGGTGTGACAGATCAAAATGAGAGAAATCAAATTAACATGCGCTAACAAATTATACTTACGGAAATAAGCCCAATGTCACCTTGTTCTTCGTATGAAAGCATATTGCCGAAAATTACGTCATTCAACCATACATTTCACACACACAATTATGATACAAAACGTTGGCATAAACTAACACTCACCCTGCCTTCACCTTCAAAACCATGGTTGCCAACATATAATGCACGGATGGCAAAATAAATATCATACCTGTCAATTAATGTCCCCGCAAGTATAGTTCGGTGAGCATCTATGAAAGGATGTCGTATGAATTCATGGTTGACACAAAATTCACGGTGGAAAGGTATAATTTAATAGCGTACCACTAATGTATTGTAGGCTGGGATAGCGACTAGCTACGGCCTGGACGGCCAAAAGGTCAGAGTTCGAGTCCCTGTTGGAACAAAAATTTCCCTTTCACCATATCATTTAGACTGCCAATGGGGTCCACCCAACATCCTATTCAATGGGAACCAGTGGGCGCTTTCCCGGGTGGTAAAGCAGCCGGGGCGAGAATCTGTTCACTCACCTCCAACTAGTGCCAAGGTCAAGACAATGTGGATGTATACACCCACACACACATTTATGGCATAGTGGTTAGTTAAGCACAGGAACAACTTTATCTTACTATTATATTTCGATATCAACAACCTTTGAACACTGGCATACCACTGGTCTGGATTCTATTGTGTAGAACTACTAGTCTGTCAATCTATCATTTCACAAGTCCTCGATCACGATTTACTGAAATAAATTTCCTGAACTCTTACCACCCCTTACAGACAGCATCAGAGCCATCAGAGCTATGAATGGGAGAGAAGCTTCTGAGTTTTTAGTTGTCTCCACGCGAGATTCTTGTTACATGGCCCCAGAATTTCACTTATATTCCTATGCTCTAATCAGTGGACCTATTGCCCACACTCCATCACTGCACAAATAAAACGACACCCAACTTGTCTTAATATCACAATCTACCTTTTAATAGGATCCCTGCCTTCAGCTACTTGATGCTGTTCTGCTGACATAACCAGCTGCCTTTGATGTTAATAATACAGCCAAGAGCCAGCAGGCTTCAGTGTTACTCATTCAAGTCAATGTTTCACAAGTATGCAATGAACTCGATTAGAATAACTGCTTATTTTCTGTCAACAATTAGTAGTGTATACAGTTTCTCTGTCAACAATAAATAAAGTACCTATACAGTATGACCTCACATGCTGTTACGACTGAAACTGGCTAACCCAATCTACTGTTCACTTTTCAAAACACAAAAAGCATCGTCTTTCATGAAACACAGCCACGGACATTCACTCAGATAAACAGCAGAAACACTGTGTGGACTCGTGTGAAACAATTTCCAGGATCAGGGTAACAAGAACAACAAAAATTTGTATAAACTAAGATAAAGGAAATTACATAATTTTATGCTATAGTAAATTTCACACTACTTAATGGTTCCAAATGTTATAATGACTCTGGAAAACGGTGTAAATACATAACCAAAAGCCATGGTACTGATATGTATATGTGATGAACCCAGCCTTTGTTGTAGTATCACATGCTACTAAAAGCTGAACTTGATGGAAGTGTGTGGTTAGCTTCATGTTCTAATCACTGCACTCCAAGGAAGAGATGGAGACATAGGAATAAGGTATGGTTGATGTTAATATCTTGATGACCAGCAGTGTAATACCACATACTGTTTCAAGTATGTACACTCTCATATATAAAATTAAATGTGTGTTTTGATGTTCATTTATATCTTCAAAATTAGAGGTCCCATCTATTCCAGTGTACACAGAGTCTTTCCAAGTGGCATGAAGAATTCTGAGATTATCATCAAGAATTTCTTAATGCCATGTCAATGCATACATGATATAGCATGCCTATACTCCCAGAAAT
>NW_019718062.1:924-1557 GCF_002891405.2 Cryptotermes secundus | reverse complement strand
ATATATGAAGATAATCAATCATGTATTGCGTTACTAAGTCGATGGTAGCATAAAAGATTGAAACATGTTGATGTGAATTATAATTTTGTAAGATATTGTTACATGAACAAGAGTATTGATGTACAATATGTTCCCATGACACATCAGATTGCTGATATTTTGACAAAGGGTTTAAGTTATGAAAAGTTTAACTGTTTTCACTCTATGATTAAGATGGTAACTGGTTACTGATTACCATGAATTTGAACTTGAGGAGGGGTGATGAGTGGTCAAGTCCAAAGTTTGCAACATGTATGAATTATGAAGAAAGCAGTCTTCTGGGATTTGGCACCATGTATATGTGGTGTTAACCGACGTTTCGGAGGAACGTATCGCCTCCATCTTCAGGGTAGAAGAAAAAATATAAGAATTCTGCAAGCGAAGAGACCGTGAGAACCGGTAAAAGCAGACTGTGTGGGGATATACACAGCTATGTGAGAGCAGTGAGGGTGAAGGGGGAAGGGCAAGTATACAAGTGAAAGCAGTAGTGTGGGAGGGTTAGGGGAAAGCGAGCTGGGACAAGCGTGGTTTTTGTGCAGGGGAGAGAAAGCAAGGTTAAAGGCTGGGCACAACCCGTAAGCTGAGAGGGGGGTT
>NW_019718062.1:0-816 GCF_002891405.2 Cryptotermes secundus | reverse complement strand
CCCCCCTCTCTGTTCATATTTCCTGGATGCAGTTCAATCTCAATGGCCTCCCTAATGATGCGATCCATATAGCGGGTCTTGGTGGCGAGGATGGAGGTACTCTGAAGCTGAATGCCGTGTCCCAGATCGATACTGTGTTCAGCTACGGCCGACTTGTCTGGTTGTTCGAGACGGATGTGCCGCTGATGCTCCTCCAACCTCATGTCCACGGAGCGGCCTGTCTGCCCAATATAGACCTTCCCGCACTCGCATGGGATACTGTATACACCCGGTGTCCTTAGGCCCAGGCTGTCTTTAACCGGCCGGAGGAAACTGGATAATTTGTATGGAGGCAGACCCACTGCTTTGATGTTGTGTCGGGACAGCACTCTGCTGATACAGTTGAATATGGTCCCGACATAGGGAAGGAAGGCGACTGAGCCCGGTTTGTCTTCAGGCTGGCTGATGTTGGGCCGACGTTGGGTTTTGACGTTGATGTTGGGTTTTGTCTTGGAAACCTCTCATCTGTTCTCTTAAAAAACCCCCACTGGGATATGACGCCAGATCCAGAAGGCCACACAGGCCATGACCAACCAACATAACAACCCCCCCCTTCAGCTTACGGGTTGTGCCCAGCCTTTGACCTTCTTTCTATCCCCTGCACAAAAACCACTCTTGTCCCAGCTCCCATTCCCCTACCCCTCCCACACTACTGCTTTCACTTGTATACTTTCCCTTCCCCCTTCACCCTCACTGCTCTCGCATAGCTGTGTATATCCCCACACAGTCTGTTTTTACCGGTTCTCACGGTCTCTTTGCTTGCAGAATTCTTATATT
>NW_019718061.1:0-369 GCF_002891405.2 Cryptotermes secundus | reverse complement strand
GTGACCCATCCTTAAACACATCTCAGGTTACTGGAATTGACTTTCAGAAACTGCTTTAACCAGAACGTTACCCACTGTTACGAAATTGGGCTCTCAAATTTTGCTCTGTTTTTGCAAGTACTTACATATGTGAGACAGCGTTTTCATTGCTGAAGCATGTAAAGTCTGAGAACAGGAACAGACTTTCAGATGTCATGTTATCACATATTCTTCGAGTGGCAACCTCACAATTAGAAGTGGATTTTATATCATTGGTTTCCAGTTTTATTAAACCACAGTGCTCTCATTAAAACAGTGTGTATATGAGGATTTGCGTATAATCATTAGACCATTGATTGAAAGCCTTTTGTGCTCATCCCTGCTGAAAGA
>NW_019718060.1:11757-14774 GCF_002891405.2 Cryptotermes secundus | reverse complement strand
GTCATCGCCAGGAGAAACTCAAATTCAGCATACTGTCATCTGTTCTGTACCAACATACAATCCCAAAATATTTCCTTATGACTGGTTATTCTTCAAACATTTTTCAAAAAATGTTCAAAACTCAAAATAATGTTACCTACAGCAATAACTTCAGGGAATTTTAAAAGACTAACATTAACGCAAGAGATGAAGTGAAGGGAGGTTGGAGAAAATTACATAATGAGGAGCTTCATAACTTGCACTCTTCACCAAGTATAATTAGAATGATCAAGTCAAGCACGGTGAGATGGGCAGGGCATGTAGCACAAATGAAGATGAATGCATATAGGATATTGGTGAGAAAGCCAGAAGGAAAGAGCCATTAGGAAAACCAGGATGTAGGTGGGTGGACAATATTAAAATGGATCTTAGAGATAGGATGGCATGGTATTGACTGGATTACTCTGGCTCAGGAAAGGGACCAGTGGAGTGTTCTTGTGAACACAGTAATGAATCTTTGGGTTCCATAAAATGCTGGGAAATCCTTCAGTAGCTGCACAATCACCAGCTTCACAAGAAGGGGTCAGTTCCATGAGTGAGTGAACATTAAAGCAAGAAGGCTTCGCCTTTACCTTTATACGAAGTCACTGTTCTGCTTCATATCTGATACCCATCCTAATCACTTCTACATCATCAGGATATGGCGATTTGAATGTTCTTTGAAGAAATGAAACTGGACCAGAAGGTGTTTCACTTATGTTGATGAATCTATAACCACCATAAGGCAGAGGATAAAAGCAGTATGGGACATTCAATGCAGTATTTTGTGTCCTGTTGTTTTGATTGCGCTCTTTATTCAATAGTTTCTTCTTTTTTGGAACCCAACAACATCCTCTTGCCTTGCAGCGTGATTCATTTGTCCCAATCAAATTTGAGTTCATCTGAAACTTTTGCAATTTGAAAGAAGCACTTTTTGGTGGACGAATGACAGGGCTGGAAGAAACGCTGTTATTATGTGCCACTTTTTTAACAACTTGTCTCATTATGTTGTGGAAAACCACTGTATTTTCTCTTTCTTGCATGATTTCTTTCCTTGGGTTAGAGTGGCTATGATCTGTCATAACACGATTAAATTCGTTGGATGGCCACTGAGAATTAAGATGGTGAAAGAAATGTAAGAGATTTACAATATGGATAACCATTAACAGTATGATTACAAATAACAATATTAGAAATGTTGATACATTTGGGGACGGACATTTTGAGTCGTCAGGAGTGAGTTTCGTTGTTGAAGAGTAATGTACATTCAGTCTGTTAAATTCGGCACCAGATGTTTCTTTCATCATAGAACTTGTATTATCATTCATTTTCTGTTCGTTAAAACCTGAATCGATGGGCTGAGTTTCATCTGTCTTAACACCTTCAAAATTAGTGATTTTCCTAAAAATATTTTTTATTGGTCCCTGCATGTTTAATTTTCTAATCTTTACTAGTTCGCACTAGTCCTCAATCTTCGATTCTCATTATGAATTACAGTAACATAAAACACTACTGCGCTGGTCACGGTAGCCGAGCGGTCTAAGGCATGAACCGTCTTCGCTCGATCGGGAGGCGAGATCGTGGGTTCGAATCCCACTCAGGGCATGGATGTTTGTGTGCGTTTTTCTGTGTTGGTCTACAGGTAGAGGCCTTGCGACGAGCTGATCACCCGCCCAAGGACTCCTACCATATGTGTAAGATCTAGAAAAACCGAAGTGAATGGAGAAGTTCATGGAGGTAGGCCTAGGCCCCCTGGGGCTGTAGTGCCAAGGAAAAAAAACAGTACTGCATTTATCCCAACAACGCAAACACAAACGGCAATTACATTCAGGTCTTCACTATTCACTATACAGTTAAAAGCTTAAACAAACACAGAAACAGATCTCACAATCTAACATAGCCACGAAACTTAACATCAGGGTACCGCTTAGATCATTTTGTTGACACGCTACGAATGAACTACTGCCACACAACACTGCTTCCTTATCAAACGCCGAAACAAAACAAACACCAACGTTGCAATCGTTGCAATATTTCCGCGGTTCCAAGCGTGGATTGGGACGGAACAAAGATTAACGACAGTCCTCTTAGTCGTTCTTACAATTAGTCATCTGTGCTATACAATGATCAGCCATAATAATGTTGGGCACAATGGCATACATCGAATAGTTACCAGCGTCAACGAATGACTTACTCTTAGTTACTTACTCATGGCGCTGAGCCCTTCTGGAGGAGCTGCCAATTCTGCAGCTACTCAAGAATTTCCCAGCATATTATGGAACCCGAAGGTTCGTTACCGTCATTACCGTGTTCACAAGAGCCCTCCACTGGTCCTTATCCTGAGTCAGATCAATCCAATCCATACCATCCCATCCTATAAGATCCACTCTAATATTGTCGGCCCACCTACGCCTTGGTCTTCCCTGTGGTCTCCCTCCTTCTGGCTTTACCACCAATATCTTACACACATTACTCGTCTCCCCCATTCGTGCTACATGACCCACCCACCTCATCCTCCTTGACTCGATCATTCTAATTATACTTGGAGACGAGTACAAGTTATGAAGCTCCTCATTATGCAGTTTTCTCCAACCTCCTGTCACTTCATCTCTCTTCAGTCCAAATATTCTCCTCAACACCCTATGTTCTTCCCTTAATGTCAGTGACCAAGTTTCACACCCATACAGAACCACAGGCAGACAAGAAGACAAAAGGTTCTGAACTGAATGGTAACAAGCATTACCCAAGTTCCATTTCCTCTTAATTTCCTCCTCAATCAGGTTTCGATCTGTTATCGTTGTACCCAAAAATCTGAACTGTGCCACATTTTCAAAACATCCGTTTCCTATTAGTTACTATAGGATTCTGACGATGGTGTATAACACATTGATATGTTGGGATTTTGGACTTTATCCATTGTCCTGGTTTTTAAGATAACAAATAAAAACACGACGTTTCGGAAACTGGATCTGTTTCCGTCCTCAGGTGAAGGAAAACAC
>NW_019718060.1:9028-11675 GCF_002891405.2 Cryptotermes secundus | reverse complement strand
AAAACCAGAACAATGGATAAAGTCCAAAATCCCAACATATCAATCTGTTTCCTACCTTTATGTCATGATTTTTCCCTGCATTTTGGTGACAAGACAGTAACATATACTTAGTTTTCTCTGTGTTTATTTCTAGACCAACCTTTTTACTTGCATCAATTAAAGTGTGTTTGTTTTTATTTATGGNATCAGAATATTGTACAATACTTCCCTCCTAACTGAATCATAGGCTTTCTTGAAGTCTATGAATAGCTGATGTACTGTCTCATCATACTCCCATTTTTTCTCCAATATCTGACGAAGGCAAAAGATCTGGTCTGTAGTTGATCTGTTATGTTGAAACCCACACTGATGATCCCCAATAATTTCATCTATATACGGACTTAACCTTGAGAGAAGAATATTGGATAAAATTTTGTATGAAGTTGATAGTAGTGATATCCCCCGATAATTACTACAGTCAGTTTTATCACCCTTCCTGTGAACTGGTACAATAATAGACTCCTTCCATTGATCAAGAAATTTTTCCTTATGCCAAATAGAAGTAATTAGATTGTGGATCTTAGAACATAATATTTCACCTCCTGCTTGAATAAGTTCTGCCAAAATTTGATCACTACCTGGCGATTTATATCGTTTCAATTTTGCAATTGCACTTTCAACCTCAAATGGCTAGGATCAGGTATGAACGGCTCAGCTGTATGGATTTCTGTCTGCCTAACATCACTGACCCTATGTCCATTCAATAACTGAGAGAAATAGTTCTCCTACCTATTCAAAATGTTGTGGGAATCTGCAAGCAAATCACCATTCTCATGCTTCACTAAGTTACTGCTAGGCTGTTAACCCCTCTAGAAGTCATTTATTCCTCTAATATTCTTGTTCTTACTGTTCATTGCAAGCTCATCAATTTTGTCTTTCAGATATTCCGTCTATTTATTCCTGAAATGCCTACTGGTTTCAAGTCTTATATTGTTCAGATTATCCCCATTTAACTCGCTTGGATCCTGTAACCATTGCAATTTGGCCTGCTTTCTTTGATCTATAATATTGAGCTTCCTTCATTGAACCATGGCTTATACTTCTTCGGTTCATACTAACTTAGACTCTCTTTGGCAGATATTTTTATATTCTCTCTAATAGATTCCCAAGCTTTATTAACATTCACCTCAATTTCCAAATTTTCCAAAGCCGCGAACCTATTTGAGGTTTCAACACGATACTGCTCTTTAGCCTCTACCTCAATTAATTTCTTGAGATTGAACCTCTCCATATGAACTCTGTGTGTTGTTTGTTTGCTCACTGCCAGTCCTTCCCTAACATTTGCCACCAGTATTACAATCTGCTGCCGTGAATGATCGGACATGAAGTATACTTGAGTGCCATCTCCTGTCTATCAAAATATGGTCTATTTGATTGTGTAACTTCCCAGCAGGAGATGACCAAGTAATTTTTGGATGTTGCAAAGTGGGAACATTGTACTTTTGACAGTAAGATTTTTTGATGTGTCAAAGTTTACTACTCTAACTCCATTATCATTACTAATTTCATGGAAACTCTCATTTCCAATTGTTGGTTTGAAAATGTCTTCCATCCATACTTTGGCATTGAAATCTCCTAACAAAATTTTCATAGGGTACTTCTGGAATTAAACAAATGACTACTATCGAATAATTCAATGTCAGCGCGTTTTATTTATTTCTTCCCTATACTTCATTTCATTTGATACATTCGTTCAAATGACTCAGTAGTGGTTTAACTTCACAAAGTATCTTGTCAAATCGTTGCATAACTTGGCTAGTTGGTTATCATGCCCTTCTGTAGTTGCGACAGTACTGATACTACAAAGCTGTTGTAGAATTCTTGGTTCTCACAATGGTGGTTATGAAAAGTACTATGTTCTGAGATAAAACGCCATGCAGTCCGTAGAAAGTCAACCGAAGTTTTGGAGGAACATATCGCCTCCATCTTCAGGGTCAAATAAGTCGAAAAATATACCAGCGTGTAAGCAGGTGGCAGGCTCAGTAACCGCCTGTCAAAGTCACGTTGCGACTAACGATCAATCAGTTAGTCAGTCGGTACATTTTGATACTGAACCCCATCTGGGGTATACGAGTACAAATGCAAAAATATATATAATTATATATACATTTGCATTTGTATACCCCAGATGGGGGCCTACAAAAAAAATATTTTTTTTTGGTGTCTAGGATTTTAGAACTAATTTTAGTTATATTTAAGGCGCTGAATCTAAATATAAAATCAGTTTTTCTCTACCAGCTCTACTTTTTTAGATCAGCGTTTTTGTAACGTGCAGTTCTACACAAAATGTGCAGTTCTAATTGTATTTTGTGCAGTTCTAAATCTCATATGCAAGGATTGGTTCCTGTATATTTGCCCTATTGTCAGTCTGCTGTCCACTGAGTTCCCCCAAAATCCACTAGATGGCATTGTCTGTCCGGTGTGAAGTGAACTTGAACGCTTCCACTAGAGTTGAGGTTAGTTTATATGTTCTCGCCGTGCAGGGTACATCGAAGTTGGCCTCGGGTGATATTTGTTTATAAAAGTAAAAGAGTTGTTATAAATTTAACCTAAAACGTACTGTGTTGAAGATTGTTGTGTTTGTGTTCCTGAATTGAAATAAAATGAG
>NW_019718060.1:3618-7969 GCF_002891405.2 Cryptotermes secundus | reverse complement strand
CATATGAAATCAGCTCCAAATACCCCGGCACCAAAACAGCTGTTGGCCTGTATATATATATACATGTATATATACATGTATATATAATATATATATATATATAATATATACAAAACCTCTGTCAATCCAGGCTGAGGACAGTAGATCATGCCTTATTTTAAGTACCTCATGCTACTGCAGCATCCCATTCACTTGGACAGTCATACGCTTGATCGCCACAAAGTTTAAGCCTTTAACAATTACTGTGTTGTGCTTCGTCTTCTCCAATATTGCAATATAAATAATGGTCACCTTCGATGTGGTGTCGCTCTTCACCATGGGGATCAATGAGTGAGACCACGAGTCTGTTAAGTTTGGAGAATCGCAAAGAAAACTGAAGAGAGAATATAAACTTCAGCGAAGTGTAAAACGTTTTGCCGAAACTCCTAAAACTGTTCAGTTTCTGCATCGGCCAGTTGAAGTGATTTAGTAGGTTTACAGGAAAACTACTAATGATGAATGCTATTTGTGAACTTGACTTGTGTACTTGGAAGGATCGAATAAGATGTTCTGAAATTATTGCAAGTTATTTTCTTCCAATCTTTATCTACTGGTTAACATTGTAATTATTTTGATAAAGTTTTAGGTATTGAATGTTTACATATTACAAATTTGTAAATTCTTGGTAACATGGCAGACTGTGGACAATTTACGATTTCTCCATGAATATTTACTACATAAATTACATTCATGACTTACATGAAAATAAACAAATATAATTTTAACACATGTTTTCTGTACTTGTACCTACACAATCCAGATCCTTACGATAATGATGGTTTACACAAAACAATCAGCCCCCTTAGGTCAACTGTGTAGTAACTAGGGTGCATGCTGGATTACAGAGGAGTCGTGTGTCAAGAGATTTTCTGTTCTCCACAGCAGTCAAGCAGTGTCTTGGGCATCCTGTCCTTTATGTTCAAAAATATCTTTCCCCAGGGAAAGACATGAAGGTGAGAATCCACCTCCATTTGGTGGTGAGGTTAGAAATACATGAAGTTATGCATCCAACCAACCCCAAGTCTTGATAACGTGGTCCACAATTAAGCGGAGGAACCAATTTACTTTTATCGCATCTACACCAAATTAGGTATTATATTACTGAAGGTGTACCAGTATTACTTGTATTATTTATTCAGCAATTCAGTTACAATGCTGAATTCTTAAGATTAAAGAGTCAGATTAGAGAAAAAGTTTCATTGGAATTTTCGCTGGATACTGTATTCAACACACTGATGACATTTCACACACTTCTGTTGGAATGGACTGCACCCACATTCAACGGTTGCATTTAATCTTTTGGACTGGTTTGATCTTGGTATTCCTGGAAGCATTTAGACAATGTAACACATAATTTGTTGGGTACCTCAGCTGTCACAAAACAACAACTCAATTGATGAGACATGCCAACTTCTGAATACAGCAACCCACTGACGTGGTTCACACATCATGTGAATATTACAAAATAAAATCTCATTGCTAGAGTTCAAATCCAGACTATTAGTCTCTAGCCTTCATTAACGAATGACACAGAGTACTTAAAATATCGTTTATGATCTCAGGATAAATATTATAATATTTATCCCGAAAATCCATCGGGGGGTGGGGGGCAGATGACTGGGTTTTGTCGCCCTTCCCCCCGGCCGGTGCCCATGGCATCAATACTTGGAGCAATAAATTATATTAAATTGCCTGGCCCTCTTGTCCTTTCTTTTGAAACAGAACTACGGATCCTAGGTGGCTCAACCGGTATAGCAATGAGCTACGGGCTGGATGTCCGGTATTCGATTCCTGGCTGAAGCAAGTGATTTTTTTTTCTAATCCAGTGTCCAGGCAGGCACTGAAGCCCAACAAGCCTCCTATTCAATGGTAGCAGGGGCTCTTTCCTCAGGAGTAAAGGGGTCAGGGTGTGAACCTGACCAATCACCTCCATCTAGTGCAGAGATAAAGAATGGTGGAGTTATACCTCCACTTCCCAATACGTCTTCATTGTGTCATGCTTAACTGATTAAGTTCAGTGACAACTTTACCATTTGAAAGATAATTGTAAGAGGGATATGCATTAGAAACTACGAAATCTATTGGAAGAAACGTTGTGCTCACATAATGGTGATTGAAAGATTCGCCACATTAACGTTGCAGCAATTTCTGGCAGCGTTTAACTTCGTAACTGTCAGATGGGCTGTGAACAGTGAAGTGTAATACTTCAGTTACGAGTCTAAACTTCAGTACCTTTTAAAGTTCTGAATCGCATAGAACTTAATAAGTAACGCTTCAAAACTGCTTTTCTTAACTCTAAGAAAACGCACAGTATGTCAGAAAAAACTGTCTATTAAAGTCGTTTATCGGCTCAGGGAACAGCATCTCTCCACAGGTCAAGATAAACACAAGAATGCAAACTGGCATTTGTGTTGCCCAACCGCTGATGTAATCCCACCTCAGGTAAATGCAAAACGGTAGAAATATCACTAGGCGTAATTAATTAAGCACCACACCATGAGGACGTATGGGGAAGCTGAGATATAGCTCCACCATTCATAACCTCGGTACTAGAAGGAACTAAGCTGTCAGCTTTACGTCCTGGCCGCTATACCCCCGAGATATCCCTCTAGGTACCCGAGTTGGCCCCACAGACGGTCTGGACGCCGTGGAGTAGAGAAAAGTCTCTTGTCCTTGCCAGGAATCGAATCACGGTTGTCGAGACTTTAGCCCTTCGCTGTACCAACTGGCATGCCCCGGTTTTCCGTACCGGGTCTTGCGGAATTTGCAGAAGACAAATTGGCACTGTGATTGGCGTACCAAGTGGACTCAGTCTTACCTCACCACTCCTCAATGCCCGAGCGGAAGAAGACTAATATCCTTGCCTGAGACTGCGCTGCCACTAACAATCACTATAGGCGATTTCCCCGATTCATCATCACGTACCAGTTATCCTTGTCGTGATGTGCAGAGCTTCCCTCCGCAAGGACTGGGACAGCAGATGCCACTGCTACAGTCTCTGTTAGAAGAGCAGAAAGTGCCACCACAGACGCCGAAAGTATCACGTCCAATTGGTGGACACCTCTGTGCTGCAACCAGCATGAGCGCACAGGCCAGGAACAGAACCAAACAGAACTTCGCCATTTCCACCAGAAATGTGTAAACTTTGATCCGAAAGGAGCAGCACGCTGACTCAATTAATGAGACACTGTATAAACACAAGAAAATTATTACATGGTGTTTCTCTGTTGATGTGTGGATGTCAGTAGAGTCAGTAGAGTCACCAACACGTTGGATGTTATCTTGGTCGGTCATATAGAAATGATGTCAAAGAGAACTTACATAGATATAGCACATGTTGCCTTCATTTTTCGGAGCTGAAGTAATTACGGTATTTTCTTAAATCGCCATATCATGCTTGAACATTAATTTAAGTAATGGCTTCTCACAAACTGAAATACCACGACTCTCAAAATAGTAAACAAACTTAAGATACCCGCCTCATCTCTGCTGGTCAGTGAAAAGTGCAGTCCTGCACTGTTGCAGGTTCCTATTCGGAAGTAAGCACGAAGCCGAAGTAAACATTATGGCGTACTTGTTTTTTTTTTAATTCGCTTAGCGGGGGGTGGAGTCCAACTGGGTCCACTCGGCACGGCGGCCGCTGATTGGCCTATTGTAGCCTGGCCCAGGTGATTATGATGATGGAGAATTTGGTGGAATGAAGATTGGCAAGGGAAACCGAAGTACTCGGAGAAAACCTGCCCCAGCGCCACTTTGTCCACCACAAATCCCACTTGACTAGACTGCAGTGGTGGGAAGCCAGTGGCTAACCGCTTAAGCTATGGCGCGGCCTTTGAGATAATATTGGTGAATTTGGTGATAGCACTGGTAGACTGTACTGTAGACTCTACACTGCAACATCTCATTACATCTGTTCTCCCTTCCTGGTGCAGCTTCTTGGCATCTGCAGTCTCTCCAGAGTAACCCATTCAGGTACATCTCCAACTGTGTTATCTTGGTTGCTGGAAGAAAGAAAGGAAAACTACTCAGTAGGAATTCCCAAAACCGATTATTCATGAATTACGTGTATTTATTAGCAATCAGAATTAAATACATTCTTTAAGCTAATTTGCTAATTTAAACATCGTCCTCGTGTGCTTATTGTGTCATGATGAGGGCTCCTCCAATGAGAGATCCTCTTCAACCATTAAGTATTACGTTGGGTGTTTTCCTTCACCTGAGGATGGAAACAGATCCAGTTTCCGAAACGTCGTGTTTTTATTTGTTATCTTAAAAACCAGGACGATGGATAAAGTCCAAAAACCTAACATAT
>NW_019718060.1:232-949 GCF_002891405.2 Cryptotermes secundus | reverse complement strand
GACGTGTGTCACAAACATTAGCTGTAAATGGTGTATAACAAACGACAATAGTGTTATTGGGTCTGAGATTCTAACACTCACTGAGACAAGATCGATGAGTACGATGTTCTGGGATGTAGCGTCATTTAATTAGGCAGGAGTCTTCCGACCGTTTCCGACGTTCCACTCGTTCCACTGGGCCAAACTGCCTCCATCTTCTGCATCTTCTGGGCGAACTTGTAAGCTCCTTCCACTGGCATTTACACCCTATATCAGATCTTCATTTCCTGCAAGCGGCTTGTTTCACTTAACTCCTGCTTCTCTTGCTCTTCAATCCTGAAGATGGTGGTTGCACGGTCCTCCGAAACGTCGGCGGACTTCTGCTGGACTATGGGGCCTTATATCTAAGAAATATGTCTTCAACATTGTTTACACATTTTTACAGTACTCAGTCGAGTAAATGCTAGTGCGTTAAAATCACGACTCTCATCTATACAATTATCAGCAAAATACGTTATCTGGAATTTAGGTCTTCCGTCAGACACCGCGTGACATAAAACTTTTTGACAATCATGTTCGATCATGTTCATGTCCTACTTATTGTCGGTTACCGTCGGAACATGTGAAAATGAACAGGTCTGCCTCAAGTAAACCGTGATTGTTCGTGTCACGAGTTCTCTTCGTCAACCCGTTTTTGTATTATTATATTTCACCTTCCAGTTGCATTTGATGATGACG
>NW_019718060.1:0-227 GCF_002891405.2 Cryptotermes secundus | reverse complement strand
GGCAGTCTAAAAGGTCTAGAAAGCACAACTTGTCATTTTACAAATGTCACTTCTAGAACAGGCGTCAACACAAATAGCATTTGCAGACATTTTAATTGTACATGGAAGTTTTTTTTTATTGCTAGTGGGGTGGGACTATAGTCCATTCGCAGAGACGAGACAGTCAGCATAAACAAAGCAAGGCCCCGCGTCGCCACAGCTGACAGCAAGGAGTGGACAAAGCGCGC
>NW_019718059.1:0-679 GCF_002891405.2 Cryptotermes secundus | reverse complement strand
GAGGCAGACAACAATAAAAACCTAATTGGTTGGAATTTAAGGACCTGAGGAAATGTTCAAATTGGCCAAAATATGAAGATAACTTTTCACCAATAAACACAAGACACAAGAAATCCGGGTCATCTTAAGCGGTGTTTACATTAGCGTGGTGCCACGTTTAATAACACACGGGAAAGTAGTTATTTTTTCTCCTGACCCAGGAGTATTTACAGGCGTCGGAGTCAGTTCTGTGGTGCACTCCGTCCAGGAATATTGCCGAAAATTCGGGAACACAGACGCTTAAGCGGTTTTTACATTAGTGTGGTGCCACGGCGGAATCCTGAGGCGTGAAAATGTGACTTTTTGAAAGCCGTGACCAAGCTTCGGAGTGGCGTATTCGCAAACTTTTCCTACTCTCTTGCAAGTCATCTTGTAATGTAAACACTGGAAAGTTCGAAACGTATTACACGCCTGGGGTCGAGTTTGTACGTTATCATTTCAGTCGTTGTTTCTTTTCTTGTTTGAGATTATTTTTAATATTATTATTGTCTCATTTTCATAGCTGCAAAAGCGCGGAGGGAATTCATTATTTAGACACCAGTATGGCACTGAAAATACAGTCAACTGGTTTTTGGTTTTCAGGCTTTGACTGGAGGGGGCCGCCGATTACCGACAACTTGTCAGACCACCCCAATAGTCC
>NW_019718058.1:0-423 GCF_002891405.2 Cryptotermes secundus | reverse complement strand
TAATGTGAGGACAAGGCATGCAATGAACTAGTTTGGCGTGGATTGCGTAAGCATCTGAAGATGGCATTTTTGTGCCGAAACATGTAGTGCGGGTGAGAGAGGAGATAGATGAGTGTATGCACTGCAAGACGGTTTAAATAAATCATGGACTTAAATCAGTGCAACAGGACGCTAAAATGTAACATTCTCTAATCTCACCGATCTAAAGCCTGGTCCTTCTTACTCTGGTTTGGTCAAGCCTGATCCATTGATGTTCACCTTCCACATATTACCTATAATCCTGATTATAAGTTCAGCCATCGAAAATTCGCCGCTGGCAATTATACTCTGCTTTACAACACCCTATCTGCGTGTGATTGGTCAGGAATATATGGAGCCACTTCTGCTGATGATGCAGTTGCCAGCCTAAATGCTACTGTTCAA
>NW_019718057.1:0-419 GCF_002891405.2 Cryptotermes secundus | reverse complement strand
TGCTATGAGTGCGTTGCTAGCATGCCAGATTGCGTTTCTAGCTTGAAAGTTCTGCGTTGCTACCTTTCTATCTTTCCGTTGCTAGCTTGCTAGCTTTGGGTTCCTAGCTTGCTAGCTTTGCGTTGCTAGCTTGCTAACTTTGCATTTCTTTCTTGCTTAGCGTTTCTTGCTTGCTAACTTTGCTTTGCTAGCTTGCTAGCTTTGCTTCTCTAGCTTGCTAGCTTTGCGTTGCTAGCGTGGTAGCATTGCGTTTCTAACTTGCTTGTTTGCGTTGCCAGCTTGATAGGTTTGCGTTCCAAACTTGCTAGCTTGGCGTTGCTAGCTTGCTAGCTTGGCGTTGCTAGCTTGCTAGCTTTGCGTTTATAGAAAGCTAGCTTTGCGTTGCTATCTTGCTAGCTGGCTAGATATGATTTGCTAGC
>NW_019718056.1:320-473 GCF_002891405.2 Cryptotermes secundus | reverse complement strand
CTCCAAGACGCTCTGCTTGCAAACATGCAGTTACCCTAGACATATTCAAGCGTTCAATGCACTGAATTCTTCACGAACATTTTAATTTCCATCCCTATAAGATGGTTGTTGTGCAAGAATTGTCACCATGTGATTTCCAGAACTGAATAATGG
>NW_019718056.1:0-179 GCF_002891405.2 Cryptotermes secundus | reverse complement strand
TTCACAGTGATAAGGTGACAGTATGGTGTGCGTTGTCAAGAGTTGGAGTTACTGGCCCTTATTTTTTTTGAAGAAGACAATCATGCAGTTATTGTCAATTCACAGTGGTATGTGGACATGATAAAAAGCTTTTCCGAACCAGCTCTTGAAGAAATGCATCTGGGAAATGTCTGGTTCCA
>NW_019718055.1:534-774 GCF_002891405.2 Cryptotermes secundus | reverse complement strand
TAGCTAGCTTTCTATCTTTTCTTCGCTATTTTTCTAGCTTTCTGACGATAGCTAGCCAGCTTTGTGTTTGTAACTTGCTAGTATTGACTTGCTAGCTCGCTAGATTTGCGTTTCTAGCTTTGCTAGCTTTGCTTTGCTTGCAACCTAGATTTGCGTTGTTATCTTGCTAGCTTTGCGTTGCTACCTTGCTAGTTTGGCGTTGCTAGCTTGGTAGCTTTGCGTTGTTAGCTTGCAAACTTT
>NW_019718055.1:0-436 GCF_002891405.2 Cryptotermes secundus | reverse complement strand
CTTTGCATTGCTAGCTTGCTAGCTTTGCGTTTATAACTTGCTAGGATTGCGTTGCTAGCTTGCTTGCTTTGCGTTGCTAGTTTGCTAGCTTTGCGTTGTTAGCTTCTTAGATTGATAGCTTTGCGTTGGTAGCTTGCTAGCTTTGCGTTGCTATTTTGCTAGATTTGCGCTGCTACCTTCCTAGCTTTGCGTTGCAGTATTTATAGCTTTGCGTTTACAGCTTGCTAGCTTGCTACTTTTGCGTTGATAGATTGTTAGCTTTGAGTTGCTAGCTTCCTAGCTTGTTGTTGCTAGCTTGTTAACTTTGCGTTGCTAGCTTCCTAGATAGCTAGATTTGCGTTGTTAGCTTTCCAGGTTTGCGTTGAAATCTTCCTAGCTAGCTTGATTGCTATGCGTGGCTAGCTTGCTAGCTTTGCGTTGCTACCCTGCTAGCATA
>NW_019718054.1:0-2626 GCF_002891405.2 Cryptotermes secundus | reverse complement strand
TTGCCAGTTTTGCAATCCTGGCTTGCCAGTGTGCGTTGCTAGCTTTCCAGTTTGCTTTGCTATCTTGCTAGATTTGCATGGCTAGTTTGATAGATTTGCGTCGCTACCTGGCAAGCTTTCCCTTGCTTGCTTGATAGCTTCGCGTTGCTAGCTTGCTAGCTTTGCCTTGCTAGCTTGCTACCTTTACGTTGCTTGCTTGCTTGCATTGCGTTTCTTGCTTGCTAGCATTGCGTTGCTATCTTGCTAGCTTTTCCTATCTAGCTTGGTTGACATGCGTTGCTATCTTGCTGACTTTGCGTTGCCAGCTTGAAATGCTTTCTTTGCTACCTTAATAGCTTGGCGTTGCTAGCTTGCTATCTTTGCGTTGCTATCTTGGTAGCTTTGCGTTGCTAGCTTGCTAGCTTTTCGTTGCCAGCTTCAAAGGTTAGATTTGCTACATGGCTAGCTTGGCTTTGCTAGCATTCTAGCTTTGCGTTACTAGCTTGCTAGCGTTGCTTTAATACCTTTCTAGTTGACGTGACTAGCTTGCTAGCTTGGAGTTGGCAGCTATCTAAATTGCTAGATTTGCGTTCCTAACTTGCTAGTTCTGATTTGCTATCTTGCTAGCTTTGCGTTTCTTGCTTGCTAGCTTTGCGTTTCTATCTTGCTTGCTTTTCCTTTCCAGCTTTGTTGACATGCGTTGCTAGCATGCTGGCTTTGCTTTGCCAGCTTGAAATGTTTTCGTTGCTACCTTAATAGCTTGGCGTTGCTAGCTTGCTAGCTTTGAACTTCTAGCTAGCTAGCTACCTTGCTAGATTGCTAGATATGCGTTGTTAACTTGAGAGCTTTGGTTGCTAACTTGCTAGCTTTTCGTTGCTAAATTACTAGCTTTGCGTTGCTAGCTTGCCAGTTCTGCGTTCCTAGCTTTGCGATACTAGCTAGCTAGATTCGCGTTCTAGCTTGATAGCTTTGCGTTGCTAACTTGCTCCCTTTGCCTTGCTAGCTTGCTAGCTTTGCGCCACTAGCTTCCTAGCTTTTTTATCCTAGCTTGCTAGCTTTGCTTTACTAGCTTCCTAGCTGTGTGTTGCTAGCTTTCCAGCTTTGCGTTGCTAGCTTACCAGCATTGCGTTGCTTGCTTTCTAGCTTTGCGTTGGTAGCTTGCTAGCTTTTCGTTGCTACCTTGCTAGCTTTGCGTTGCTAGTTTGCTAGGTTTTCGTTGCTAGCTTGGTAGTTTTGCGTTGCTAATTTTCTATCATTTCTTTGCTAACTTGCTAGCTTTGCGTTTGAAGCTTGCTAGCTTTGAGTTGATAGCTTTGCAGCTTTGCGTTGCTAGCTTGCTACATTTACGTTTCTAGCTTGCTAGCTTACTAGATTTCCGTTTCTAGCTTGCTACCTTTTTAGATATGCGTTGCTAGCTTGATAGCTTTGCGTTGCTAGCTTGCCAGCTTTGCGTAGCTAGCTTGCCAGCTTTGGGTACTAGCTTGCATTCTTTGCTTTTCTAGATTGCCAAATATACGTTGTAAGCTTCCAGCTTAACGTTGCTAGGTTGCCAGCTTTGCGATGCTAGCTTGCCAGATTTGCTTTGCCAGCTTGCTAGCTTTCCGTTGCTAGCTTGCTATCTTGCTATATATGCGTTGCTAGCTTGCTAGCTTTGCGTTTCTAGTTTGCTAGCTTTGCGTTTCTAGATTGCAAGCTTTGCGTTCTAGCTTGCTTGTTTGCGTTGCAAGCTTGCTATTTTTGAGTTCCTAGATTGCCAGTATTGCGTTGCTAGTTTGCCACCTTTGCGTTGCTATCTTGCCAGCATTCGGTTGCTAGATTGCCAGCTTTGCGTAGCTATCTTCCTAGCTTTGCGTTGCTAGCTTGTCCTTTACTTTGCAAGCTTGCCAGCTTTGCGTTGCTATTTTGCTAGCTTTGTGTTACTCCTTGCAAGCTGTGCGTTGCTAGGTTTCTAGCTTGCTAGATTAGCGTAGATAGCTTGCTAATTAAGCATTGCTACCTTGCTAGATTTTCTTTGCTATCTTGCTAACTTTGCGTTGCTATCTTGCTATCTTTGAGGTGCTAGCTTGCTAGCATTGCGTTGCTAGCTTTCCAATTTTGCGTTGCTACTTTGCTAGCTTTGCGTTGCTAGCTTGATAGATTGCTGGACATTCGTTGGTATCTTGATAGCATTGAGTTGCTATCTTGCTTGATTTTCGTTGCTAGCTTGCTAGCTTTGCGTTATTAGCTTTCTAGCTTTGCGATGCTAGCTCGCTATCTTGGCGTTCTTTGCTTCGTAGATTTGCGTTGCTACTTTGCTAGCTTTGCTTTGCTAGCTGCTAGCTTTGCGTTTCTAACTTGCTAGCTTTGTTTGCTAGCTTGCTATCTTTGTGTAGCTAGCTTGACACTTTTTCGTTGCTCTCTTGCCAGCTGTCCGTTGCAAGCTTGCCAGCTTTGCGTTGCATGCTTGCCAGCCTTGCGTTCCTAACTTGTCAGCTTTGCGTTGCTAGCTTGCTAGTTTTGCTTTGGTAGCTTGCTACCTTTGCGTTTCTACCTTCCTAGCTTTGCGTTGTTACCTAGCTAAATTTGCGTTGCAATCTTGCTAGTTTTGGTTGTTTAGCGTTTCTGCTTGCTAGGTTTGCAATGCTAGTTTGCTAGCTTTGTGTTGCTA
>NW_019718053.1:0-784 GCF_002891405.2 Cryptotermes secundus | reverse complement strand
GCTAGTTTGCAAGATTCGCGTTGCTACCTTGCTAGATTTCCGTTGGTAGCTTGCTATCTTGTTAGGTATGCGTTGCTATCTAGTTAGCTTTCATTTGCAAGCTTGCCAGCTTTACATTGAGCTTGCCTGCTTTGTATTTGTAGAATGCCAGCTTTGCTTTGTTAGATTTCAACATATGCGTTGCTAGCTTGCCTGCATAGCGTTGCTATCTTGCCAAATTTTCGTTGCAAGCTTGACAGCTTTGAGTTCCTAGCTTGCTAGATTTGAGTGGCTAGCTTGCTAGCTTTGCGTTGCTAACTTGTTAGCTTTCCGTTGCGAGCTTGCTATCTTTGCGTTGCTACCTTGCTAGGCTTGCGTTGCTAGCTTTCTAGCTTTGTTTGCTTGCTTGCTTGCATTGCTTTTTTGCATGTTAGCTTTGCGTTGCTAGCGTGATTCATTTGCGTGTCTAATTTGCTATCTTTGCGTTGCTAGCTTGCTAGCTTTGCGTTGCTAGCTTGCTAGCTTTGCGTTGCTAGCTTGCTAGCTTTTCGTTGCCAAATTAATAGGTTTGCGTTGCTACATTGCTAGCTTGGCTTTGCTAGCTGGTTAGCTATGCGTTGCTAGCTAGTTAGCATTGCGTTGCTAGATTGCTAGATATGTGTTACTAGCTTGCTAGCTTTGCGTTGCTATCTTGCTAGCTTTGCGTTGCTAGCTTGCCAGGTTTGCATTGCTAGCTTGCTAGCTTTGTTTTTCTAACTTCCTAGCTTTACGTTGCTAGGTTGCTAGCTAAGCGTTGTTTGTTTGC
>NW_019718052.1:9812-10613 GCF_002891405.2 Cryptotermes secundus | reverse complement strand
CCGTCGACTTTGTTTGACATCATGCAGGACTTGAGGTTCTCACAGAGTTAGTTAAGAAGTGTACCATATATTCTGAAATATATCGACGAGTAGTCCATTGAAAGGCAACTGACGTTGCGGAGGAACATGTCGCAGAGTTCTGTTCGCCTCTTTCTTTCACACTGGTTTCTCGCTCGACTTATTCGACCCTGAATATGAAGACGATATATTTATCCGAAACGTTGGTTAAATTTCGACGGACTACAAACAGGTATATACCAGAAGAAAATGTTCTTCACTGCCATATTTACTTGCCAAATATAACGTCCTATTTGTTTTCTTTTACCTCTGTGTGTGTTCTGCTCCAAGCGTTTCGTCTGTGCAGACAGGTGGAGTACCTTATAACGGCCTCCGCCAGTGTCACAAGGGGGGTGGAGGCTATTTTAAGGTTTATCGCATCTTCAGGCAACATAAAATTGTGTTTTTTTTAAAGAACCTTAGGGCTGTAAAGTTAAGGTAAGGTAAAGTTGTCCCGTACTTAACTAATTAAGCACTACGCCATGGTGTATGTGGGAGTGGAGGTGTAGCTCCACCATTCTTGACCACAGCACTAGATGGAGATGAGTGGTCAGCTTCGCACCCTGATGAAGCAGTTCCCGGTACCAATTGCACACGAGAGTGGACGGGCTCTAGAACCGGTCTGGAAGCTACGGAGAAGAGAAAATCTCTTGCTCTTGCCGGGTATCGAACCGGTCGTGCAGCTTTTCGCCTAGTCGCCCCACACTATGAGACGTTATAACTTCTTCCGCTAGAAAATCTGCA
>NW_019718052.1:2264-6791 GCF_002891405.2 Cryptotermes secundus | reverse complement strand
ATAAAAAATTGATGCATCAAGGTAAATGATCCTATTCTTGCTTCTTAACTTTGCTTTAGAAAACGCCGTTACCAAGGGTCCAGAAGAGAATGGAATATGAACACAAATACCATAAAAACTACTTCATGCCAATAAGGTCATTCAGAAAGTAAATCTAGACGCATCTCTAGCCTAAGCACCCCACCAAGACGTTCACTTCTCGTCGTCAGATAACAGTACAAAATCATGTTACAATGACAAAGAAAACCGTTGGAATTATGGAACATTTCAGATAAACCAAACTTATTTTGGAATGGCAGTAAGCTTAACAAATCACTATCAAGATTTGAGGTTCTCACGGCGGTGACTATGAAGAAAGCAGTCTTCTGGGATATGGCGCAGTGTAGATATTGTGTTAACCGACGTTTCGGAGGAACGTATCGCCTTCATCTTCAGGGTAGAAGAAAATAAGGAAGTCCGCTGGTTCTTCCGCTGCGGATTTTCTTCTTCTTTCGTCTACCCTGAAGATGGAGATGATACGTTCCTCCGAAACTTCGGTTAACACAATATCTACACGGCGCCATATCCCAGAAGACTGCTTTCTTCAAATCACTATCAGGCCTATGTTCACATGGTTGCTGTCGTTCAGATAGGGCACTCTTTTTGTTTCTGTTCGTTATTTAGAACTGTAAAGCTTATGATACGCAGCCTGTAATTTCGCCTCTTCCGCATGGGTGATGCTGTGTACTTGATTCATCTGGCTCAGTATAGAATCCACGGGCGGGCTGTTATGAACATAGAAATGAACCTTCGATTTCCATAGGTTTGAAATTTCTTGATAAGTTGACCGACTACTTAATCATGATATTTCCTTGAAAAGCTAACAGTCACTAATTAGCTTTTAAAGGAATGACCCATTGAGTTATTTTACTGAGTGGAGAGGTGGTTTATTAATAAGCAGACCTAAGTAGCTTTACACATATTTTCGTATTGTTTCAAATATATTCGAGTTCTGTTATCGTAACAAACTGGCGAAGATGGGAACAAAAACTGCTGTACCAGACACCTCGTTGAAGATACTTCCATATTCAAAATACTACGTAACCTCCCCCCCCCCCGACGATTTAGATGGTCGCTAATTGCGGTTTACTGTTTACAGAACTCCACATATGCAGACTGAAAAGTGAAAATGATAGGTAAAAACGTGTCTGAAACATATTCAGACTTGAACTACTTACATTTCTGAACACCGTGCGGCAGATCGATCCATCCCATCCCCATATAGAGTATATTTAATAAATTATCTGCCTTGTAACACCGTTTTGTGAAAACTTCTGCGTGATCCAAGTAAAACATTTTTGAACACCGTATCACACTTCTTGGGAAATAAAAACCTTGGAGACCAGCAACTAATCCGTCTTGCACATGTACGAGAAACCGCTGTGTCAGCGGCAGCAATCCTGGATTCGCATGCACTTGCAGTACCATGTGAGCTCAACCGATTGGTAGATTGTCTGTCTCCCTTCGCAAAGTTACTGGCAAAGGGGTGGAGTAACGGAGTGTCCACATCGCGTAAGCCAATGGTTCACACAGAATGCTTTTATTTCTTATCATGTTACTTGACTCTGTCTCAACTTATACTACTTATAGTGTGGGACGGCAGCCTTACTAACGAATGTGTAGCAGTTTCTGGAGGGTGAATTTGCAGGGGAAACCAAAGTACACCTGCCCCAGGGTTGTCCATTACAAAACCCGCTTCTCCTGGGATCGAACCCGGGCCGCCGACAACAGCCTGAGCTATAACAAGGCCCCTTCTGTTTCTCTTTATTTGCCCATTCCTTCACAAGCCGGGATAGCACAGTCAGTACTGGGATTTGGAGGATCGAGGGGTCGGGGTTCGATTCCTGGTAGGGGCAAGAGATATTTCTGTTAGCCATAACGTGCAGACTGACCCACCCAGCCTCCTATACAGCTGGTACCGCGGGCTGTTTCCCAAGCGGCAAGGCCGTGAATTTGATCACTCCCTTTCGTCTAGTGCTGAGGTTAAGATTGTGTGGAGTTACACCTCCATACGTCTCTGTGGGCTGGCGCTTAATTAATTAAGCCCTGGGGTTTTACCTCTGGTTTATGAGATGTTCCTGTACTTAATTAAGTCCAACGCCATGAAAACGAATGGGCGAGTGGAGGTATAGCTCCACAATTCTCATCCCTGATACTAGATGGTGAGCGGTGAGCTTCACACCCAAGTCGCTTTGCCCCCGGAAAAGGGTTCCGGGTGCGAATTAGATAGCAGTCTGGTTGGGTCATAGGGCTGATCTCTGAACATGGCGTGAAAGAGAAAGATCTGCTGCTGGGAACTGAAACTTTGCCTTTCCGTCCATAGTCTAGTCACTATACTGACTGGACTGTATCTATTATTTTACTAGCTCAATGCGTCAGTTCAAGAACAGACATAGCTCAGTCAGCACAGTGACTGGTTGTAAGACTGGCGGCCGGAATTCGATTTTCGGTAGTTGTCACCTAGCTTACTAGCGCCAAACTTGACTCCTATCCGGTGGGCACCTGAAAGCCTCTTCCCTCAGAGAAAAATCGGCGTGAATTTTAAGTTCATTGCTGACTGCCAAGGAATTTTTCCGCTCACTACATATGCATTTATATGGAATGGAATTAAGTACAGGGAGAATTATTTCTTTTACCGCTCTAGTTTTAAAGAGCTAGGTTAGTTCTTCGTCGAAGCCCCTCAGTTGTGTCCCGTACTTAATTACTTATGGAGCTGAGCCCTTCTTGAGGAGAAGCCAAATCTGCAGCTACTCACGAATTTCCCTGCATTTTATGGAACCCGAAGGTTCATTACCGTGTTCATAAGAGCCTTCCACTGATCCTTATCCTGAGCCAGATCAATCCAATCCATCCCATCCTCTCTCTCTTAATATCCATTTTAATATTGTCCACCAACCTATGCCTTGGTCTTCCCAGTGGTCTCTTTCCTTCTGGCTTACCCACCAATATCCTAAATGCGTTCCTCTTCTCCGCCATTCGTGCTACATGCCCTGCCCACCTCATCCTCCACGGGCTAACCACTCCTCACCGTAAAAAATTACCTTGTTACGAAAATGCACACAAAGCCTCAGTTGTGTCCCGTAGGTAGGTTTAACCAGCACCTGACTATCCGTTCTCAACCGATGGATCAGGGATGTAGTCGAATTTTGCCTGTGGTTCTGTATGGGTGTGAAACCTTGTCTCTGACATTAAGGGAGGAACATAGACTGAGGATGTTTGAGAACAGGTTGTTGAGTGGTGAGAAAGCCAGAAGGAAAGAGAACACTAGGAAGACCAAGACGTAGGTGGGTGGATACTATTAAATAATATCTTAGAGAGATAGGATGTGGTGGTATGGACTGGATTGATCTGGCTCAGGATAGGGATCAGAGGAGGGCTCTTGTGAACACGGTAATGAACATTCAGGTTCTATAAAATGCTGGGAAGTTCTTGAGTAGCTGCACAAATGGCAGCTTCTGAAGAACTCAGTTCCATGAAGTTAGTTAATCGAGGTGAGGCGGTTTAGGCCGGATCCCATTCTTTCTTCGAGTGCTGTGGCGCTGGATTAGCACTTTTTTTTAACAAAAATAAAAAACCTCTTATTTTTTATAAGGGATAATTTAATTTCTGTGATAGAATATTATCGCCAGGAAAATATGAACAAATGTTGAAGTGTTTTTATTAAAAGTTTTAGATGCATTGAACAACTTAACAGTCCTGCCCGCTTATTGCTTAGCTTATCTTCCGACCCTGTAGATTGAAGCTGTGGCCTCGAAATGTCGGTTGACTTGTACCAAACTATACAGCGTCACATCCCAGAAGACATGCTCTTAAATTTATACCTTCTGTCATTATTGTGCTTACAAGGACCCCGTCAAAGCCAGATAAATCCGCTCTATAGTCTCCCATCTTGTTCATGTGCTAAACTAACTAAGCACTACGCCATGAAGGGGTATGGGGGAGTGGATGTATAGATCCACATTTTCTTGACCGCGGCACTATTTGAAGGTGATTGGTCAGCTTCACGCCTCGGCCGCCTTACCCCGGGGGGAAAGAGCCCGTGGTACCCATTGGATAGGAGTTTGGGTGGAACCGAGAATCGGTCTGGATGACTTGGAGAAGAGAAAATTCTTGACCCTACCGAGACTCGAACTCCGACCTCTCAGTCGTCCAGCCAGTAGCCAGCCGCTATACCGACTGCGCTATCCCGGCACCCTGTAAGGTCCATTATAACAATACCGCACAATCTCTTGCCCCCTCCACTAATTTGGGTCTTCAAAGTCAACTCTTTCCTTCGTATGCACGTTTCATTCGGTGCTGCACGCCCGCCTCCTTCATCCTCCCTGAATATTTGCCAAAGGTTAGAAATTATGAAGCTTTTCCATATGGAAATGATTGTTATTATTATGTAGTTCTTCTGAGACCATTTTGTCTTTAGTTGCCGGGTTAGCGTAGTTGGTATAGCGACTGGCTACGGGCTGGACGACCGAGGAGTTGGAGTTGGAGTCC
>NW_019718052.1:0-156 GCF_002891405.2 Cryptotermes secundus | reverse complement strand
TTATGGTATCTCTGGATTAATGGTCAAACTAATAGCATCATACTTACAAGAAAGATTTCAAAGAACAAGATTGAAATATAAATATTACAATCTGAATACTTGCTCTGACTGGGGTAACATCTCTCATGGATTTCCCCAAGGTTCCATCTTGGGCCC
>NW_019718051.1:0-490 GCF_002891405.2 Cryptotermes secundus | reverse complement strand
CGTTAAATCGGTGTTGGCCCGAGTCCGGTGTACAAATTCAAAGTGGTACAGCCTGGTAATGGGCAATTGTAGTGAACATCTACAATAAAAGCAACAGTNAACAGTGTTGGTGAAGTGTGTGTTTTCAGTGTTCTCTCTCTCCTTGTGTGAGCAAGGCCCAGAAGTCACCCTGAGACAGAATCTCGTCCTACTGTCTGAGCAGTCGGAACCCCTTTTCCCCGTTCCAAACTCGTGGATTTCACCCAAGTCCACTGACGCCCATAAAAATTCAAATTCAGAGCAATCCCACACCCTACCCTGAACCAGACAGCTACAAGGAAGCGGCAGATGAAAGTGCAGACCACAAAGGGGCAACGACGACGACGAGGAGGACGGTAATAGCATGTGGAATATCAGGCCTTTATATTAGTCTGAAGTTACCTGCTAATTGTTGTCATATGTGTTGATCTGTGTTGTAACTCCATGGCTTTAGTCTGCGAGTGAACTATAC
>NW_019718050.1:39140-40675 GCF_002891405.2 Cryptotermes secundus | reverse complement strand
GATCTGGTTGCAAAATTATTTATTGCTATGTTAGCATACCTTGTTACCGATTATGCTCTCGGCTCTGAGCCATTGTGTGTTCAGTTACGCATTGTATCGTAGAGATGGTAGTAGTAATGCACTCGTGGTGTCATGGCGGATCTGGAGATTGCTCCAGACAAGCGATCTCTCTGGCTGCAGGGAAATGGGCGTAAGAAGACACGTCTTTTAGATTCAAATTCGAATGAGACTTACAAAATTTCTTTGTATCCAAAATGCTGCAGAACTATGGTGCGATAACTCAAGCTCTTATTGGGACGCTTTTTACATGGGGACTGACAGCCGCAGGGGCTGGTATGGTTGTAATGTTTAAGGGTACACAGGTAAGAATTGTTATTCACATTAGCATGTGATTTGTTTTATGACCTTTCATTATCAGCGTAATTACCTGAGTATTGCAACATCCTAAATAACCATACTAACATGCATATTAGAGGGCAGTAGAATTTGTTTTATAAATTTATGTATATGAAATTTTGCAAGAAGAAAATAATTAAACATTGCTGCCTATTGTTAGATGAATCTTGAAATCAGAATGATTTTTATGCATGTAGAAATCATGTAAATAGAATTGCTTATGTTACTAAACGAAGGGCTAATCTTGAATTACAAATTTAATTTGAAAAAATATGATTGCTTGCATTAGATTTGATAGTTGACAGTATTTACTATGTATCAGCATACATTTGATACGGTTTGTTCTTAAACTCTGAAGAAATTGAGAGGATACAAGAATTAATCGTCATTTTCATTTTGTATAATGTTTTGGACATGGATAAATATGCAACATGTTTACCATGTCACAATAGATTTTATAACATTGTGTACAATTGTAATTGCAATATTTCATAAATATAGCAAGTTTGTTGAAAAGTTGATCTATGGTTCATTATCTGCATTATAATTGCATTAGTTTTAATATGAAACGGAAAGGAAGCACATAGAGTGTCAACTTAATTTGTTTTATCTATAATTTGTAATATGTTAGCATTATATTTATTAAGATTTAATACATGTTCTTGTTTTAGTAATCAACACTGTTAACAACTGTGGCCACAATCTGATTATGCTGCGATCTACAAAGCTTACTTATTCAACTGTAACATTACAGCATAATATCATAAGTTTACGATAATAAATTACAGTTACATATGAACCGTGCAACGGTTCTTCTCCGTGAAGTTCTTTGGAGTCCCCCCNCCCCCCCCCCGAAACGCCAGGAGGCGAGCCATTCCTCCTCCTTTCCACTTAAAGTCTTAGCTGACGTCAGGTCAGCTGACCTTGTCCCCCCCCTCCTGGACGCAATGCGAGGTTTCCTGCTTGCTTAGAACGAATGCATCGTTCTCTCTCCCCGTTAGCTTCAGCAAGGTAACATCGCTGCTTCCAAAATTAGTTTCGTTTATGTTGAATTGATCTTGTGAAATTCTGTTTCGGCCTGTGCAGTGTCTGAAGGGGGAAGAGTGCCCTCACGACGTGATCAAGGTTGCATCAAGTCG
>NW_019718050.1:12961-36686 GCF_002891405.2 Cryptotermes secundus | reverse complement strand
TAGAACGGTAGCACTAGACTGTCACTGTAACTCAGTGTGTCTTCTTATGTAGCCTGGAGTCGGACATATAGAAAACGGTTACGTAATAGGTACTGCTGTTGCCGGTTACCGTGTTTACAAGTTCCCTAGCAACCGCTGTTTACTTGCTTTTGCCTAGCAACCGTTGTTTACTCGTTGTTGCTACGCCATGATGTTTGCGTTGTCACACTTGCTTGAATGTGGGCAGTTCCCACATTTGTCTAAAGCAAGTGCATGTATGGGCTGATGGTCACCTTCTGGGATTCAAACATCTGTAAATGTCAAGATACTGTATGTAACCTGTAAAGATTTATGTATGAGCATTGGTTGTGTGAGATGGTATGGTATATATATTATACCTATAGAAAAACTCAATATGACTCTCATGCCTCTGTTTTTTATTTCAGCGTAAACTACTTGACACAAGTCTTGGGTTTGCTGGAGGAGTGATGGCCGCTGCTTCATATTGGTCACTTCTAGCTCCTGCAATAGAAATGGCTGAAGATTCAAAACTTTATGGACAAAATGGACAATATGCTGTTGTTCCTGTTGCTCTTGGATTTTTAATTGGGGCTCTTTTTGTTTGTGGGACCGATTTCTTCATTTCATCACTTGGTGTACATTCACCAAACCTCATTTTAGGTGATTGTTTAACTTATAAGTATGGTTTATGTGATTTGTTCCCTTACAGATATGGTTTTTGTCAGTGTTTCTCAACCACCAAGCCCTGGCATCAATTATACCAGGCCATGGTCTCACAAAGGTTGAGAACCATTGGTTTATGTGATTGGTTTGCATGGTGTGTTCCCTTAAGCTAAAGTTAAAGTTGTCCCTGTCCTTAACTATTTAAACACTATGTCATGAAAGTATATGGGGGAATGGATGTATAGATCCACATTTTCTTGACCTTGGCACAAGCTGGAGGTGAGTGGTCAGCTTCACGCCCTGGCCGCTTTACCCCCAGGGAAAGAGGCCCTGTTACTCATTGGATAGGAGGTTGAGTAGACCCTAGAGCCAGTCTGGATGACGTGGAGAAGATGATATTCTTCACCCTACCAGGACTCAAACCCTGACCCCTCAGCCATCCAGCCTGTAGCCAGTCACTATACCGACTGAGCTATACTTGCTATCCCAGTGTGTTGACTTAGAAGTAGAAACTGCTGCGTTCTCTTATACCCCATACATGAATTGAATATCTACTTTACTTTCTTTAACAGCATTGTCATCTGATGACATGTCTCATAAGGAAAAGGATGACAGGAATCCTTTGTTTTATGACACACATCATATGCAAACCACAGAAACAACAACAATTGAAGGTAAGTTTTAAAATATTTTATAACTAATTGTGACATATATGTTGAAGATTAGTGTCTTCTGAGATGTTACAATGTATAGTGTAATAAAAAGTTGGAGGAACCTGCTGTCTCCGTCTTCAGGGTAGAAGAATGCACTGAGTATAGAAAATATGGTACATATATAGGTAAGCAGAGGGTGAGAACTGGGTCCCCGCGTTAACCAACAGGCATAAGGAGAACTGTGTAAAGAATATTGGTCCCTAGATAGAGCAGTTTATTTTATTGCTAGTGGGGTGGAACTAAGTCCCTTGTACTGCGGCCACTTCTGGCCTATTGTACCAGCCCCAGATGATAGGTGAGGGTGATTGTGGAGCAGTTGGTGAAATGAAGATTGGCAGGGGAAACCGAAGTATTCGGAGAAAACCTGCCCCAGCGCCACTTTGTCCACCACAAATCCCACTTGACCAGACATGGGTTGAAACCTGGGCCGCCACGGTGGGAAGCCAGCGACTAACCGCTTGAGCTATGGCTCAGCCATTCCGGGCACAGTATATAAACAACTGTATACAGGGGAAGTGGTAGTAGAGAGGAGTAGTCACAGTGAACAGGGGATTTGCCCCACATGTAGCAAAGAGCAACATGAGAGCCACTTATTGAGGTGTGAAGGAACAAATATTTGGCGGGACAAGGTGTTGAATGAAAGGCATAGGAGTATTTATGCAGAAATTAAGTATTGGGAGGATAGTGCAGTGTAAGAATAAGGAGCAGTGGAACAAAATAAGGATATATATGCTTAAATGTAAACAGAAATGGGAGGATGGTAAGGAAGAATAGAAGTAAAGTTGATGTAAATTCAGATGACCAGTAATAAATAGGGGTGGCAACAGGGTATAAAAAAGAAAGGTAAAAGCTATTCCTGTAGTAGGCCATGGAGGCCCATAGGTTTGTGAGATGTTGAGGCTAACCAAATTTTCTAGACAGTCAGCTCACAGATGGTAGCGAGGTTGTCTGCCTTGCTTGCCGGCCACCCTTTACACCCAGGAAGATCCCTGGTACTCATTTCTGTTGGAGGCTGAGTTGACCCCAGGACCATAGTGCGGCTGGAAGGACTAGCACAGTTGAATAAGTGAATGATCACATTTGGAACAGAGTATGCTTAATTAAAATGTTAAAGTACAATAAGTGAGTTTTCTACCATAGGAGTAGTAATTTAAGCGGGATGGCGGAACATAGGACCAGGGAATCAAACTCCGGCACCCAGTAATTTTAAACTAACAGAACTAATGTAGTAATGGCTCTGAATGAACTGATGGCAGGTAGATCGAAATTGGGGGAACCAGAGTGTAGCATGTAGAGCCATTGCTAGGCAAATAAACAATGGCCCTTTCTGGTTGCGGCAACAAATACTTGCGCTACAATAGAAGAATGGTGTTTTCTTTGTGGTCCATGCCGAGATGTTATAACAAGGACAGCTGGAGCAATGACTTCAGTTCAGATGTGGAGTGTTAGCCAGTGGGCAATGATAGGAGCACAGAAGCTGGAGAATCTCCATTGTTAAGATCCATTACCAGGAAACAGCTACTGTAAAGTATGTTGATCAATGCTAGCACTGTGATTACTTGTGCTTATGAGTCATGTGTACAAGTGGTAAATAAATCCATTCACCAATCCAAACCCCGTCTGTAGTCACCCACACTCTGCATATGACAACAGTAAGGAAACTGTCATTCTTTGAAGGGCCCTTTGTTTCTACGGGAGAGTGGGGTGGGAGATGAAGTAGTGAAGACAAGAGAGGCCAGTACTCATTGAATCTCTTCACCTTTCTCCTCTTGTCTTTGTCAAGGCCCCTGTCCCATCCTCCCTCTCTCTATTCTCTATATGCCATATAGAGCTTACCCTTCTGCCCTGAAGATGGAAGCAACAGGTTGATAACAATCTACTAGACCAGGCATGTCCAACGTGTTGATCGCAATCGACCGTTCGAAGGCCTATAATGAAATTACACGTGAAAAGCATGTAAATTCACTTGCAATATAAAATAAGAAGGAGATCATAGCTACTATTCAAGCTTTTTAATTATCAAGAAACACCATTGTGCAGCGAATAGAAATGATGTGTGGAAACATAACTGAACAGTTGTTGAAAGATGTTTCCAGTTGTGTTGCTTTCTCCCTCCGACTGGATGAATCTACAGACGTCAGAGGCACAGCCCAGTTACTAGTTGCTTTTACAACAAACCTGTGTCGTGTTATTTTTACCAATATTTTTGCTTAAAGCGAGGTATGACGATAGGAGGGGGTGGTAGATCACTGGCAGTTTTGACACTAAAAAGTCGATCACAACCTGTTTGAAGTTGGACATGCCTGTGCTAGACTATACAGTGTCACATCCCAGAAGTCACTGCCATTAACACTTAATTTCTTTCAAATAAACATAAGTTGAATATATCATACTCAGATTTGAATTTTTATTTTTTTAAGGATTTGGTGAGGTGCTAGCAAATTCAAATCCTGTATCTAGAAGAAGAACAGCAAACAGTTCAGTACATCAAGAACTTTACAATCCAGCGAACGAAGGTCATGAAATAGCTACAAACCATCGTAACAAGAGTCGGTGGAAGAGGATAGTTCTACTAATTGTTGCCATTACTGTACATAACATACCAGGTAAGTGTAAAGATTCGACTTGGAAACTGAGAATTTTCCTCCTTATCTTCATTTGTATGAGTCAGGTCATGTGGATCAGTCCACTGTCATGGCCCCCTGTTGGACTGGCATTGACTTACAGTAGGGATTCTTGTCCTGAAGTTTCTGTGGCCTATATCTAATGTGTAATTTTAGCTTTCAGGATTTAGCCACACTGTCAGAGGGTTCCATGGGCTGTGAGTATGTTGAATGAGCACATGTCTTCATTGTGCGCATTGGACGTGTCCAGTCTTCAGGTTTTCCGACAATGGGAATAAACTTTTAGACACTTTAAAAAGAGGGAATTGTTCGTCATGTAATTGTCTGGGATATAACGCCATATAGTCCAGTGAAATCAACCGACGTTTCGGAGGAACATGTTGCCTCCATCTTCAGGGTTGAAGAGTGAGCTCAGCAAGAAACCTGCTTTTGTGCTTGTTTCTTACTCAGGTTATTTTTCAACTTTGAAGGGGGAGGTGATAAGTTCATCCGAAACGTCAGTTGATTTTCAGTGGACTACACAGCGCTATATCCCACAGGATAAAACTGTTCATAACCAGCTTTCCAGGAAACACTATGCATTTAATAAAATTCTGACATTTTGGATGTAGACACAGCTCTTGAAAGATCAGATTTGTATTCCATATCTGTGCTAGTCCCAGTTGATTTCATTGCCTTATTCTGGGATATGATGACATTTAATTAGTTGGTTCTTTAACAAGACTGTGAATATCAGAGACTGCCTCTGTGGTCTAGTCATCGATTCCCGACTCTACCACATTTTGTGAGAAGTAGTGGGTCTGCAACAGGGTCCACTGACCCTCGTGAGGATAACTGAGGAGCCATTTCAAGGAAATAGCAACTGCAGTCTAGTAAAGGAAGATTAACGGCCATGGGGATCCATTGTGCTGACCACGTAACACCCTCTCTATGCAAAAGTTGTCACTAATTTTGCCGACAAGTGGCTTTCACTCAGTAGGTATAGTTCGCTTGCAGACTACAGGCCACGGAGGTTTTTTTTATGAGGACTTTATAACACTGGATGATAAGATGATTAATGAATGAAGATTTGGAACAGTGCAGTTGTGGCCTAATCAATGTACTGTCCCAGAATCAGCCTGGAGGTACTAAAAAAACCCATGAAAATCCTCAGCCCAGATATATAAACCAAACACCTCCCAAATACAATAATAGAACACTACCACTGTACAAACCTACTCATTGGGCCGTGCCATAGCTCAAACGGTTAGTCGCTGGCTTCCCAACATGACGGACTGGGTTCAGTCCCGGGTCTGGTCACGTGGGATTTGTTGTGGACAAAGTGGCGCTGGGGCAGGTTTTCTCCGAGTACTTCAGTTTCCCCTGCTAATCTTCATTCCACCAATTGCTCCACAATCACCCTCACTTATCATCTGGGGCTGGTACAATAGGCCAGAAGTGGCCACAGTAAAAGGGACTTAGTCCCACCCCACTAGCCATAAAAATACCCACTCATTGACATCATGTAGACTGATAGATATTTACCACCATTTCCAAGGAATTTCTGCCTCCATCTTCAGGGTCAAAGTCAGTATGTTCCTCCAGAAACAATCAGATGATATGTCCTATCTCTTACATCCCAAGATTTCCTTTGGTACTCATTTGGTTTCAGAGGGCCTTGCAGTAGGGGTTGGGTTTGGTGCTATTGGAAACTCACCAGCAGCGACATTTGAAAATGCAAGGTAGGACTTTCTCCTTATCATATTATTATTTCTATTATAGGCCATTCCCAACTTACAGTAAACCAAACTTATGGCATTTATACGCTTACACCTCATAATCAACATCTGATATTTTTACCTCACACATGCTATTCAAGATTTGCACCAGATGTTAATTTATACAATACAACTTGTCCGTTCTCATCCACACTGTTGTCACCATCTTGGATGCTTGAATTATGTGTACATGTGATTTGGATATTTAATGTGCCATTCATTCATTTCCTTTATTTTCCATATATCCACACAGGTAAAAAACCTAGGATGTGGAAATAGTCCCTTTGAGAATAGATGTGTCCAGATACATATAATAAATTACATGAGTTACATAATTAAATCACATACATTAGTCAATTAACATAAATAATAAAATAAAAAATAAAAGCACTTAGTAATTTTTAATTAGTAAACATAATTTAAAAAGAACATTACTATAAAACTTAAAATTAATACAATTTAATTTAGATTACATAAATTAACTGAATTAAATGCATTACAAATTTACACACTCATGACCAGTTATGTTGATAATATTCATTCATAGAATAAAAAGATTGATGATATAAAAACCTCTTCAATGCAGATTTAAAACTTCTCTCATCAGTAGCCAACTTTTTTATTGTTTGAGGAAGATGATTAAAAACTTTAATACCTGATATGTATGCACCTTTATTGTATTTTTAGGTTAACTGCAGGTAAATATAAATCATTTATTAAATAAATACAATTGTGCATATTGACATAATTCCAAAGTCCTTGGCATGTAGCCTAGCAGGGTGTTGGTCATGTGAAAGACTTGGATAAGTAATCTCTAGATACAGCATTGTGGGCATTCATTTATTGACTGTATTTAAACTTTGACAAGAAGTTCTGACCAGAACTAATTGCATGCTTTCCTTTCACTACAATCTGAGGGTGGGCGTCACCAAGGAATGAATAGAAACAGTGCATCCAGCAGTTCTTTTATTGTTGCATGTGTATCCATTTCTGTAGGAACATGTTTATGGAGACATTGCCCAACAACGGCTGTCTCTTCTATATCAACTGTTCTGGCTTCCAGGTGTCATGTCATTTTGCTTCCTCCTTAACGGTGCTCAGCAGTTTGAGAGGCTGTAATGTTTGTATTATTGATGGGACAGAATTATTATTTATCTGTTGAGATTGGCTAAGGTGTCATGACATATGTATCAGATTTCATATAGATTGGCACAAGCATTCAGATGTTGATGGAGGGGGGACACAGACAGCAAGGTGTTCTCATAAGCCTACTTTTATTTTTTAAAACTAAGGAAAGTGGGCTAAAAATGTTTGTTATACAATTTATAACACTTATTTCCTCTTAACATGGTATCCACTGTAAATTCCTTCGAAAACAATGCTGTTATTCTGTCGTTGCTTCGATACTGATTTCCTTCGACAATGATGCTGTTATTTTTTCGTTGCTCGGATACTGATTTCCTTCGAAAACAATGGTGTTACTCTGTCGTTGCTTGGATACTGATTTCCTTCGACAATGATGCTCTTATTATGTCGTTGCATGGATACTGATTTCCTTCGACAATGACGCTCTTATTATGTCGTTGCATGGATACTGATTTTATTAGAAAATAATGCAGTTATTCTCTCATAGCTGGGATGCTGATTTCCTTCGACAGTAATGCACTTATTCTCTCGTTGGTTGGGTGCACACCTCAGTTTGTGTTCTGACATACAAGACAGAAACCAGTTTATTTCGAAGCAAAGAGAAGTTATTTCATTTTATATACAATGGGAGGTTACTTCTCATAAGGAAATGGTCTAGGAGAATCAGGAAGTGAGCAGGTAGGTAAAAAATTCATGAACACCAGCAATTTGAAAACCAGTTCGATAACGGTGAGCAAATTGAGGGGATGGCAGATTTAAGAAGCTCGTCAGTGCTATATATGATATTATAGTGGCATATATAAATTTATAGACTCATTAAGTCAGTATTTACACACAATTTATTTATTTTTGTCTTTTCGTATGAGACTGCTCTTCTTCTAACTTTGTAGCTAGGTGTTTTACCATTTCGCGGTATTGTGTTACCCCGCATTTATAGATTGGTGGTGGTTTAGGTTCTCCTGGTTGTTTACTTTTAGTGTTCATGACTATTTCATTTGCCTCAGTTGATTGCAAATCCTCCTCTGAGCGCTTCCTATATTGTTTGGGTGTCAAAAAGAAAGGGATATCCTTTCTTTGTAGTTTCTGTGGTATGGTTCGATCTCTTCCTTCCCAATACTCACTGCTAAATGTAGTTTGTTCTTATGTATGTCTCAACTAGTGTTTTGTTTTTGTTATTACTTGTTGATGGGGTTCTGTTAATTGTTGTTTGGTCCAAGGGCATCATAATGTAGCTGGTTTGTTGAAATGGGTATGGTAGTCCTGGGTCTGTGAATTGCTATTGCGTTACCTGTTGCTGTGGGTCTATATTACGACCTAGTCCCGGTGCTGTCCATGTGCCGGCCGCCTCACAGAAAGGTAGTTTATCATTTGTTTTGCAGTTTCAATAGAAAACTAAATTAATTATTATATTCTAAAAGAAACTAATTATTCTTCAGTCGGCTTTCTCTATTCGTTGCAAGGTTATCGCTCTCAACAATGGTTACAGCTATACAGTATATTCGATCTCAACAATACGTCTTCTCAGTCAGATTTCATTATTCGTTGCTAGGTTACCTCTCTCAACAGTGGTTACAACTGTACACTGTTTTCTCTAAGCGTATCCTAGTAACGAATGACTAGCTTATATAGTGACGTCTTCACTCTTCGCACTCCATATTGCGAATTTATTTCGAAGTGAACAGACGTTATTCTCGTTGCTCCGATAGTGGCCGGAGATTGTATTCTTGGCTTTCAAAGCAGAAATCAGTTTATTTTCAAGCTAAGAGAAGTAATTTAATTTGTTAGCAATGGGAGGTTATTTATCACAAGGAAATGTTGTAGGAGATCCAGGAAGTGAGCAGGTAGGTGGGAAATTGAAAAAAGGAACAGCAACTTGAAAAGCTGTTCGATAACGGCGAGCAAATTGAGAGGGTGGCAGATATAAGAAGCTCGTCCCTGCTATATATCATAATATTGTGGCATATATAAATACTAATTTACTGTAACGTGTTTAGTCATGTTTAGCCATTTTAACTTACAAATTAAATTAAAAATATAAATTTCTGTTCAATACATTTAACAAAATTTAAGTCTGCCTTTGAGCAGCGTAATGCAAGTTGGAGGTACACACTTGTACAAGTTTCGTTATCATGGGCTTTACTCATTACAAATAGAACAGCTAAGTAATTTTTCAGAATACCTATCCTGATAGGTCCAAAGACAGGGAACTTACAAAGAGGAGGTGTAGTCCATTTCACATTCACAAGGGAGAATCCTGTTTTATTAATTTTATGTAACATCCAGCAAAGTGTCTGCCCCTATGGCACTACTGTATATTTTTTGTAGGTCAATTCATAACCTCTGAAGATGAGATAATGCCAGTCTTTGTAGGCCGCTGATGTGTTTTGTGAAATTATTTACAGGGCGACTATTCACAGCGCCGCACAGGAGCTGGTCTTCAAAATATGGAATTGGATTCAAGGTACTCAGGCGCTTCCTCTTCAGGGGAAGAGGACGAGGTAGATGAAGGTGGGACTGACGTGAACAATACCATAAAATCTGGAATGGCTCAAGACAGAGGATCGCCGATTCTTTGCACAGGAAAGTGCATGGCAGGCGAAATAGAGGCCCTAAAGCGTGAGAGGGACGCACAACAACGAGAAATTGATGAACTCCGAGACCAGTGTAGGGATACTTGGGCCCTGAAATCTCATGCCGATAAAGTCACAGAAGAGAGGGACGCTCTCATAGTAGAAGCAGAACTCAATGCCCAGATTGCACGGAATTTGAAGAGGGAGAGGGACGCTCTGAGGCATGAAACAGAGGAGCTCAAGGCCCAATGTGAACACATTGGTGAACTGAAAGATCAGTTGCACATTTTAATGCAAAAATGCCGCAAGATGACAGATGAAAGAGACGCTTGGATATCGAAAGCCCAAAGTATGGAAGCGAATGGAGATGTGTTAAAGAGGGAGAGAAACGCCCTAAAACTCGAAACAAGGAAGCTCCGAGCCCAGGGTGAGAAAGCTGCACTTTTGGAAGAAGAATTAAAGGATGTAAAAGTGCAGCTTGCCTTCATCGCGAAAGAGAGAGACTCTTTCCAGCAGAGGTACCGACGCTCAGAAAAGGACTCTAAATCCATGAATAAGATTATAGAGGGCCTGAAACTTGAAGCAGAAGAGCTCCGTAAAAAGAACGAGAGTAATGCTCTTCTGGAAAAGCAATTAACCGCTGCAAGACGCCAGTGCGATGCTGCAACAAAAGAGAGAAACGCTTTCATTTTAAAGGCCCAGCAAGTAACCCAGACTAAAGGGACCCTACAGATGAAAATTGATGCTCTCAAAGTCGAAGTCGAAGATCTTCGATCAAAAAATAACGAAAGACAGTTACAGCAAGACGAACTGAGCGCTCTAAGACGGCTTTGCGACGACATGGAAAGAGACAGAGACTTCTACAAATTAGAAGCCAGACGGGCAGCAGAGACTAGGGTCGCCCAGACCAAAGTCATAGACGCCCTGAAATTGAAAATAGAGGATCTCCACGTCCAGTGCAAAAAGAGTTCGCTACTGGAAAAGCTATTAAACACCGCAGACCAGCAGTGGGACAATATGAGAAAAGAGAGAAACGCTTTCATACTGAAGGCCCAAAAAAGCAGAACGCAGTAGAGCGAACATACAGATGGAGAGGGATGCTCTCAAACTTGAAATAAAAAATCTTAGATCCAAGATTAACAATTAAACGCCACAAGACACCAGTGCCAAAATATGAAAGAAGAGAGAAACCCTTTCATACCTAGAGCGCAAACCACAGCAGCGAATAGTGAGGTCATGCGGAAGAATAGGGACGCTTACGAAAATGCAAGAGAAATAACGTGAACCCAGCGTCTCAAAAGGCTGTACAGGGACAGCAACTAAACGTTACAAGTGAAGACTGTGACATCGCAAAAAGAGAGATTCTTCAGTTCTCATAGTCCAACAGATGGGAACGGATATAGAGGCCACAGAGGACTTCAACGAAGCTGCTCTACTGTAAGAGGCATTAAAAGTTCTAAGAGGAGACTGTGACAACCTCGCGAAAGGGAGGAGGGGGTCCACGACTCTGCGCTGCTGGATAAGCCGAGGATCTAATCCAGGGCAATGACCCCGCGTTACTGGAAGAGAAATTTAATTCTGCAACACAACCGTGGGGAACATAAAAATGTGGGTACTCTATAATACTGTTGTCCAAAGTACGACAGCGGATACAGAGGCCGTAGAAGGAATAGATGGCGCACTGAAGATTGAAGGATAATCTGACACTGTCCAGACCGTTTCTGAGGCCCAGCCTGCTTCCTATCCAATGGCTATCTAGGTTCTTCCTCTGAGGATGAAGTAGCCGAGGCTTGAAGGTAACCACTCACCTCCAATTGCCGATTTCAAGAATTAGTGGATCTGTACATCCATGCCTCCATACGATTTCATGGAGTCGTGTTTAAAGAGTTAAGCGACAATTTTTTTACCCATATGCCATAGTTAATGCAGTTTTGTTGGTTATTGTTCTTCTTGCCTTGATGTATGTTGCCGCCACAAGCTCGATTTCAGGTATCGATCACTAAGACTCTGGAGCGTTCTGCGGCTCTTCATAAGGGGCATATTGCCAGGAAACAGCGCTAAATAGAATGAGCATAAAATGAACGGCTGTCTCTTCCCTCAGTTCGTGGCGCTGCACTGTTACCTGGGCCATAACATCCTTACTCTGAAGTCGAAGGTTTTCGCTTGTAAGCTTTAGAACTTTTTTTTTTATCTTCACACTCCTCTCTTACAAATTTCAATTCCATTTCCAGTAGCGAACTCTTTTTGCACTGGACGTGGAGATCCTCTATTTTCAATTTCAGGGCGTCTATGACTTTGTTCTGGGCGACCCTATTCTCTGCTGTCCATCTGGCTTCTGATTTGTAGAAGTCTCTCTCTCTCTTTTGATTTTGTCGCAAAGCCGTCTTACAATGTTCAGTTCATATCCGCTGTCGTACTTTGGACTGCAGTATTAAAAAGAATACCCAAATTTTTATGTTGCCCAAAGGTTGTGTTGCAGCCTTTAATTTCACTTCCAGTAACGCGGAGTCATTGCCCTGGATTAGATCCTCGGCTTATCCAGCAGCGCAGCGTCGTTGACTCCCTCCTCTCTTTCGCCAGGTTGTCGCAGTCTTCTCTTAGAACTTTTAATGCCTCTAACAGTAGAGCAGTTTCGTCGAAGTCCTCTGTGGGCTCTATGTCCGTTCCCATCTGTTGGACTTCGAGAATTGAAGAAATTTTTTCGCGATTTTGTCGTAGTCTTCTCTTACAACTTTTAATTGCTCTTCCAGTAGAGCAGTTTCGTCGGAGTCCTCTGTGGGCTCTATATCCATTCTCATCTGGTTGACTTCGAGAATTGAAGAATCTCTCGTTTTACGATGTTGTTGCAGTCTTCACTTGCAACGTTTAGTAACGTTTTCATGTACATCGTTAATCTTGGATCTAAGATTTTTTACTTCCAGTTTGAGAACATCCCTCTCCATCTGTATGTTCGCCCTACTGCGTTCTGCTTTTTGGGCCCTCAGTATGAAAGCGTTTCTCTCTTTCCTCATATTATCCCACTGCTGGTCTGCGACGCTTAATTGCTTTTCCAGTAGCGAACTCTTTTTGCACTGGACATGGAGATTCTCTATTTTCAATTTCATGGCGTCTATGACTTTGGTCTGGGCGACCCTAGTCTCTGCTGCCCGTCTGGCTTCTAATTTGTAGAAGTCTCTGTCTCTTTCCATGTCGTCGCAAAGCCGTCTTAGAGCGCTCAGTTCGTCTTGCTGTAACTGTCTATCGTTACTTTTTGATCGAAGATCTTCGACTTCGACTTTGAGAGCATTCATTTTCATCTGTAGGGTCCCTTTAGTCTGGGTTACTTGCTGGGCCTTTAAAATGAAAGCGTTTCTCTCTTTTGTTACAGCATCGCACTGGCGTCTTGCAGCGGTTAATTGCTTTTCCAGAAGAGCATTACTCTCGTTCTTTTTACGGAGCTCTTCTGCTTCAAGTTTCAGGCCCTCTATAATCTTCTTCATGGATTTACAGTCCTTTTCTGAGCGTCGGTACCTCTGCTGGAAAGAGTCTCTCTCTTTCGCGATGAAGGCAAGCTGCACTTTTACATCCTTTAATTCTTCTTCCAAAAGTGCAGGTTTCTCACCCTGGGCTCGGAGCTTCCTTGTTTCGAGTTTTAGGGTGTTTCTCTCCCTCTTTAAAACATCTCCACTCGCTTCCATACTTTGGGCTTTTGATACCAAAGCGTCTCTTTCATCTGTTATCTTGCAGCATTTTTGCATTAAAAAGTACAATTGCTCTTTCAGTTCACCAATGTGTTCACATTGGGCCCTGAGCTCCTCTGTTTCAAGCCTCAGAGCGTCCCTCTTCTTCTTCATGTTCCGTGTAATCTGGGCGTTGAGTTCTGCTTCTACTATGAGGGCGTCTCTTCTGTGACTTTGTCGGCGGTTCATTTGGGATTGGAGGGTTACAGTGACTAGCTAAATGGTTGTCCCTCTGCTTAATTGCTCAAGCAGTATGCCATGAGAACATATGGGATGGCGGAAGTACAGCTCCACCATTTTTGACATCGGCACTAAATGTAGGTGAATAGTGAACTTCACGTCCCAGCCACTTTACCGCCGGGGAAAGAGCCCATGGCTCAGTATGTGTGTGTGTGTGTGTGTGATAGAGAGATTTCTCTGAAATGTGTTTAATTTCCACACTTCATACATGTTTTCATCATGTACAGGTAGAAAATATAATATAGTACAAAATTTTTTAATTTAATTTTCTGTAAACTGTTTCATTACATTGGCAGTGGAGTAGGTTAAGTGTGCAGAAGAAAACTGAACACAGCAACAGGATGTAGGCACTGGAAGCCCCTCTCTCAGAAAGAAATATGTCTGGATGCTAATTCTGCAAATCAAAGGCAGACATTTCTGGAAGCTGAAAGAAACTTCGACAGTGATATCTGTAAAATATGTAAAACTCTATGTACGCAGTAAGAACAACACTTTATTTTGTCATTTGTGGTTTCATAACTTGTTTCATTAAAATAACATAACATCCTCTTATGTGAATCTATTGAAACAGCTTTCAAGGCAAAATAATGCAACCATTTCTATATACAGTGTATCCCCAAATGATGCAAATATGAGTTATATGAATCCGTAGATATACGGAAACATAAGTAAAGTAAAGTAAAGTAAGGGTATTTCAGCTTCATGGTCTTCAGTACTGGATATGTTTCTATTGTGTGAGTACATATTACTCTTATCTCGAACTATCCAAACTGTGTAAGCTGGGGACTTACTTCAGTAGTTCTTTGGTTGAGATAATGAGTGCGGAGGCGTGGTGGTCACTAGTCTCTGTCGCCATGTGTTGGACTCCTGCTGTGATAGTTCTTTACTAGTTCTACATTAGTAGTTCCAGCTATGATTCTGTATTTCAGCATCCCGTTGTAATTGTTCACATAAGCGTCCATTTGTCTATATCCGTCTAAATTGCAACACTTGTTTTACACTTCAATATATTCTTTAACACTTAACACTACATGTTTCGGCCTCAAAGGGCCATCTTCAGGTCTTGATTGAATATCTGTAATAAAACACCTGAAGATGGCCCTTTGAGGCCGAAACATGTAGTGTTAAGTGTTAAAGAATTTATTTAAGTGTAAAACAAGTGTTACAATTTAGATTGATATTGACAAATGGACGCTAAAGTTCCAGCTATAGTGATTCTTTAAAGGTGAATTGCTACATCTTTAACTGCCTTCCCTTTTCTTTATGTTAAACTATGTATCAGGAAGGCAGAAGGAATAGTGTGAATGTCAGTAATCACTAGGGTGATTACAAATTCATAGATGCAAACAACATGACTAGCTATGTTGGGTGTCAGGGTAAAGCCCAACTTTTTCTGTCTGTTCTTATTGAGCCTCTCTCTGGCAGGGCAACTGTAACCTTGTTGATGCACGATCATGCATGCTCACTACAGTGATACCTTGGATACACCCTGCTCTCATTTATTAGTGCTCTGGTGATGAATTTAACTCAGATTAGTCCCTTGCAAGCATTTACTACACTCCCAATTTTGCTCTAATAACTTGCTTTCCAGAATTTTGCAATTTATAAGTTACATCTTCATTGGTTGCATCCTGTTGTGTGTTTGAGACATATACGAGTCAAGAGTCAGGTTACGCAGCACACAGCAAATATTCTCGCTTCAAATGTTTTACAATAGACTTTTTATCCCTGCCTGTTGTAAAACGTGAAAAGCGAGAATGTTTGTTATGTGATGGTTAACCTAACTCCTGTACAGTATATATGTTATAAGTTACACTTTTACTCTTCATTCCCTTTGCCAGTGATTACTCAGTATTCTTCAGTAATTCAAATTATTTCTTCAGCAGAGCACAGAACACAGCTATGAATGAAAGTCAAAACCAGAGTTTTTCATTTCTTAAACTGGGATGCTCTGATGTAATGGGCTAACAGAACTCTCAGGTTCCCTCAAAGAGCCTCCCCATATACTCACATTATTTGCCTAATTCAAAACTTAGTAACTCTAAAAAGTTAGCACCTTACAATTAGCAAAAGCTGCCATGAACATTTGGCTTGTAAGACCTAAACTGCTCTTTTAAAAGGCCTCTGATTGATATTAACTAAACTTGGACCTGTGGCCCTCCTACTATAAATTTATTGCCGGACTTTGATTTCAAATGTTGGATTTCCAAGGCGATGCCATAGTGTCAAAACTAACTAGATTTCCAGGAAAATGCTGATGTCTGCATTCTGTTTGCATGGCAAGAATGGACCTAAGTCTCATTCTAAATCTCCCTTTAGATAAATCTTACAGCTTATATCTAAACACCATGCTTGTTAATAATTAAGCTTCTTATTATTAATGAGCAGTTACATTACTGGATTTACACCTGTGACAGCAGGCAGTATGAGATTTTAAGACGCACAGAAGGAAAATCCGTGAGAAATTTTAAAAAGTTATAGAATTTAAAGGTAAAATACATTAGAAGATAAATGATTACATAACAGAATAAAACAACTTGGGCACATTATAAGAATGAAGAAAGGCTGAATTCATAGACAGTTTTTAACGTGGAGCTAAGAACACCAGAATAGGAAAGATGTCAACCAAAAGCAAGGAAGGAAGAATATACAAGAAAAACTGTGGAGTTTGAGGAAGACATAGATGAAGATGTTTCGTTGCTGGATGACCCAGATAAAAATTGACACATCAGAGGAGGAAAAAGAAATGAAAAAACACATATTTAGCTTATGTTTCCAGAACATGTTGCTTGCGTCATATTCTTTTAGTTCACCCTGTAAGCAAATATTTGCTTTCTCTTTGAAATTCTTCAGTTTGTCATTAGCTTGCGCATTTTGTGATTAATCTGACTGCATAAATCTGTGCTTGTGACAATTCACTGTGCAGGCATAAAATATAATGAAATGGTTAATTTTTAATTATCCAAACAAGATGCATATTGGAGAAGAAATCTGCCCTTGAATATTTATTGATTCACATTTTCATTAAAATACTATACATCAGTCCTCACAATCACAGCTACTTGCTTTGTAGCGATAGCAGCAATACAAGCCAGTGGAATACATATCAAGTACAGTACACAGCCAAAGAACACATATGTTGTATTACTTTTTTTTTACAGCAGTGATCATCACGATTATGGTCTTTGGAAGTGTGACACTGTCAAGTTTGGTAGACAGGTACCAACATTTTGAAGGAACCTGTTGCCACTATCTTCAAGCTAGAAGACCTGAAGACAGAGGTAACAAGTTCCTATGAAACGCTGGCACCTATCGACTAAAATGCAGTGTCACAATTAAGAACACATTGATATGTATTAGGTGACACCCCTGCTTTCAGACTGAAACTCTGAAATAAGAAGCAGGTCCTATACAGTAGTACTTCAGCAGAAGGAATGTTGCATGTCAATAAAAATGTCATAAGTATGTAAAACTAATTAACATATTTAATAATGAAAACATAAATTTAACGAACTTCATGACTGTATAATTAGCTACTGGCATCTCACCACAGAGCCTTCAGTTAAAGCTCAGGTTAAGCACAATGGACCATTGAAGGTCTCAATGCTAGGGCCAGTTTTATGGCTCACCCCTCATACTCATAAACCTTAGGTTAGCCCATGCTGGATTTATGGTAAACAAAGTGGCACTGGGACAGGTTTTTCCCCGAGTTTTTCAGATCCTACCATGCCAATTAATACTGCACCAGTGTTCCATTCTATCATCTATCGTCCAGGGCACATGCAACAGGCCAATTTGTGAATGCAGTATTGAGGGACTTCCTTTGATCCCACCCCAAGGCAGAAACCTAACTCACCGGGAAAGAAACCTCCTGAAAGAGCTGATAATTGTTAAGTTGGTTAGAAATTTAATTTCAAAATACAATGCTAGAGAGAAACAATACAATTTTAGCCTGTGATTTACCTTCTACAACTTGGGGTACTCAGAGTAATGTTAATGCCCAGTTCATACCATGAATTTTACTTTTTTTTTAAATGGTTTAGTGGGGGTTGGTGTCAAGCTGGGTCCACTCGGCACAGTGGCCACTGATTGGCCAATTGTACCTGTACCGGGTGGTTATGATGATGGAGAATTTGGTGGAATGAAGATTGGCAGGGGAAACGGAAGTACTCAGAGAAACCCCGCCCCAGCGCCACTTTGTCCACCACAAATCCCACTTGACCAGACCCGGGATCGAACCCGGGCCGCCGCGGTGGGGAATCACCGACTAACCGCTTGAGCTATGTCGCGGCCAATTTGAACTTGACATACTGGCTAGAGTCCTGCAAGTGCAACAGCCACGCTACGTCACACCATGTGTAGGCTAACTTGCTGAAGAATAGTCCCGCGTTTTAACACGGTATCCACTGTAGCGTTTCGAGCAGCTCCGCTGTGTAGGTTGACAAATGTAATGCAAATTTTCACGAAACCCTTAACAAAATTATTGAAGCTTCACTTGAAGGCTCAGCCGAAGCACACACATTCCCAAACCCAAGTTTCGAGGTTTCATATGTCGGCTCATCCTTCTTTCTTAGATCACTTTTTATTTCGCATTTCCTTAAATGTTCTAGAACATTCCAGAAATTTCAGGATAATTCTAGTCCCGGAAATTCCAACTGTTTCCCGTCTAATTGAGTGCTAACACGCGAGGGTAACATTATCTTCACTCGCTCCAGCGTAACCTGAGTTCTATGAAGCTTTGCTCATCAACAGTTAAATGGCACTGGATTGCCAAACATTATGGGAAATGAAATGTGTCTTGCGTGAAACGGATTATTAATGTGCTAGGAGAATGTACTGCAATAAAACAGAAATGAAATATTTTACTTCGCTTATCAACATCATTTCCATTTTGACACAATAAAACAGGCTGCTGAAAGGCATGGCATTGAGCGCGCAATATGCAGATGGTTCTGTGCTATGCTGGAAAGCAGGAATATAAGTGCTGCATTATCTGGAGAGACCCTGAGAGCGTCTGCAGCAAGAGGGTGTCCACAGGGAGGTGTCCTGTACCCTCTGCTATGGAGCCTGGTCGTTGATCTTCTTTGGGAGCTCAAGAGTAAAGGTCATTTCACAGTAGGACATGCAGATGAAACAGCAATCCTAATCAATGGGGAATTCCCTTAGACTGTGTCAGAGGTCTTACAAACGCCCTTCACACAGTTCCACAGTGGTGCGAAAGAACAAACTTGTCTATCAATCCAGACAAGACGGTAATTATACCCTTTATTAGGAGGAGGGATATCAAGGGGCTTAAGGAACCAATCCGGATAATGTGAGGAGAGACGTACCTTTATAGCAGCTTTTATGTAATATCCACACGCCTAACTTTTAAATGTAAATATTCAGTGTGAGTGGTTATGACATACCTTTGATTTTAATACCACATAAAAAAGTTTAAGTTGTCCATCTGCTTAATTAACTAAGCACCACACCATGAAGCCATAGCAGGGAGTAAGGGTGTAGATTCATACTTAACCTGAGCATAAGGTACAGGTGAGTCTGTGAAAACTGAAACAGACAAAGTGGTACAGTACTTCTTCCTTATTTCGTCTTTCAGATATTCTTCTATATGATTCATAAAGTTTGCGCATACCCCAAAAGGGAAGTAGCATACCCATTCTCTAAGCCCTGTTAAAATCTAAATGCTTATTATTGCATGACATTTGCCTGCTCTCCCATTACACGCACGCACGCACGCACGCACAGTTACATATGATTTTGGATATGTCAACAAGCATGTGGTACGAGTACAATGAAAATTAGCAGTGGAAAATACTGCTCTCTTCCCTGCGAACACATTTTCAAGCAGTCTTGCCTTGAAAGCAAATTTTGTGGTTGCCCCACCCCAAAATTAAGGAGGGGGGACTGACACTCATACATGGCCCACTTATGTATTGGGTTCACAAAAAAACAGTAGCTCATACTGTATGAAGTGATTTGGTAGAGTAATTGCAAGTAAGTCAAGAAAGAAGCCACCAGCAAGTACGTAGGATATCAAAATGTCAGCTGATTTTCACTGGACTACATGACGTTGAATCCCAGGAGATATAAATCTTAAACCGTCCCCCAATCTACTCTTTAGGGATATCGAAGTCCAGGCGCCATGATAGAGCTTTTATTAATTAAAGGAGAAAATGAAAGATTTTCTATCAGCAGTTCAGTTGCTAATACGTGTATATATTTTTTAATTCATTGCTAGTGGGGTGGACCCCCTCGTTGGTGTGCTATCCACCTTATCGTGGTGAGGGGTTTGAGTATGCCAAGGACCCTGAGAGCTATACCAGCGGTAGCGTAGCTACTGGCAGGGCCTCCCTTGCTGGACAGGTCAAAGGGTAGGCATCAGACGAAGAGAGACACCAAAAACTGATGCCGGAAGCAGCGTCATCAGCAGCGACTTGAAGCACAGAGCAAATGATGCTCGAGATGGTTCAAGTTCGTATAGCAACAGGCGTGACCAGAGTGGTTTGAACGGCTGCTGTACTGCGATGTGGAAAGCAAATGGAAAAACTACCACATTATCACTTTTCCTGGATAGTCTCTTTCCAAAAACAGAAGATCGCATTAAGTGGAGGAACTGTTTTGGAAGAGACTGTGGACCTGTCGTCCGACAGATTACTGATCAGATCAGTGGGGTGGGACTCAGTCCCTTGTCCTGCAGCCACTTCTGCCCTATTGTACCAGTCCCAGATAATAAGTGAGGGTGATTGTGGAGCAATTGGTGGAATGATGATTGGCGGGGGAAACCGAAGAACTCGGAGAAGATCCGCCCCAGCGACACTTTGTCTACCACAAGTCCCACTTGTTCAGACCCGGGATCGAACCAGGGCCTCCGCGTTGCGAAGCCAGCGACTAACCGCTTGAGCTATGGCGCGGTCTTAATACGAGTATAAGGTGTTGTTAAATTGTCGAAATGTCTGCAAATTAGATGACAAACTAGAACTGTTTCCAACACTCAGCCAACATACACAAACATGCGGTTCATTTCTGAAATTTGGTCAACCAGCTAAAACCCGTTGTTTATTAAAATTATGTATTTCCATCTACGGAAGGCCACATGCAGAGGCAAAATGACTCGCTTTTTGCTCGCAAGTTAAAAGGTCGTATTGTTACATCAATTTCTGCTTTCTCTTTAGACGATAATGCTTTTATTCATACGTTGCTTGGATATCGAATTCCTTCGAAAACAGTGTTGTTATTCTGTCGTTCCTTGGATGCTGATTTCCTTCGAAACAATGCTGTTATTCTATCGTTGCTTCGATACTGATTTCCTTAGAAAACAATGCTGCTATTCTGTCGTTGCTTCGATAATGATTTCCTTCGAAAACAATGCTGTTATTCTGTCGTTGCTTCGATAATGATTTCCCTCGAAAACAATGCTGTTATTTTGTCGTTGCTTCGATACTGATTCCCTTAGAAAACAATGCTGTTATTCTGTCGTTGCTTCGATAATGATTTCCTTCGAAAACAATGCTGTTATTCTGTCGTTGCTTCGATACTGATTTCCCTCGAAAACAATGCTGTTATTTTGTCGTTGCTTCGATACTGATTCCCTTAGAAAACAATGCTGTTATTCTGTCGTTGCTTCGATACTGATTTCCTTCGAAAACAATGCTGTTATTCTGTTATAATCAATAGGCCATTTTTTGTACCCTGAAGTGTGAGAGAGCTATTGATCCTTGGAATGTCCATTGCTGCTTTAGTAATCTGTGCATCAGGCAAGTTTAGGACACATTGCTCTAGAGTCTAGACCATCGTGGAATCTGTCCATTTTCGGACCATGAAATTTACTACTGGGAGCTGCCAAAAATGCTAATGGTCTCATTCATAGCTATAGCTTGTAATAAAAAATCACATAAAATTGAAATCATGAAATACAGTGGAAATAATTAATTGCGTATTTAAAACTTTAATCGCCCTACAAATTGTAAAACTGTGCGGGCTCATGCCTTAGTTTTGGAGGCCCCAGAAATCTTGGCCGTCCGTTGCATTATCTGAGGGGTTGGGGGATTGGACCAGGTTTAATATAACTTCACTGACATCCTTCCCAAAGGAAATGCGTGAAGTGATACCGAACACAGTCAGAAAAATGGTGTGTAAGAACCTCTGCAGTACAAAAGATCTGGTTGCCGAATTATTTATTGCTTTTCTTCCTTTCCCACCCCCAGGCAGAAACCTCACTCCACGGGGAAGAAACCTCTTGAAAGAGCTGAGAATTGTTAAGTTGGTTAGAAATTTAATTTCGAAACACAATGCTAGAGAAAAACAATAAAATTTTAGCCTGTTATTTACCTTCTACAACTTGGGGTACTCAGAGTAATGTTAATACCCAGTTCATACCTATGAATTTGCCTTTTTTTTATAATTCGCTTAGTGGGAGGTGGAGTCCAACTGGGTCCACTGGGCACAGCGGCCACTGATTGGCCTATTGTACCTGTCCCGGGTGGTTATGATGATGGCCAATTTGGTGGAATGAAGATTGGAAAGGGAAACCGAAATACTCAGAGAAAACCCGCCCCAGCGCCACTTTTTCCACCACAGATCCTACTTGACCAGACCCGGGAACGAACCCGGGCCGCCGCGGTGGGAAGTCAGCGACTAACCGCTTGAGCTATGGCGCGGCCCATTGAGCTTGACATACTGGCTACAGTCCTGCAAGTGCAACAGCCGCGCTACGTCACACCATGTGTAGTGTAACTTGCCGAAGAAAATCCTGCGTTTTAACACGGTATCCACTGTAAATTCCTTCGAAAACAATGCTGTTATTCTGTCGTTGCTTGGATACTGATTTTATTAGAAAATAATGCAGTTATTCTCTCATAGCTGGGATGCTGATTTCCTTCGACAGTAATGCACTTATTCTCTCGTTGGTTGGGTGCACACCTGAGTTTGTGTTCTGACATACAAGACAGAAACCAGTTTATTTCGAAGCAAAGAGAAGTTATTTAATTTTATAGCAATGGGAGGTTACTTATCACAAGGAAATGTTGTAGGAGAATCAGGAAGTGAGCAGGTAGGTAAAAAATTCATAAACACCAGCAATTTGAAAACCACTTCGATAACGGTGAGCAAATTGAGGGGATGGCAGATTTAAGAAGCTCGTCAGTGCTATATATGATATTATAGTGGCATATATAAATTTATAGACTCATTAAGTCAGTATTTACACACAATTTATTTATTTTTGTCTTTTCGTATGAGACTGCTCTTCTTCTAACTTTGTAGCTAGGTGTTTTACCATTTCGCGTTAGTGTGTTACCCCGCATTTATAAATTGGTGGTGGTTTAGGTTCTCCTGGTTGTTTACTTTTAGTGTTCGTGACTGTTTCATTTGCCTCAGTTGATTGCAAATCCTCATCTGAGCGCTTCCTCTCTTGTTTGGGTGTCAAATTGTCGTTTCTGTGCTTTGGTTCGATCCCTTCCTTCCCTATACTCGCTGCTAAATGTAGTTTGTTCTTATGTATATCTCAACTAGTGTGTTGTTTTTGTTATTACTTGTCGATGGGGTTCTGTTAATTGTTGTTTGTTCCAAAGGCATCATAATATAGCTGGTTTGTTGAAATGAGTAGGGTGGTACTGGGACTGTGAATTGCTATTGCGTTACCTGTTGCTGTGGGTCTATATTACGACCTAGTCCCGGTGCTGTCCATGTGCCGGCCGCCTCACAGGAAGGTAGTTTATAATTTGTTTTGCAGTTTCAGTAGAAAAATAAATTTAATATATTATATTCTAAAAGAAACTAATTATTCTTCAGTCGGCTTTCTCTATTCGTTGCAAGGTTATCGCTCTCAACAATGGTTACAGCTATACAGTATATTCGATCTCAACAATACGTCTTCTCAGTCGGATTTCATTATTCCTTGCTAGGTTACCTCTCTCAACAGTGGTTACAACTGTACACTGTTTTCTCTAAGCGTATCCTAGTAACGAATCACTAGCTTATATAGTGACGTCTTCACTCTTCGCACTCCAAATTGCGAATTTATTTCGAAGTGAACAGACGTTATTCTCGTTGCTCCGATAGTGGCCGGAGATTGTATTCTTGGCTTTCAAAGCAGAAATCAGTTTATTTTCAAGCTAAGAGAAGTAATTTAATTTGTTAGCAATGGGAGGTTATTTATCTCAAGGAAATGTTGTAGGAGATCCAGGAAGTGAGCAGGTAGGTGGGAAATTGGAAAAAGAAACAGCATCTTGAAAAGCTGTTCGATAACGGCGAGCAAATTGAGAGGGTGGCAGATATAAGAAGCTCGTCCCT
>NW_019718050.1:0-12192 GCF_002891405.2 Cryptotermes secundus | reverse complement strand
AAGAGACAGAGACTTCTACAAATTAGAAGCCAGACGGGCAGCAAAGACTAGGGTCGCCCAGACCAAAGTCATAGACGCCCTGAAATTGAAAGTAGAGGATCTCCACGTCCAGTGCAAAAAGAGTTCGCTACTGGAAGAGCAATTAAGCGTCGCAGAGCAGCAGTGGGACAAGATGAGGAAAGAGAGGAACGCTTTCATACTGAGGGCCCAAAAAGCAGAACGCAGTAGGGCGAACATACAGATGGAGAGGGATGCTCTCAAACTCGAAGTAAAAAATCTTAGATCCAAGATTAACGATGTACATGAAAACGTTACTAAACGTTACAAGTGAAGAATGCGACAACATCGTAAAACGAGAGATTCTTCAATTCTCGAAGTCCACCAGATGGGAATGGATATAGAGCCCACAGAGGACTCCGACGAAACTGCCCTACTGGAAGAGCAATTAAAAGTTCTAAGAGAAGATTACGACAAAAGCGCGAAAAACTTTCTTCAATTCTCCAAGTCCAACAGATGGGAACGGATATAGAGCCCACAGAGGACTTGGACGATTCTGCTCTACTGGAAGAGCAATTCAACGTCTTAAGAGAAGTCTACGACAACATCACAAAAGAGATTCTTCAGTTCTTGAAGTCCAACATAAAAATTTGCGTACTCTTTTTAATACTGGAGTCCAAAGTACGGCAGCGGATACAGAGGCCGTAGAAGGAATAGGGTCGCCCTGGAGATTATCATTATTTTGAACATTTTATATGGATTATATAAGTCATTTAATTTGAATTGTTAATTTGTATTGCTCCTTATGCATTGTAATGCTTTTTCTAATATAGTACATCCTCTGATTGTATATGACTGAAACATGTGAAGGTTTTCTTAAAATGTAATAGATATAATGAAATAAAATTCAATTACTTGAGTGCACTGCATTTAATTGCTCTTCGGCAGACCAGATTATGACGGAGACTGCGCCTCTGGTCATCATCCCAGTAGTCTCCTTGATGACGGCGATGCCAATAATAGGCACATCGACATTGGAGATGTGCATGACGAGACTGGGATACAGAACAAGGCCATTATCTAAATCTTCGCGAGAATGATGTCATCAGACTCAGGTTCCTGGTAGAGAAGTCTGATTGCATACCTTATTGTAATGCAGTTGGTACGTGGTACGTACTGGATACGCAACTGTAACAACCAGGGCCCGGATTCTGATGTCATGTGATCTTTTTTTCTTTGTATCCTATGCGAAGCTCTTAAACATATAAATCTCGGAAATGAGCTGCTGGTTACAGAAATGTAAATTTTATAGGTAATTTTTTGACATTTTTATGTTTAAGGCCATTTTTTTCATATTTTGGTAAATTTTTGGACTTTTAAGGGTATTTCTTGTGATTTTCGGCCATTTTAGGGAATTTTTCTTCATATTTTTTTCCGAAATGTGAATAACATGGAAGCGAAGTGTTCTTTGTCTTCTACTTTTGGTCATTTTTCTGGAATTCGTCAGTCATTCTATAGGTCATTTTTTAATATTTTCAGGTCATCAAAATCCGGGCCCTACTAATAACATATGAAAGAAGGTCTTGAAAGTTTTAAGTTCCTTACTTTTACTGAGTGTCCGCGGGTCATTTACAGTCCCGTTGGTTACAATTACAGCTTCCGCGTAAGCAATGTGTCACTGTGTATCTCAGATCTAGGTTTATTGCGGTGAAATATTGCTGAATTGTTTGTTATAGGTACCTATTAATAGCTCTTCAGTCTGTGATTCTCCCTAAATGTCAAGAGACCACTTTCCACACTCATAGAGAAACACAGGTAAAATTGTAGTATTGTATATTTGATTTTTATATTTTAGACTGAAGGTGAGAAAACAGAAGTTCTTGGGCTAAAGATAGCATTACCCGAGTTCAATAACATCTTAATTTCCTCCTGAATCAAGATTTTATATGTTATAGTCATTTCCAAATATCTGAACGGTGCCACAATTTTTAAAACATTTGTTACCTATCTTTATGTTCTGAATTGCCCTGCATTCTGGTGACGAGACAGCAACATATACTTAATTGTCTCTGTGTTTATTTCTAGACAAACCTCCTTACAAACGTCAATAAAAGTTGCTGCGTTTTTCTTTATGGTATATATATTATCAACCAGTAGATTCACATCATCGGCGTAGACCAACAGCTGATGTGTCCCGTTTAATTTCAGTCCCACCTGGCTTTCCTAGGCCTTACTAAAGACACATTCTAAAGCAAAGTTAAAAAGAGTGGCGGTAAAGCATCTTCTTGTTTTAGACCATTCTGGATAAGAATATTACCAGACAAATATTTACCCATAGAGACTTTTAATATAAGTTTCGTTTACACGCATTTTAATCGCCTAACTAGGCACAAGAACCACGTGAAATTTGAAAAAATCAATTAAAGAACAGAAAATAAATTTAACGTTTCAATAATATAAAAGTACCTACACATAAACATATAGTGTAAATATGTTGTATTTTTTTTTCAGTGAATGTGTCATGTTGTATATCATATACTATTTCTTACTGAAAACTGTCACACACAACAATCAATAATACAGAAGTATTCTTTTTCTCTGTCGTCTGTGGCGACGGATTTAACGGCGATCGCTGCATAAAAATAAAATCATGTTCAGATCGACAACCTCTTGATGGACAGCAGAAAAGAGGGCACATAAGTCTACTTGAAATCCTTATTCTCATCATTGGATTCTGTGATACTGATAATAACTGTTGCTTTTAAAACGCAAATTCGTTCGACATTAAGATAACAATAAACGGAAGAAATAAAATGAGGGCGTAAATTTATGGCTGTCATAGCGGTTTTTCAGAAGTGCTGTACCATCTTCTATATGGCAATATTTCTTTTTCCGTTAGTCAACGGACAATGAACATTTACATGTTTCAATTATTACCAAGGTGTAAGCATGAAGCAAGCATAAATGTCACGTGAAGCAAATAGAATCAGAACTTCCACCACATACGATGCGGATTGCTCCCTTATATCTGAACCACGAAACATGCTACCACACCACTCACCTCTTTTCGCTTCCATGTTTTGGTGTATTATTTGAATTTGTTTTTGGCTTTCCTTTACTAAAATCGGGCATGATATAGTGCAGAATAGAGAAGCCTCGAAAGAGCTTCTTGATCGAGGATCCTTGGGATTCTTTTTTCACTGAGGTATTCATGGCATTCACTGCCGACTCCAATCTTTCCTGGCCGTCCAAATTCTGATTATCTGCAACATTTCGAATCACGGTGTAAGTAATAATATTTCAGTTTCTCCCTGTAATGAAGGACACCATAAACAATGAGCATTGCATCAGGGTAAGTGAATGATATCACACGCAATTTTGTGAATCGTAGACTCAGCACGACGCGATAAATCACCCGTTGCCAGTAAACACTTTTTCGCCGTGACGGAACAGCAGAGGAGCTGGGTTAGACAGTACTTCCCCGCTGTGACGTAACAACGGGCACTGCTTCGGCTACGGCAACAGGAAACACTATAAGAAGCCATCTGAGGACCGAGCGTGGCAGTGTGTGTTGAGAGAGAATTGTGGATGCCGACAGAAGACAGTGGTTAGCCAGCACGGAAAAACGAACAGTTTCATTGTCTAGTGAGTGTTGTTAACACGAAAGGAGCGACTGCGAAACGACTTGTTCAATATTTTGTGTTATAGTTAGGCTGCATTGTAGTTACGGCGTTGAGTAATAAACTGATGTCGCAAGAACACACTCATCCGAGTCTTGTTTCACGATACGCCATAAATGAAGTAGAGGTTCTCACATTAATGTTCTTCCTGGGATCATAATTCAAGGTGAAGGCTGATGAATCTGCTTTTCTAGTTCATGTCGAAGGCATACCTGAAACTAATACCATTCTAACTACATATTCAATTTATACAAGTGAAGCATTTGTTGTCGTGCGTTATGGACGTTACGAGAACATATTCGAATAAACTTTCTTTTTTCGTTCCTTCTGTAATATTCAACACCTCAATAATCTTACTCTCTTTTCATCCATTGTGTCCTGCTGAAATGTTATCAGTTTCGAAGTGGAAGATGGTAATATTCGAGGGTGCAAATGCATGAAGCCGAACGTAACACTCAGCGTAACACGTGTGCAACCTCTAACGTAACTCCCAATCAATTAACACTTAAGGCGTACTTTATATTAAAAGGTAAACGTAAATGAACTAATAAAGACTGGTCTATAAAAAATTGCATTTATCTATATAAATAAAGCAGTTATTTTTTGAAACAGTTAACCTAATCTTGTAGTAATTCGACGTAATTAACGATGGCTAAACCATAAGAAATGGATAGAACATATTGCGAATAAAATGCATTAATAAATATAATCTTCTCAGAAATGCAAAACCTCTTGGTCCATCTCGAGCAGGGGCGTATAGGCACCGCGGAACTGCAGCACCACCAATTTCCACTTGATATTATCGACAACATTTATATAATGAGTCCTTTTTTCTTTAATTCTTTCTTTATACTTGTACAATACAATATATAATCCTTAAGCTTAATGTCAGTAGCCAAATCTTTGTATGGAACTGTGAGTTCTGGTGCTGGTGGAAGTTTTTTTTTACTCCGAGTGTGTTGTGCTTAAAAAATATGAGTTAATTGTAGAATTAGATTATTATCCTGCTTCCAGCTATTCTATTTGATTCATTTTTCTGTTCTTATATTTAACAGAAAACTTTAACCATGGCCTTGCATCCCCGAGAAATAAGTTCTGTGACTGTAAGTGAACTTCAACAGCTTAAGTTTTCACAACCGTCTCTCCATGAGAAAGTTGCAATTAAGAAAAGAGGTCGTTTAACACCTGATATTCTAATATCTCAGCCAGGCATAAGTAAGAACAAGAACTATATTCATAGCTTTAATTCTGAATGGTACAAACGGAAAAGTTGGCTTTGCACTGTTTTGCTTCTCGTGTTTGCTGCTTGGGGGTGATGTAACGTGGACAAAAGATGGTTTTATAAATATAAACAAAATGAAAGAAAAAACTGAAAAGCATGAGAAGGCAAAGAAGCACGTTGATAATGTAGTTTCACTGCCACTTTTAGGAACCGTAAGTATTAAGGAGAAACTTAGTGAGGCGCATACAGAATATCAATCAATGAGCATAATATAAAGGTTAAAAAGAATGGATTTCATTTTTAAATGGATAGATTAAGCTTGAACTATAACAATTTAGGTTAAAGTAAGTAAAAAATGTTTGATTTTTGTTCTTTTGGGATTTTATCAAGTTTCTGGATAAATTTCCTTTTCATACATGTTTGTTTCCTTTTATACAATATTAAAAAAGCTACAAATCTTCTGCAGCAGCACTCCCACTAATTTTAGCTACGAGCCGCCACTGACTTCGAATAACATTTCAATACTCCGCTCCCCAATAATCGATTTAAAAAACTTTCAGTATCTCCTGGAATATCTAATCCGTTTCTAACTTCCATTTATATTTTTAGACGGCCGTGATATTAGACATTCACCCGTAGGGTGAGATCATCATATGTTTCAGATTGGAAGAAAAAGAAGAAGATACCTTTCTGCGGTTAAGAGAGAAATATTACGATATTTTGTTTGTGGGGAAGGGATATGCATACTCTCACATACGAGTATATGTGGAGCTGGTGAAGTTAGCCTCCATTCAACGGTAACTTTGCAGCGATTAATAATATCAGAGGTATGGAAATATGAACATACTCTACATGAAATACTTCAGTCCTCCCATTTTCCCCTGTATTTCAAATTAAGGTACTCTCCTGTTCACTAGGTTCTCGATAATAATCACTGTGATCCTTACCAAGTCTTAGAGTCCACTGTACATAACCAAACAAGACTGGGATCGCGAAATCTCCAATGAGTGAAGTGAATATCAAAGATAGTAAATGGAATGCGGGAATGCAATGCAACAGATGTGTGACGCGAATTCTATTATGGGGATAATAAGAATCACTGACTCGGTGTTAGATCCGACTTAATGTTGAAGAATGGAACACGGTTGTGGTTTCGGAAAGTAATTAATACACACCTCTTCTATGCATTTCGCTCTCTACTCCTGTATTCTCCCTTTTCCCGGGCGTTGAATTGATAACAGAAGTCTTCATTTTCTCTGTCATCTGTTGCGACGGATTTAACGGCGATCGCTGCATAAAAATAAAATCATGTTCAGATCAACAACCTCTTGATGGACAGCAGAAAAGAGGGCACATAAGTCTACTTGAAATCCTTATTCTCATCATTGGATTCTGTGATACTGATAATAACTGTTGCTTTTAAAACGCAAATTCGTTCGACATTAAGATAACAATAAACGGAAGAAATAAAATGAGGGCGTAAATTTATGGCTGTCATAGCGGTTTTTCAGAAGTGCTGTACCATCTTCTATATGGCAATATTACTTTTTCCGATAGTCAACGGACAATGAACATTTAAATGTTTCAATTATTACCAAGGTGTAAGCATGAAGCAAGCATAAATGTCGCGTGAAGCAAATAGAGACCAAGTTCCACACCCATACAGAACCGCAGGCAAAATGAAGGCATGTCGCATATTCAAGTCACGGATGGAGGAGACGTCCTCCAGGTTTCGAGGGAAGCTGCAAATATATTGAGTAAGCAGTGGCGGAGAGCCGACAAGGGTGGTCCTCCAGCTTGGGGGTTGAGCGTGGGGCTTAAATATCACCACAGTATAAAATAATTCAATTACGAAAAGAACATAGCGGAGGATCACGGGATTAAAAGTTTCTGAATAAGTTACTGAGGAGAATATTTGCATCGAAGGGTGTCGAAGTAGAGTTATTTAATGAGGAGCGTCATTACATTCGAAAAATGTAGGTACAGTGACTTAGTAGAGAGAAATTGATGAGCAGGATATGTAGCATGAATGTATGGTAATTTTTTGTAAGATAACCAGAAGGAGAGAACCCATTACGAAGACATAGACGAGAGGTGGCAGGAAATATTAAAATTAATCTAAGAGAGATAGCATGGGGTGGTCAGCCTTGGGTAGTGAGCAGTGAATATGCACAATTAATATTTTGGCTCAATGACATTTTGGAAAGTTCTTTAGTAACTGCGCAACTGGAGGCTTCTGAAGAACAGCTCAGCTCCATGGAGTTATTAAAACTATTAATTGTATTAATACTGTTATTATTAGACGAGCAGGGATTTCCATATATCTTACAGCGACAGGCTGCGTGCTGGACGGACATTCTCCAACCCGTCATAGAAGGATTTTTGTTTTCTCCACTGTATTCAAACCGAATCTTGAGCACGCCCAGCCTCCTACCAAAAGACCAACACCTGGGGCAAGACAGGAGAGGCCTGTACTTTTATCAACCATCTACTATTAATGGTGAGGCAAGAGGTTCTATTATTAAAATTATTATTGTTATTATTATTATTATTATTATTGTTGTTGTTAATATTATTATTGTTGTTGTTGTCACGTGCAGGGATGGTACGCGTGACGAAATGACGGTTTCTATTTCGGATGATTGGAGTTACTAACGCCTTAGTTACAAGATCTCTTGCAGCTTCCGTAGGCTAGGGGTAACGTTTCCACCTCCTGACTCAAGGTACGTGGGATCAAGGTCGTGGAATTTTTAAGGGCGGAAAAATTCAAGGAACAATTCCTCCGGAAGGGACTTCAAGCCGTGGGGTCCCGTGTCGTAGATTTACGGCACGTAAACGAAACTCATGTATCTAGGAGACCTCTGGCGAAATTATTGGTTAACTTTCCCGCCCAAGTAGTTTCCAATGCCTCTGGTAGATGGGGAAGTATCAAGGTATCGGGTGCCGACCTCGTTGGCTCAACGGGGCTGATAGCACGCGCCGTGTACCGGTAGGGGATGGGGACAGTAGATATTAAAGGGGGACGCACAGTAGACCAATACCTGGTCTAAGTGCATGGGGAAATCCACCCCTTCAATAATATTGATAATAATAATAATAATAAAACATCACTTAATTAAAACTCAAATTGAAGGCATTACAGCGCTATCCCTAATTTATACATACTACATATTTCACTGTTGCACGCACACACTTGTCCTCAACACAGACACTACCGCTTCAAATCACTCCAAATATACAGGTCTTCAAATCACACTTTAAATCTTCACATCTCTTCTGCGAACTTCCCGTTTTTGTCACCTAAAATCTCTCTCAATATTACTTACACACTTAACACTCAAACACTCTGGAATACTCTGAAACCCTCTGAAATACTAGGACATACAGCCTTTGGTACTCCTCATTATACAGCTTCCGCACCGACCACGCACAGAAAACAGCCTATATTGTTTCCAGCAACGTTGCTTAGCAACAGAGAAAACGCCGTAGTTCTCTTGTTGCTTTGCGTGTATTCGGTCACGAGGGGTTTAACGGTCAGTTACCTAACAACAGTCTCTACACAAAGTAGAGCTTGAAAGCCGGAATAATTCAGCCAGAAGCGTAGGTCGTTCCTAGGCAACGGCTACGTAAACACATTCTCCAGCATGGAATAACACGTACAAATATAACGGCTGGGCCCCGTGTATTCTGTGTTGTGTGCATCTCAAGGTTCACGAGATATTATGAATTAAAAGCTTTTGGCTCGTACTATATAAGTCGAAACCTGACAGGGTCCTGGTATCCCTACTGCCATGTTCTATGTTATCGCCAATCTTTCTCAGTAAATTAGCGAAGAGTGACAAGATTAGACACACGCCTTTCCTTCCGTATTATCTCCAATTCATCATTCATCTGTCATATTTGTATGGGAAGATACACATTATTAAAATCTTAATATCGTCAAATCACCCACAGAAAAAGAACCAAGGAGAAGCTACTTCAATATCTCTGAATACCAACTTTAAGATACCAACCACCCCGAAGACAGCCCACGGAGATACGGCAATCATAATCAAAGAAAAATCGAACATCATGAACTACCAAAATATGAAAGACATCACATACAAGCCACTTTCATCAAAGTCAAAACATTTCCTTGCGATTTCCAAGTTTCCTGAGGGTGATATGAATTTGCGTATTGGTTGTGATGCTGATATGAGCTAGCTTTTGTTTCTTATTGGTTTTCAGATGGAAGTGTCTTGTTTTGTGAGGCTTGCGATATAGTCCTGGAATGATTCGTTCTTTAATTCTTGTAATTTGCGGTTTTAGGTTATTGCTGATTTTGTTGTATTTTCTTGTTTTCCGGAGTGTGACTCCTCTGCCAGGTTGATCCAGCTCTCCCCTTTCCGGCTATTAATTTTTTATTCTTAACGGTATGTTATTTGTAGGGTTCTTTATGATTATTCATAAGGGTTGCTGTTTTGGCGGCTTCTTGTATTAGGGTGATAAAGATTTTACATTTGTTTCTTGATTTTTAGTTCTGTGTTTTCTTGTAATATTTTCCAGAAGAGATTCCAGTTTGTTTTCTAATGGTGAAGTCTGGGCTTGGATTTCCTTAATATAACTGATGTGCTTATTGTTCCAATGATGGGAGTGGGGTCCGAAGTTTGGTCAAGATTTGCAGTTGCGTTTGTGCAGTTAGGAGAGATGCCTTTTGTTATGGAGAAATCTAGTAAGTCAGGAATTTTATTTTCATCGGTGGGCCAGTATGTTGGTGTTCCAGTTGATATGATAGAGTATGTGTTATTTTGGATTGTCTTATGTAGTTGTCTGCCTTTAGTTGTTATGAGTCTTGAGCCCCAAGATGTATGCTTGCTGTTGTAATCTCCGCCAGCTATAAATTTTGTACCTAGTGTTTGGAGGAATGACTCGAAGTGGTTTCTCGTGATGTTATATCGAGGAGAACAATAGACCGCGGAAACTTGGAAAGCGCAAAACAATATTCTGTGGCAAAAAATACAGAATATTCGGCTTACAACATGCACCAAGCATTGGATCGTGTATAAGCATCCATACAATGGCATTGGTGCTGCCTGAAGATATGTGGCATGTCTCACAATCGTCAAGAACAGTCAAACTCCGGGAATCTCGCACACAATTGTACTGTGTTTGTAAAGTGTACATGTCTTCCATTGCTTTCTTCAATTGGGTTCAAAGAGGGTTGACCGGCAATAAATAAAAACTGTAACTTCTTAACCTACAAAAATTCTAAAACGCTTATTTCGAACTCTTACCTCAATATCGTAACATCGGAGGTAATAGCTAACACCAGAAGCCGTAAGAAAGGCCAATTCAACTTCAAACGTTTAAATTACGATGTAGGGGCAAAATACTACCTGCTCTAAGTTATATTTCCCACCATCACGCATATCCATTTGTCCAAATTTATCAGCGCGACTCACTGTACTACACGGGTTACTAAGTATAAATAATTCGACTGTAGCGAATTATGGTAGGAGTCAGTTACCTACAGAAGACTAGAATGACTTTATGCGACTTAAAAACACTGGTACAATATATTAGCTTTATTTAGTTCGAAAACTAAAGGTAACTATTTCTCAGCACCTCGATAAACACGATGCATGAAGAGTATCCAGAGAAAGTAATAGCAGCATTCTTATTCATATTGCGCTTCTTCCTGCGTTATGACGCTCTAATCTTAAACGTGCGTACATACTATTCGGTCAAACATGTTGCTTCACATCTTCAGGGCAGAACTGAACTGGAAGATGGAAGCAATATGTTCTACCGACCTAACAGGAGGCCACATCACATAAGATTACCTTTTCGGCAATCACAGTTTTCCTTTATTGCCCTCAGCATTTGTTAAGCATGACTCACAAGAAAGAATGTAATGAAGTAATGTAAAATGATTAATTTAAATCCTAGTTACCACGGTATAAGCAGCAATATGATGTAATGACTACAAATACTGTCCTGTACTTGAGCCAGGATAGATCCATCAGTACTGGGGACGGGGATAGATTCGTGACAGGGCAAGAGATTTTCTCTTCTCCACAGCCATGAGACTACCTGTGGGGCCCATCCAGCATCCTTTCCAGTGGATACTGTGAGATATTTTTCTGAGGCATGAGGCTGGTCACATCTCTATCTAGTGCCTAGGTCAAGAACAACCCCCCCCTCCATATGCCTACATTGTGAAAGGTAAAGTTGTCCCTGTTCTTAATTAATTAAGCACTACGCCATGAAAGCGTATGGGGAATGGGTGTATAGATCCACATTTTCTTGACCTCAGCACTAGCTGGAGGTCAGTGGTCAGTTTCACAAACAGGCTGCTTTACGCCAAGGGAAAGAACCCCCAGTATCCATTAGAGAGGAGGTTGGGTGGACCCCAGTGTTGGTATGGATGATGTGGAGAAGAGAAAATTCTTGCCCCTACCAGGACTTGAACTCTGAGCCCTCGGTTGTCCAGACTGTAGCCAGTCACTATGCCAACTATGCTATCCTAGCTCCCCTGCCATCACGGTGTGGTGCTTAAATAATTATGTACAGAGAAAACTGTAACTTCTCCTGTGCTTGAAGAGGTCCTGGGATGTTTAGAAAATTACTGTTCTGCCTGAGGTTTTTCTCAGTCCCTTCAAATACTGGAATGGATAGGCTACATCCTATGGTGCAGATGAGGACAGCTGATTCCTCCTAAACAATAATAATGATCTGCCAAACTGTACCATGCTATATGCCAGAGATACAATAGAAAAAGGAACAGATATATGTATCACACAGATCCTTGAGCAGGGTGCTGGAAAAGTCGGATTACGAGCATAATATATCTCATTCAACAACAACAGGTTACAAATGCTGCCAAGTGCAAATTATACCAAAATAGATTATATCACACTAACAGCAATTACATTGTAATTCTTCAGTATTTTTAGAAACTAGCTGAGTACATGCAAAATTGTATTGGGCTACTATAATGAAAATACATATATGATCAGACACCTGATTATAGTCAGTCAAACATTTCTTAGTAAAATAAATTCATCTACAGAGTGGAAGGTGTGAGTTGAAAAGAATTCCTTCAATGACATTTTGAATTGTTATTTGTTTGGAGACCTCATTTTTAGTGGAGGGCTGTTGTATAGTTTTATTCCACTGCAGTGACTCCTTGATGGACTGTAAGCTTTCTGGTGGGAACATGAAGACCACGCTTCTGTCTCGTATTGAGTGCGTGGACCTGCAGGTTTCCTCGTACTTACTTACTTACTCATGGAGCTGAGCCCTTCTGGAGGA
>NW_019718049.1:233-428 GCF_002891405.2 Cryptotermes secundus | reverse complement strand
GAAGCAAAGGAAATTGATTCTTTTGTGTTTTCAAATCACAAAGAGTTTGTTCTCCAGTCCCATATTGCATTGTTAATTGTTTAACTATACCTATTTTTCCCAACTGATTGATAATTTCAAGTTTCTGTTGAATACTTAACACAACACGCTTCCTTTTACACCCTGACATTTTGCTAACGCACTTGAAGATCGATA
>NW_019718049.1:0-167 GCF_002891405.2 Cryptotermes secundus | reverse complement strand
ACCCTAGAACATTGTGTTAGCATAATGTGACCAAAAAATGCAGAGCTAAGTTCACACTAGTGCGAAAAGTGTTACAACTCACCATGTGAAACAAAAGTGAAGTAATATTAACCCCTTGAGCATGACTTTTAGCAGAGCCATTTAAATCCCTAAGCGTGTGCGACGCA
>NW_019718048.1:0-400 GCF_002891405.2 Cryptotermes secundus | reverse complement strand
AGCTTGCTAATTTTGATTTTCTAGCTTGCTAGCTCTCCGTTTCTAGCTTGCTAGGATTGCGTTGCTAGCATGCTAGCTTAGTGTTGCTAGCTTACTAGCTTTGCGTTGCTAGATAGCTAGCTTTGCATTTCTAGCTTGCTAGCTTGCTAGGTTTGCGTTGCTAATTTGCTAGCTTTTCGTTATTTGCTTGCTTGCTAGCTTTGCGTTGCTAGCTTGCTAGAATTGCGTTGCTAGCTTGCTAGATTGCGTTGTAGATTGCTAGGTTTGCGTTGCTATATTGGTAGCCTTGCTTTGCTAGCTTGCTCGCTTTGCGTTGCCAGCTTGATCGGTTTGCGTTGCTACATCGCTAACTTGCCGTTGCTAGCTTGTTAGCTATGCGTTGCTAGCTAGCTAGCTTTGC
>NW_019718047.1:16091-26681 GCF_002891405.2 Cryptotermes secundus | reverse complement strand
CACAGAGCTCTGGCCCTGTGTACCAGTGTGGACAGAGCTGCCTGTCTACTGGAAGGGTGATGANCGTTAAGATACAGGTTTGTGTGTGTGGGTTTGCGGTATACTGTATGGCCTAGAGAGCCGTCGGGTCTCTTGTAAATATCTATGTCTAGGAAGGGGAGGTGGCCTTCACTTTCGGTTTCCATGGTGAACTGAATGCATGGGTTGATACTGTTTAAGTGGTTCAGGAAACCCTTCAGGTTGTCAGGTCCGTGGGGCCAGATGACGAAGGTGTCGTCCACATATCGAAACCAGCAACGGGGCTTGAGTGGGGCCAAATCCAGCGCTCTCTCCTCGAAGTATTTCATGTAGAAGTTGGCGATGACTGGAGATAGTGGAGAGCCCATGGATACACCGTCAGTCTGTTCGTAGAACTGGCCATCGAAGCTGAAGTAGGATGTTGTTAGGACATGGCGAAAGAGTCTCAAAACATCTTCGGCGAAGTTACCTCCTAGTAGATCCATAGTGTCCTTGATTGGCACTTTGGTGAAAAGCGATACCACATCGAAGCTAAGCATCATATCATAAGGGTTTAATCGGAGGGATTTTATGGTGTGGACAAATTCGGCAGTTTCTCACGTGGTGTGGGGAGTCACAGGTGTAGGAGTTAAGTAGGCCAGCCAAATGTTTGGCCAAGCGATAGGTGGGGAAGCCAATGGTGCTGATAATTGGTCTTAATGGTATGTCAGGTTCGTGTATTTTGGGCAACACATAGAGTCTTGGTGTTCTGGAACATTGTGGTCGTAGTTGTTGGCAGATCTCTTCAGGGAACGGGGACTTCTTTAGGAGAAGCAACGTCTTGCGCTCTATGGAGTCAGTGGGATCCTTTTTCAGCATCCTGTAGGTCTTGTCCTCTAGGAGAGCAGCAATCTTCTGGTTGTAGTCAGAAGTGGCCAAAACCACGGCAGCATTACCTTTGTCGGCCGGAAGTACCGTGAGCGTCTCGTTGGATTTTAAGGCTCGGAGAGCTCTTCTCTCGGCACCAGTGAGGTTGTCCTTGGGTTTGTATGAGCCCTTGAGCATCCTGACTGTCTCCTGTCGAATCTCCTCTGCAGTCTCTTCCGGTAGGGCCATTACAGCCTTTTCAACACCGCACAGGATGTCCTTATCTGGGATAGAACTAGGGGCTACAGCAAAGTTCAGGCCCTTGCTCAGAGCAGAGTAAGCCGCTTCTTCCAAGGGTACATCACTTAGATTGACCACAGTCTTCCTGTTCTCATGAAGTTGGGTTGGATGTTGTGTCTTCTGCAAGTTGGTGAACTTCTTGCACTGTCTGGCTCTAGCTTGGTCACCGATATTAGCAGCTTTCTGGGTTGTGATGCGGTCGATTAGGTCCCAATCATCTGCGGACAGGACACGGGCTAAGAGAAGATGCACCTTAATCAGCTCTCTTGAGACAGCGTCCAGTTCTCGCCTTGTGTAATGGATGCGTTCACGAAGCATAGAGAAGCTGGTGCATCTGTAGATCCTTTTGGCAGCATCAGAGGTTATGAGGTGTTGGAACTGAAGGAAATGAGGTATGATGCCATGGTACCTGCATCTAAGGAGGAAGGGAAGGTTGCGGATTAGCACACACCATATGGCCTTAATCGCTCTCCACTGCTCCTATTGGTCCGTTCTCCCTAACCCCCCCACCTATTTCTTATATAAGCATCGCCTTTCACTTCCTATCACTATAGTTACTGCTCTCTGCATTCCAAGCCATTCAACTGCTCTGAAGATGGAGGCGACACGTTCCTCCGAAACGTCAGCCAAAACGAAGAATACACGGCGCCTAAACCCAGAAGACGAGTTTCTTCATAATCATCGCCGTGAAAACCTCGAAACTTACATGTATAATAATGTTTACTGAAGTGTCTGAATGTGATATGACTTCAAAGACACTTTCAGGTGGAATTAAGGTCTGAAGCTTAGTGTGGGTAAATCTTGGAACTACAAATCATACAGTGTAGACAAGTTTAACGTACAGAATTAAATTATCTCTTTGACTGGCGCGAAGGGTATTTAAATCCCACCCCTGTCCTGGCAGGCCCTTTAAACCTTATGCCGCTAAAATGCATGTAGTTACTTTTTCCTAAACAACTTCAACAAAAATTGGTTTTTAAAAACGAAATTTTTAGGAACTAATTAAAATACAATATTTTATGCAATAAATGCTTTTCCACACCTCTTTATTAGTTTTTCTTCGTGTGATAAACATTGAAACATGAAAGTTTGCAGAGAGCCACACCACAGCCTGCACACATGATACTTGTTTCTTTTCTAACCTTGTGCTTAGCACTCACGCGACACTTTCTCAGGGCACCATTCTTCTTATTGTTACTGTTAGGAACATGGACCATTTTGTGAATTTTCAAGCCACCCTCTAGACGATTTGCTGGCTCTTTCACTGGTGGTCTTTTCAAGGTCGAGGGCGGAGGCGTGACTGCACTCTAGTCTGACCCAATAGATTCGTCATCCACTTCATTCCTTGACTTTTCTCCCTCTCCACACTGTTTGTTTGGTTCAGTCATTTTTCTACACAGTCCAATATAAAATCTTTGAATCTGTAATTTCTCTTCTTGTATTTTTCGTTTGTTGTGTTCTTTTTGAATAGAATGAAACTATTCAACCGCAAAGACATGTTTTGTCCAAACCATGGGTGTGAAATAGGGGCCTAGTGGACAAATATTCTTCAATTTCAGGGCGTTTGTCGATTCCTGTCATGAACACAATTCCTAAGTATGTCCAGATTTCATCTGATGTGACATAATTGTAATTGTGTTTTCGAGAGTGAGGAGCTAACTCATGTGTGTTGAAGTGCTGGTGAGCATAGCGATTGGTTTCAGTTGTGATGTGATTTACCAAGTCGTCATCCAGAAAAAATTTTAATCCATGAAAAGGGATGCATTTTATGTGTTATATCAATTTTGATCCCGAAACTATTAGCAAATGGAAATATTGGGGGTACAATGTCTCCGTACGTTCATGAGATGGGCGTGTCAGGCACCGCACTCGTGGTAGGTAAATGTTCATGATTACTGTCTTGTGGATCATTGTCTATCACTGTATTATTGTCACTATCAACTTCATCCAATTCAGGAATTATTATTTTATCGCCACTATCATCATCAGAAAAAATCTCGTTCACAACATTTTCCAGCTGGTCTGTAGGAACTCGAAGACACTTGCTGCAAGAAGCCATGGTGAAACTGAATGAATGTGAAATATTTTCTGACCTTTACCTTCTCAGAGGGTTCTGACAGTAATATAGACCCCCATAAAGTTTACAAGGGTTCTTTACAAACATGCACAAAAACTATCATATATATGTCTTTGGTTGATGAGTGCCAAGAGAGCAAAGAAGGGACGAGATTGTCAAAGCGTTAAAACACGCCAACGCCAGGGAACGGCTGGCATCGTCCGGGCGTTAAAACACGCCCACGCCAGTCAAAGAGTTATTTATATATTGTAGCAAGCCCGTTACTGGGTAATAGTCTTGAAACAAGCAGCTAAACAACATGTGGTGCTTTGCAACAGATTCACGATAAGCAGCTATACATAACAATTACTGAGTAAAGCCTTCACAAACAAACACGTTCCGATGGAAGTGATTGGAGTACAACACTGAATGGTGTTTCCTATGCAGTCTGTCCCAATATGTCATAACTGGAATGGGTCTGGAAATTTGTCAGAGTTGTAAGGGAGTCTGTTAAGTAGATACTTAGTTGGTGCAGTTGAGAGCAAGCGGGCAATGAAGTGAGCACAGAAGCTGAAGAATTTCCATTATTACAAGGCGTCACCATGAATTGGTTCTGTTGGGCCCTTTACTTTGGTGCCACCTTCCTTCTCTTACCGTCCTTTGGCCCCTTGGTTGCTGGTTGCAGCTGCTCCTCTTGCTGTTCCCTCTCACCTGTTGGTACTCCAAGTTTTCAGGTTGCTGCTGCCTCCTTATTATACAGTTCTGCTTCCCTTTTTGTGATGGTTGCGGATAATTGTTTGCGGGGTATGGGTTACCTTAATGCTGGGCGCCAGTAAGCTTACTATAAAGGCTTACTTTTCAGGAGAAAGGAGAATGAACCGGAAACTACAGGTGATGGGTACAGCATTCGCACTAGAGCGATGAGATTCTGTCTCAGGGTGCATACAGACCTCGCGTCAGCAGAAAGATAAGAGTGTTTATGGCTAGGCACTACCACACACTGTTTAATTAGCAGTTCTTGATATACATGTAACAGCACTTGTTCTTAATCACTTAAAACAACTTGAAATCCCTCAAACACTGGCGACCGGATCCCTGGTTAGTTATTTAGCGACTGCATCTTTTAGCACAACACATAGGAGTAACAATTAATATTTTGCTGGACATTATCCATCATCTTGTCTGTTCTAAAAAACAGTCTAATTTCTATTAAAGAAACAACGTTTCGGGAACTGGAATCTGTCCCCGTCTTCAGGAAAAACCTACTCAGTTGGGTCCAATAGACAGAGCTAGCCCCTATCTCCGGACAACTATGCCAATTTCCGAAGGGATTCATAAAAGAAGCACAACTTAATCCATCTGTGAGAGCTAAGAGATATTGAAGCTATCATAATTTGAGGCTTAGCACCAGAGAAAAATTTCTAGAATGAAATCATACCGGGAGAGAAGCAATACTCCTTGTGGTATACAAGCACAACAAAATCATCTGTGGGAGCTAAGAAATATTGAAGATATCATAATTTGAGTCTTAGCACCAGAGAAATATCGTGAATGAAATCAATACCGGAAGAGAAGCAATACTCCTTGTGGTACCAACATATGAAACCAAAAGTTACCCAAACCAACTACACTAGATGTCGCTGTAGTCTCTTGATTTCTGCTGGGCCCCTGTCATTACAGCCGCCCATTGTTGTAATCGGCTTGCAAACAATTTTTATGACTGGACATAAACATCGATATTGTCTTTCCCCAATATTGAAAGATTTGGATGTCTGAAAATTCCAGATCATTCATGAATACTTCCATGTTTAAAAATATGCGGCTTGGTAACTGATTTTTTTACATATATTTAGGTGTTCTGTGTCTGAGCTTCTTGACACAAATACTATACTCCTCAGAATATATCCACTATAAAATACGTATTCAGAAAAATGCTTAGAAAATGAAAATGAGAAATTCCAGAAGAGCCTCAAGAGGCCTAGTATAATTGATGCCAGGACACATTACTGGGGGCGCGGCCCGGCGGTTGAGAAGCACTGTCCTAGAATCTCTCTCTTCAGAGATTCACAATTTGGAACTTTCATCGGAATAGACAGACCGCGGCGGATGAGGTTCGAACCCAGCTCAGGTGATGTGGGGTTTGTTGTGGACAATGAAATTTTGTTGTTATAGTATTTTCTATAGTAGTGTTGCTTTTGAGGTGTAGGTAAGTAAAAGAGCTCAGTCTTTAGTAGCTGCAGACGAATCGGTTGACTTTACTGAATTCCAAGATTGCAGTCTAAGAATAAGAAATGAAGGAAGGACACAGATTCCTAGTGATGATTATGAAAGTGACGTCTCGGTTGACGATACTAATGTCACCCTCTCTTGGCCATATCACCTCACATAATTACATAAGTTGCCCTGGGTGCTGACCGTTACACAGTCCACATTCGTGACAAAGCACATGAATTTAGACTTACCCATATTCACCCATATTCTTGGGGTCCCGCTGGAGCTCCAGCTCACGAAATTCCCATTTAAGGTCCAGGGGATGGTTCATCTCCCTCCCCAAAATTAGGGAAGCCGGAGTCGCTCCCGTCGATTCGTGCCACAGTGTTAAAGGTAATGGCCAACGAGGGCAGATTTTCATCCCAACGAATGTGTTGACGGTGGTGATAAATGATCAGGGAGGCCTTCAAATTCCGATTAAACCGCTCAACATGGGAAGCTTGAGGGTAATAAGGTGAAGTCGTGATGTGGCGAATGCCCCAAGAGAAGCACAGATTGTAGAAACGCCGCGACTTGAAGACAGCAGCATTGTCGGAAACGATAGCCTGGGGGACGCCGAACGCGGGGAAGATTTTCTCCACGAGGCAGATTTCGACTACTTGGGACGAAATTTTCCTCACTGGATACATAGACACAAACTTAGAAAACCCGTCTAACACCATCAATATGGGTACGTCCTCCCTCCGACTCCTGACAATCCGCCCAAGAAAATCAATAAAAATCCGTTCTAGGGGCCTCGTCACAAATTCGCTGCTATGGAGACCCACCCTAGAATCTTGGGCTGGCTTGGCCCTCTGACAGTCCTGACAGACCCTTACGAACTTGCAGATTTCCGACCTCTTACTCGGCCAATAAAAGACCTTCGCGATCCGGCTAAGCGTTTTGTTTACCCCCAAATGCGCACTCAGCGTAGACCCGTGGAAATACTCAAGCACCATGGGCCTGAGTGCCTCCAGAAGGACGTAGAGCTTAGCGCTGGCCGAGGAGGATGATACACAAGAGCCCCGTTTAATAACTTGAATTGCTTAGCCAGAGTCTTTCCGGGCAACTTTCGCCTATATGTCCTTACAAAAGGATTCCTCCTTTTGATATTCGCAGACTGATCGGAACGCCTCAGGCAGATGTTGTAAGACCAAACCCGTAAACGTAGGGTCACTCGGGAGGTCTTCGTACTGTCGGGTAAGGCAGTCGGCCACCACATTAGATTTTCCACTGACGTGACAGACTTGGAATTTGAAAGGCGCCAGACGCAACGCCCACCGCCCTATACGGCCCAATTTTTAGCGTGCCGTAGAAGCCAGGCTAGAACTTGGTTGTCCGTTTGTAGACAAAACTCTTTGCGTTCCAAGTATGTCCGGTATTTTTCGCATCCCCAGACCACCGCGAGGCACTCCTTCTCGTGGTTGGAATATCTCCTCTCGGCCGGGGAAGACAAACGGCTACCGTAGGCGATCGGAGCTAATCCTTCCCCTTGCCTTTGATTTAGGACAGCAGAGACCGCGACGTCACTGGCGTCGCAGACGAGAGTAAATTCATGAGAAAAATCCGGAATCTGTAATACTGGGGGCGTCGACAAGGCTTCCTTAAGCCGTTCGAAGACCGACTGTTGAGCCTCGCCCCAGACGAACTTGGCGTTCTTGCGCTTCAGCGCATGGAGTGGTTCCGCAATCGACGAGAAATGTTCGATAAAACGTCCATAGAACCCTGTCATTCCCATAAAACTCTGAACCCCCTTCAAGTTCCGGAGGGTCGGAGAATTATGAATGGCTTCCCCCGCTCAGGCAAGATCTAAACCCCTTGGTTCGACACCAAATGCCCCAGGAAGAAAATCTCTCTTTGGGCCAGCCGAAGCTTATACGGGTTTAAGGTGAACCCGGCCATTTCTAGTCTCTTAAATAAACTCCGTCCAGCTGCCCCTACCGGAAATTAAATGGCCCGTCCGATAAAGGTTAAACACCTCCGCCAAGTGCCCGAAATGCTCGGCCAGCGAGCTAGAGTATTCGACCAGGTCATCCATAAAATTAGTCACGAATTTTTGTTTGAGGTCCCCAAACAGCGTGTCGATCACACTCGATAGTACCTGGCACCCCACGCCTATCACCATGGGCAACTTATTAAATTCAAAGAGACCGAATGGGGTACAAAAGGCCGTAGACTTCCGGCTCTTAGCCGTCAGGGGGATTTGGTAATACGCTGAGTTAAGGTCGAGCACCGAAAATACTTCCGCATTGTGAAAATCAGCGAAGGCGTGCTCGACCATCGGCATAGGGAAGGCGTCGAAAACTACCTTTCTGTTTAACAGGCGATAGCCTACTACCATCCTACAATCACCGTGGGGTTTGGGCACTAGAAACGCCGGGCTAGCGTACTGAGAGGAGCTCTTCCTTATCACGCCTTTATCTAGCAGGTCTTGGACTATACCCCTTAATATTTTCAAACGGGGAGGCGAACACTGGTACGGCCGCGACCGCACCAGAACGTTATCCGTCAACTCCAGGCGACACACCGTGCCCTTAGCAGTCCCCAGTTTATCCGAAAAGAGGGCAGGAAAGTTCCGCATCAACTAGTTAATTTTGGAGGAGTTATGCGGCACTTCCGGCACGCAGGGACACGCGAAACTACTGACCCAATTTTCGGCACAAGGAAACACTTTTAAGGGGCTCCTGCAAGAGTCTAGCGATTTGAATTCGAATCCTTTTTCCGGACGAAAAGCGAAACTATATGTCCCGGTCGCGAAATTCATTCGCACCTGGGTCCGCCCCAGAAAGTCGACACCCAAAACGCAAGGGACCGGACACTGTTCAAAAATCAAGAATCTAACTTTCCAAGCAAGGCAGTGTAATTTGACCGGCAGAATGACCGCCTCCTTAATATTACAGGGTTCTCCAATAGCCGCCTGGCTATAAGGGTGTTCCTTATGTTAAAGTATGCCGATATAACCCAAAACATCTATGTCCAAAGTTGAACGGTTACGGAGATAATGGCCAGAGAATGTCAAATTTTGACCGGTGTTACACACTTGCTGATTATAAAATACATATTAAAACTGGCAGGAATATGTGGATTCTATAATGTTCATAATGTACGTAACATCAAACTAACTTGTGAGTGACGTGAAGCCATAAAATTGAAGTACAAAATACTCGCTCGCCATGTCATAATTGCCTTTAGGGATTCTAAGCACTAAACATGACACATGACTGGCAAGCGCTGACGTAACATGGCTGACTGCCCTATAAGCCGACCACATAACTGTATTAAACGTACATTCACAGAAAATCTCTTTTGGAATTTCGTTTCCATTATCTCATATGGATTATTATGGGACCACGTATGCACATTTCGTAAATTATTTACACCGTCCAGGTTAAAAGACGCCTCATCACTATATATGACACATGAATTGCAAGCGCCGGCGTAACATGACTGACTGTGCATTCTGTTATAAACCAACTACATAATTACTAAAATATGGTACCCGCTTTATAGTAATTGTTCAAAGTGTCCTACGCCAGCTGCAATGCAGTTTTCGGCACACATCATGAGGGATTGGGTAGCAGAAGCAATGTTGCCTGAGTTGTGACGTATGTGCTCTGCCGCAGCAAAAATACGATTCCGCAGTGTTTCTCATTTGTACACCCTCCATTTCCGATTGCACAGAAACACTCCGAAGAGAACCAGTCTCACGCAATATCTGGTGAATTCGCGTAAATACACGTCGAGATAGAATCCTTCGATCAGGAAAACGCCTTTGGTATATTTCAACAGCAGCACATGCATTGCCACCGCAAAATCCATACACAAAATGCATATCACAAAATTCAACGTGTGAAAACACAAAAGGCATTTCAGCAACACCTCACAACTACACGTAATTTACCAACCATTCACGACGCTGCCGCAACGTACTCTGTAGGCTCTGTAGGTAGCGCATAAGCTTACTGCTAGTGAGAATCAGACACTTAAGGACAAACAGATAAGAGGACTCAGCTGCCAGGTATAGTGCGTGGACCCGCCAGAGGAGCACACTTTTCTTGGGCCATTATCTCCGTAACCGTTCAAATTTGGACATAGGAGTTCTNTGGATTTTGCGGTGGCAATGAACGTGCTGCTGTTGAAGAATACCAAAGGCTTTTCCCGATCGAAGGATTCCCTGTCGAAGTGTNTCCGTTAAGTTCCTTGGAGTCCCCATCCCAAAAAACGCCAGGATGCGAGCCGTTCCCTTCTTTCCAACTGACGTCTTTGACTGACGTCAGGTCAGCTGTCCTTTTCCCTCCCCCCCTGGACGTTTCCCGAGGCTTCTTGGTTAGCCTAAGTGAAGCTAACTTTCTCTCTTCCCATAGACATTCGTCTGAAAGCATCGCTACATTTGAATTCGTTTTCGAGAAAGTTGAATTGATTGTTTCAAATTCTGTTTAGGCAGGTAGCACAGATCGAAGGGGGAAGAGTGCCATCACGATCTGGTCGAGGGTATATCTGCCGTGAGATAAATCTTTGAGTTCTGTATGGCCAAAATACAAGTAAGTGACTTACCGAAGTGGTGTATAACGGAAGGTTTATTTTTGGTTTGATTATAGACGCCGTGTGGCATAGCGTAATTTTGGTTTTGTAAAGGTTGTGATAAACAGTAGATCGCCCTTCAGGCGTTTTCATTAGTATATTCAAGTTGTCTATATTTCCTTGTGTTACGAAGGCTTCATCGTGTACATGCTGTACTGGGGGAAGTTTAGAATACGCCATGAGGCGTGGCCTAGTTAAGTTGCTGTGCTGTTGGCGCAGCGTAATTCAGCATCAATTAGATATCATATGTTTAACCAGTCACTGCGCTTCAGGCTGGGTCCATTTGTATACTTATCTTATCAATATTGTGACATGTTGAGCTATGGATGACGCCCCTCCCACCTGCCAGCCGTGATGCGCCGAGCGAAGCCGAAGTGAGCCGAAGTTAGCCGAGTCCTAGCATCCTGGTCGCTATGCAACGCGAGTCAACAGCGATGACGTCACCAAGGTGCACCGCGGTTGCTAGGCAGAGCGGGTAAACAGCATTGCGAGAGACGACGGTAGTAACAGCGGTTACTACCGCTAGCGTTGCTAGCAAC
>NW_019718047.1:0-16048 GCF_002891405.2 Cryptotermes secundus | reverse complement strand
TGATCGAGGCTACATGAGGAGCAGCCACGGCTATTCACAGTTAGTCCTCGAGCTACCTCCGAGTTAGTTCCGAGTTAGCCAGCAACCAGTCAGTTGTATTGTGGCATTTGGAGTGTATTATTTGTGATACTGCAGATAGCAGTAGTTCTAAAACTGTCAATTGTGTGATTGTAAGTGCGAATGTGTAATAAAATTCGCTATATCAAATACGGCGTGACGTTATTTTTCGCGTTATACGCCCAATACGAGACAACAATCGACAGTTTTAGAACTACTGCTATCTGCAGTATCACAAATACTACACTCCAAATGCCACAATACAAGTGACTGGTTGCTGGCTGACTCGGAACTAATTCGGAGGTAGCTCGAGGACTAACCGTGAATAGCCTTGGCTGCTCCTCATGTAGCCTCGATCAGACAATACAGAAAACGGCCACGTAATAAGCACCCTTGTTGCCTGGCGCTGTGTTGCTAGCAACGCTAGCGGTAGTAACCGCTGTTACTACCGTCGTCTCTCGCAATCCTGTTTACCCGCGCTGCCTAGCAACCGCGGTGCACCTTGGTGACGTCATCGCTGTTGACTCGCGTTGCATAGCGACCAGGATGCTAGGACTCGGCTAACTTCGGCTCACTTCGGCTTCGCTCGGCGCATCACGGCTGGCAGGTGGGAGGGGCGTCATCCATAGCTCAACATGTCACAATATTGATAAGATAAGTATACAAATGGACCCAGCCTGAAGCGCAGTGACTGGTTAAACATATGATATCTAATTGATGCTGAATTACGCTGCGCCAACAGCACAGCAACTTAACTAGGCCACGCCTCATGGCGTATTCTAAACTTCCCCCAGTACAGCATGTACACGATGAAGCCTTCGTAACACAAGGAAATATAGACAACTTGAATATACTAATGAAAACGCCTGAAGGGCGATCTACTGTTTATCACAACCTTTACAAAACCAAAATTACGCTATGCCACACGGCGTCTATAATCAAACCAAAAATAAACCTTCCGTTATACACCACTTCGGTAAGTCACTTACTTGTATTTTGGCCATACAGAACTCAAAGATTTATCTCACGGCAGATATACCCTCGACCAGATCGTGATGGCACTCTTCCCCCTTCGATCTGTGCTACCTGCCTAAACAGAATTTGAAACAATCAATTCAACTTTCTCGAAAACGAATTCAAATGTAGCGATGCTTTCAGACGAATGTCTATGGGAAGAGAGAAAGTTAGCTTCACTTAGGCTAACCAAGAAGCCTCGGGAAACGTCCAGGGGGGGAGGGAAAAGGACAGCTGACCTGACGTCAGTCAAAGACGTCAGTTGGAAAGAAGGGAACGGCTCGCATCCTGGCGTTTTTTGGGATGGGGACTCCAAGGAACTTAACGGAGAAGAATCATTTCACGTTTCAGGATGATTCCCGCGATGTTGCGATTACATATAAATTTTGCTATTTTTAGATTCTCGTTCCTGAATTAATTGTTGCACTTCTTCAGCTTTCATACTTGTGCATCTCAAGGCGTCTGTGTAAGACATAATATTTACTAGAGGTACACGTAAGGGACCCCTCATTGGGGTCTCCACCTTATCGTGATGAGGGAGTTTGAGGGTGCCAAGGACCCTGAGAGCTATGCCAGCCTTAACGTAGCTACTGGCAGGGCCTCCCTTGATGGACAGGACAAAGGGTAGGCATCAGACGAAGAGAAATACCAGAAACCAAAACTGATGCCGGAAGCAGCGTCATCAGCAGCGACTTGATGCACAGAGCAAATGATGCTCGAGTTGGTTGAAATTCGTATAGCTACAGGCATGACCAGAGTGATTTGAACGGCTGTTGTACTGCGATGTGGAAAGCTAATGGAAAACCTACCACATTATCACTTTATCTGAATAGTCTCTTTCCAAAAAGAGAGATACGATGTATGCGAGATAATTCCTCTGGAGACAAAACAGTCTGGAGGTAAGCTACTCCCCCAATTGGATCTCCTGTGGGAACGTTTCTAGAGGAAATTCCATGCAAGTGTTACAACAAGAAAAAGTGCCAAAATCAGAAGGGACATCATGGCTACAAGATTGGAACATGGAATGTAAGGACCTTGAATCAAGCAGGAAAATTGGAGAATTTGAAAATAGAAATCCAGAAGAATGAGGTGTCTGTTCTAGGCGTCAGTGAAGTGCGGTGGAAAGGACAAGGTGAAATAAGAAGTGGTGATTATACAGTGTATTATTCCGGAGGTGAACAGGTTGAAAGAGGTGTGGCAATAGTGGTGCATAAAGGTGTAGTGAGAAGTGTTGTTAAGAATATTTTTTTGTAATGACAGAATTATTTCTCTGAAGTTAAAGGCGGAACCGGTAGATATACTGAATATGCAAATGTATATCAGAGTATGAAGATGATGAAGTGGAAAAAGTGTATGACACAATTGAAGAAATTCTTCAGGAAGATGGAAGAGGTGACACAAATAGCATGATATTAGGAGACTGGAATAGCATAGTTGGAGATGAATCATTTTAGAAAATAGTTGGATCACATGGACTAGGAAGCTGGAGACATAGGGGTCAAATGCTTATTGACTTTTGTGAAAGAAATGGACTGATTGTTACCAACACTTTGTTCAAGAAACCAAAGAGAAAAATTTACACATGGAGGGCAACTTGGTATTGGATGAAGCATCAGCTGGACAACATCCTTGTGAAATATCGATTCAGAAACAGTGTGAAGGATGTGAAGAAGCTTCCTGAGGCAGATATTTATTCTGACGATAACACAATGGTTGCCAAGTTTCGAATCAGGTTGAAGAAAATAATAAGATTCAAAAAGCGCAGACCTACATGGGATTTGGAGCAGCTATATGCTGAAAGACAAAGCGTGCAAGAGACCCTAGAAGAGAAATTCAGTGCAATTGAAAGTAAAGAGGAAATGCTGAAGTGCAGTGGAACAAAATAAAAAATGGATGTTAGATACTATTAGTGAATTGTTTTAGTAAAGTTGAGAAGATAGCAAGAAAACCAGAGGATTACACAGGAGATGATGAGTAAAATGGAGAAGCGAAGGAAAAGGAAGAATGTAAACAATGAAGAAGGCAGGAGGAAATACAGGAGACTGAGGAATATCGTGGAAGATATGTAATGAGATGGAATTTGAAAGGACAAGATGTTGTGATTTGATGCACATGAAGACAAAATAACTAGGATGGAAAGGGAACCATGAGATTGAAAATATTGGCATCGAAGACTCCCAGGGGATGAATAGTAGATCAGAGGCAAGTGCTGAAAATTTGGGAAAATTATATTACAGAAGTATATAATCTACCCACTTGACCAAAAACGTTGGTAGTGTGACAGGAAGAAGAAGTAGATACAGAGGAGAAAGGACCATACGTTTTACAAAGTGAGGTGGAAAAAGCTATCAAGGACATGAGAAATTGGAAGACTACAGGAAATGATGACGTACCTGGAGATGTGCTGAAGTTACTGGGAGAAGGTGGTGTGAAAACACTGACAAAACTAATAAATATCATATCTGAAACTGGGGAGTGACCCAAGGACTTTACAGAAATGACAATGATTGCCTTAAAGAAAAAGACAAAAGCTACAAAATGCAGCGACCATCGCACAATAAGCCTTATTGCACATACAGCAAAGATACTTAAAAGATGAATTGAAAAGGAAATAGATGATATACTTGGAGAGGATCAGTTTATATTTTGAAGAGAAAAATTAACCATGGATGCAATTGTGATGATGAGAATTGTAGCAGAACGAACTTTGGAGAAAGATGAAGATCTGTGTGCTTGGTTTATAGACTGCCAGAAGGCATTTGACCGTGTAAATTGGACCTAATTATTGCAGATCCTAAAGCAAACAGGTATCGATTGGCATGAAAGGAAATAGATTAGTAAATTGTACATGGATCAGAAAGTTAGGGTGCGACTGGAGAGAGGGGAGACTAGAAGTGTGAAGATTGAAAGAGGGGTTGGACAATGATGCTGTTTATCAGCAATCCTATTCAACTTTTACAGGGAATGCCTTACCAAGGAAGCTCTGAATGGGTTCGGAGACTTCAAATTAGGAGAGCAAATTATTCAAACTGTGAAATATGCAGATGACCTTGTGGTAATGGTTAAGGAAGGAACTGTGCTACAGGGTATGATTGATAGTGTAATTAAAATTGGAAGGTGCTATGGCATGGAAATAAACGTGGAAGAAACAAAAGTAATGAAAATTTCGAGACAACCAACCTCAGTTACAATAAAGATAGAACAAAAACAACTTGAGAATGTGAAATGTTTTAAATATTTGGGTAGCTTGTTAACAGATGATGGAAAGTGTACTAGTGAAATTAAATTCAGTATTGCCATGGCAAAAGCTGCATTTAGGAAGAAGAATCTTTTTAGCAGCATATTGGACTTAAAGTTGAGGAAGAAACTGATGAATTGCTACATTTCGATCATTGCTTTGTATGGGGCTGAAAATTGGACACTCAGGGCAGTAGATCAGAAACGCCTGGAAAGTTTCGAAATGTTGTGTTGGAGAAGGATGGGAAAGATAAGTTGGACCGATTATGTGAGAAATGAATAAGCGTTATGTAGAACCAGTGAGCAGAGGAATATCCTTCACGAAATAAGAAAACCGAAGACTAATTTCACTTGTCATATCTTACGCAGTAACTGCCTTCTAAAAGAAGTTATAGAAGGAAAGATAGAGGGGCGGATAGAAGTGACCAGAAGACGAAGAAGAAGACGTAAGATGATGCTGGATGACCTTGGTGACAGAAGAGAATATACTCATTTGAACGAGAAAGCTCTAGATCGCATTAAGTGGTGGAACTGTTTTGGAAGAAACTGTGGACCTGCCGTCTTGACAGATTACTGATGAATGAATGAATATGTACGTTTAGGTCTTCAATTTCTATGTCTTCTAAATTTTCGAAACAACAATCAAAATTTGTGGATGCGGATTGAATATAGTGATCTGTTAAATTTGTATTTAATGTGGAAATTGCATATAAGATTACGTAAGATGAATAACCTTTGCATCCTGAGTTCAGGGTCAATTTTCCTTTTCCTAGCTCTTTCAAAGTAGTTGTTTCTTTCGGGCATAATAGTGAAAGTTTCAGTCTGTGGTGTGACATACAACCATTGATTGCTCATGTATAGAGGTATCCAAAATTTTACTTAATTTAAGGAATATTTTCTGACATGTTGCGCAACGGAGAACTCCCCCACCCGCAGTGACGCGGCGGGTGAGTCAGCGCTCCGTCATACCCACTCTGCACGGTGACGTAAGGCGCAACGCGCGGTTACGTAAGACGGCGTGCGGTAACAGCGTTGCTTCGTAACAGGCACACACAACCACTATATAAGAGAGCTGCGCTGCCTGCGAGGAGGGTTGTAAAGTGGCAGTCGCCGAGTTAAGTAGTAGTCGAGCGAGTGTGTTATCAACAGTTCTCAAGGTAGCAGCCTGCGAGTTGAGATGGAATCTATCCAGCAGCGAGTTACGAGTGAAAGTGTGGGATAATATGTGACAGTTTGTGATAACTGAGGATTAATTGGGAGTTTGTAACACAGTGACACTTGTATAGCTCCCGTACTGTGAAACGTGTAGTCTACTGACAATAGCGTGATTTAATTTGCGAATAGGGTTATAAATTGTGAAACCCCGCAATATTGTTATAATTAATTGTAACCGTTACTTGTAGGTTGTTGAATAAACCAGTTAAAAATCGCTACGGCGTATTCAGTAACGAAAGACTTTACACTGGTGTCAGAAGTGGGATCAGTGTCTAAACAAGTTACAACTGGTGTCAGAAGTGCGATCAGTGTCTAAACATGTTACAATATATTTACAATTACTTCGGATTTTCGTCGTTGAAGAATGTAATAAGGTAGCCTCACAATCAATGCCTGGTGTATAGGTGTAGATGGGTATCTCTTCTCTACACACATGTAAGAATTCACTAGGTTGGAAACATCTTGTTAATTCGTTTGCGGTCATTTTTCCATATTGTTGCTTTAAAAGATCACTGAAGATAAATTATTTATTAAAACCAATGTAGCTATAGGTTAAATCTTCTTGTTGGAAAGTTACTGGGAACGGTAATATCTCATAACGTTTTTTCTGATTCGATCTTTTGATTATGATCGAATCAGACGAAATGAAAACAAAAATCAAACACAAATGACGACAAACCACAACAAAAAACAAAGTGGGCCATATTTACATATAGTACAAAAGAAGTAAGAAAAATTACAACACTTTTTAAAGACACGCAGATGAAAATAGCATTCCGCACACTAAACACAATAGAAAACATACCCAAACAAAAACCACAATTGGACAAATACAACAAATGTGGCATGTACCAAATGAAATGTGTAGATTGCCCATTGAAATATATTTGGCAAACAGGCCGAACATTTAACGCTAGATATAAAGAACATATACATCATATTAGAAATAATAATAGCAATTCCGGTNACACTCACCAACATAAAACACAACACACAATGCACCAGACAGCACACGAATTAAAGATAAGCAGCGACACACACAGAGAAAGCCTATACAGAGTAAGTACAAATAACAGTATAAATATATAAGAATAACATAAAGTAACATAAGATAATAATACGAATATTTGTATATTACAGACAATACCTGAACAGCGATAAAACAAGAAGTGGCCGCTGCAGCACTATAGACATAGGGCGTGTACCCCGAGAAAATTTTAATTTTTAAAATTTCGAAAAAGTTATAGAACATAAAATTTATAGACATTTTAATTTGAATTGACGTTTTAAAAAAGTGCCAATTTTAGAAATCAAATTGACGCGTGTAGGTTAACAAAGATTTTATACATACATACAATTGGAAAGACTGGTGATTTTAAATTTTAAAATACGGGCAGTGTAGCAGCTACGTAAGAATACACACCTGATGATGGCCATTTAGGGCCGAAACATGTAGTGGGGAGGAAGGGAAGAAGAAAGAACTACAATTAAATTATTGCACTTAAGACGGAGTTTGTCTCATATATATTCAAATGAATGTTGACTTTCGTCAACCCCTCTGTGTACCAACTTAAGCTGTTCGTTAATTAGATTCACGTTCTCAGTTTCTTCTTCTAATTCATTGAATTTGTGTGAGCTATAATTGAGTAATTTTGTTATACCTTTTGTTAGCAATTTTTCGTTTTGGTTTCTTTATGTAGTGTGATGTTAACTGAAGTATTTGTCGTTTTTATGATTGTCATTACTTCCGTTGATAGGTGTAGAAATTCTTTTTGAACTTTTTCTGATTCTGTTATATGCGTGTTATAATTTCTAGCATCGGATTGATTTATTGTTCCATATAATATTTTTATATATCTCCCACGAAATTTAAAACACCTCGTCTGAAACGGTATTTTAAATTTTGATTGCTTACGGTCAGATATTTGGCTACTAAATCGTTTAAGTTGTCGATATATATGTTTTTTGAAATCATGTATTGGCCAAAGTTTACACAACCTGTAATATGATACCAATTTTTGTCTTTGAATTTTTAACTATACTCAATTATCTTTTCCGGTGTTGTTTGGTTTGATTCCAAATTTCATGTGTTGACTCTAGGTTTATGTAGGTAACTACTTTCCATTTCATTGGCTAAAATCTTTTGGTCTCCTATCTCATCGAAGTATATTCCTGTTGTTGAATCTACCACTTCAATTGTTTATCCTCGGAGCAGTCTCCGCCACATGCAGAACGCGACTATTAAGAACCACTAATACATTTGCATCCTCTGGAAGTGAAGAGAGGTATGGTTTTAATCTGTTAATATGCACTTCTTGGTTTTCCTTTTACCTGTTTCTTGAATAACGGCGATGGAACCGTGACGTTTCTTAATTTCATATGGTCCTTTCCATAGTGGGTCTAGCTTATGTCTATTTTCCACTTTTAGCAAGATTAAATCATTTTCCTTGAAATCATGATCATTAAATTTTACATCTTGTGTCTGTAATTCTTTGAATTTTATCAATCTTTCTCTCGCTATCTGGTTGCAGTTTTGCATCGTTTGTTTTATTTCGAACACTATATCATCAAAGTTTAATAGAGGCTGGGGTTTTCTCTGAAATTTTCCTGATATTTTCGCGATCCTTCCGAACAATATTTCATAAGGGTGTACTTTGTAGTTGTGTGTGGGGTTGTAATATACGTGAAACCGGAGAAGGGTAACCACTGATTCCAATTATTTACTTTTGTGTCAAAAAAAAAAGAAGGTAATTGGTAAGAATTTTGTAAGTTCTTTCCAATGCTCCGTTGCTCTCGGTATGATATGCGGTTTTGTATATTTTTTCAGTATTAAGTAATTTACAGATACTGTACTTCTTTTGGCTTGTTTTGGACTTCACCCATCGTCTGGTATGTAAAAGACAAAAAAAAACACGTCGGAGACTGGATCTGTCTCCGTCTTCTGGTGGATAGGGAAGGATAAACCTACTCCGTTAGGCCCCTTAGAAAGAGCTAGTCTCAATCACTGAGACTAGCTCTTTCTAAGGGGCCCAACTGAAGGCAAGGCAAGGGTTATCGGAAAGCAGAAGTTTGGAATGTTGAAGGCGATTTTTTCCCCCTGAAGTGTCCCCAAAAATCTATCACGTCGGCGGCTGCTGTCGGCCAGTCACCTCTGCTGTCCCTCGGGATTCAGTAGGGGCCGCTGATGACAGCTTCCTCTCACGAACTCAGCGAATGCTTCCTTCCAGGTACCTTGGGCCCGTGAGGATTCCTTCAGAGCTTTGTCTCCTCGAAGTAGGCCTGGATTTACCTCGGTCTCTCAAAGTCTCTCTGGCCTTTCCGGTCGGCAACCCGTCAGAAGATTCTTCAGTTAAAATTCTTTTGCAACAATCTCACCGCTGCCACCATATAAGAGTGTTGTTGTAGTATTTTCTTTAGGAATGTTGCTTTTGAGGTGTAGGTAAGTAAAAGAGCTGAGTCTTTAACAGCGGCAGAAGAATCAGTTGACTTTACTACGTTCCAAGATTATAGTCGAAGAATAAGGAATAAAGGAAGGACCAAGAGTCCAAGTGTTGATTATGAAAGTGACGTCTCGGTTGACGATACTAATTTCACTCTCTCTTGGCAATACCACCTCACATAATTACACAAGTTGCCCTGGATGCTGACCGTGACATAGTCCATATACGTGACATAGCACAAGAATTTAGACTTACTCGCTGTATGTCATAAGATTTCTTAATGAGAGGAGATGCAATTCTCTCATGACCTTCTTATTGACAGTGTAAGTAAGCAGCTTGTGTTAGCAAGATCCTGGTCTTGTGGTTATACTCACTCTCACTTCTTATTACAGAATGATTTCTTAACTTACTTAATAACTAATTACATATAATTACATAGTTTCTGGTTATTCTTACATATTATATATCTGTGGTTATACATAAATTGATTACATTCAGTTACAGTCTCATTACAACAAAGTTGCACTTGGGCAGGCTTTCTCTCAGTGCTTCGGTTTCCCCAAACCATTTCTCATTCTACCGACTGCTCTACATTCGTCATCATCTATCATCCGGGGCTTATACAATAGGTCAACTAGTAGCCGACGTACCAAGTGGACTCACTCTCACCCCACCGCTAGACACTTGTTCACTATAAAGTTGATTGGTGAAGTTACCTTTAATAATATTATAATTCTTGTGTTACTGTTACATTACAGTAGCTTACTCAAGTTCAATTTGCTTGGTGAGAACTTGTTTGAATTTCTGAATATAACATCTAATTGGCTGAACGGGATGACGCAATTCTCGGTTCCATATACTTCAGAAGATGACAGAGCGTCAGCTTCGGGAATCCTCTCTCTGAAGCCATGAGCACCTTCAAGACGCAGCTTCTCTGTAGAACCAACTCTCTCAAACATATCTTATTGGCTTGGTTTCCAAAGTAGCAGGCGCTACATCATGTCCATTTAGCAAGAATGTGACCATCTGTTTAGTATTAAACTTCTTAGTCTTGGTTACAATCCTAATTGTGATGGACGGTCACAGCATCTTTTGTCTCTTCTCCTTAACTCGTTCTCACACTTTGTAACTGTTCTTGGAGTTCTTACTTGTGCATGTAAATAAATAAGAAATGAGCTGAATTGAATTACTATTTTAAATCTTGCCATTCCTTACAGAAACCTCGCAGTTTTGTATTTATAGTACTGACGAAATACAGGTCAGCACAGACCTTGTATGTATGTATGTATGTATGTATGTATGTATGTATGTATGTATGTTTGTATGTATGAAGGGGTAGGCCTATTCGGCCCTTGCGCTTAGACCTCAGTGGTCCATTGTGCTTCCCCTTTTTAATCATTCCCTCAGCAACCCCATGCTTCGGACGAAGCGCAGGTTTTTGGACGTGGGGGCGTTGAAATAGTCACTTGGTTCCATAAAGTACTGACCCAAGTGACGTAGTCTTAAAGAAGCTAAAGCCTCACATTCACGCAGGACGTTTGTTGCTGTTTCATTTTCTATCTGACACCTCTCACAAGTGGGACTATCACTTCTACAAACATTTTCATATTCGAGTAATATTACAGAATTTTATAGTCCTAGCTGTGGTTTCGGGAAGAACATATTCATGTGTAGGCAATTTTCTCTATGGGATTTCACATGCAATTCTGTGCTTGAGCAGAAAATTAGATCCTAAAGTGCATGTGAATAATTCGGCTTCTCCGTCCCTATGCTGTTTGGTGTCAAATGGAGTGAAACATGCACTGCGCTGTAAAGTAGTGAGGAGGAGCGGGGAGAAAGAGAAGCAAACAGGGGCCAGTGAATATAAGGCAAGTTGAGCTATCCCTGTACCACGCCGTGAAGGCCCACAGGGTTGTGAGACGTTCAGGGTCCCACATTATCTAGACAATCGCCTCAAAGACGGCAATAATATTGTCAGTCATACGCACCGGCCGCCATTTATTTCCCAGGAAAATTCCTGGTACTCATTTCTGTTAGAGGCTGAGTTGACCCCAAGTCCATAGTGCGGCTGGAAGGATTAGGTCAATTGAATAAAATTCAATTAACACATCGGGACTTGAACCCGCGACCTTCTAGCTTGTATAATAATACCTCAACCAACTACGCTACCGCGTCCCCCCATTGATGTAATATAAGTTTAAATTTTCAGTGAACTTAATAAATTAAACATCATGCTATTTTAGATAATCTTAAAAGGGGGAGCGGACGTATAGCTCCACCATTCTTGGCCTCGGCACTAGTTGGAGCTCAGAGGTCAGCTTCGCACATAGACCTTTATGTTTGCTCTCGGAGAGGAACCCTTCTTGAGAAGCCGCCAAATTTGCAGCTACTCAAAATTTCCCAGCATTTTATGGAACTCGAAGGTTCATTACTGTGGTCACAAGAGCCTTCCACTAGTCCCTACCCTGAGCCAGATCAATGCAATCCATACAATTCCATTCTATCTTTCTAAGCTCCATTTTATTAGTGTCCACCATCTACTGCTTGGTCTTCCCGATGGTTTCCTTCCGGCTTTCTCACTAATATCCTATATAAAATCCTCTTTCCCCCTTCGTGCTACATGCCCTGCCCATCTCATCCTCCTTGACTTGATCATTCTAATTATACTTGGAGAAGCGTACAAGTTATGAAGCACCTCATTATGCAGCTTACTCCAACCTCCTGTCACTTCATCCCTCTTCGGTCCAAATATTCTCCTCAACGCCCTGTTTTCAAACACCTTCACACTATGTTCCTCCTTTAACGTCAGAGACCAAGTTCCACGCCCATACAGAACCACAGGCAAAATTATAGTCTTATATATTTTAATTCTTTTATGTTTTTGGACAACAGACGAGAAGGCAAAGGGTTCTGAACTGAATGGTATCCCAAACCCTATCAGAATATTGTACAATACTTCCTTCCTAACTGAATCATAGGCTTGTTATAAAAGTTGTCAACGTTGCAATTTTGACCAACTTAATCAAGCTGATTGGCTCTTTTCTTTCGCTAAGAAAATTCGCTGTTTCGTTGGAAGGCAAAATATTTACGCCAAGGGAAATTCAAGCAGGGGTACCGCAAGTTTAGGTCCTTTCCCCTACTCTTTACAATATGTACACAACTGATGCCCCCCAAACACATGGCTTTCATCCTGCCCTCTTTGCGGACGACACCTTTCTGTATGCGACAGATCGCAAGGATGGTTTTGTTGTTAGAGAAATCCGTGAGCGCTGGAATATCAACATTAATCTTGATAAGACTCAGGGGATCTATTTCTCTCTCAATCTTCGTCCGTCTGTGTCTCATTTTGCATTGAATGGAAGAAAAATTCCATTTGTTAATCGTGTAAAGTATCTCTGTGTAATCTTCGATAAGAGAGTTACTTGGAGATTGCACATAGAAATAATCGAAGCCAAGGCTTTCAGAACATTCATTAGAGTATATTCCCTATTCAGAAGTGAGCGATTGAGCGCTAACATTAAACTGACATTCCATTAAGCTCTTATTGGATCCCTAATGACTTATGCTAGTTCGGCCTGGGAGTTTGCGGCAGACACCCATCTAATGAATTTGCAGCGCCTGCAAGACAAGATTCTCAGCACCATTGGCAATTTTCCAAGGTGCACACAGGTCCGCGATTTGCACATGGCATTCAAAATCCCGTATGTATATGACTTGATAACAAAATTGTGCAGGCAACAAGCAGAAGTCATACAAAATCATGATAACGAGAATGTTCGCAACATCGGATAAGGAGAAGTCAGACATAGAAAGTACAAGAGGCTTAAACTTGGCGGCGGTCAGGCATACGACCGTTCAAGTGACTAGACTGCAGTGGTAGCAGAAGATACTATATATAAAGCATAATCTGCTGTACTGAGCCTGGACTAACAGAGCCCTGTATACGCATTTTTAAAAACATATTTAACCCGTTACCATGAGACGTCTATTGAAGACACAGCAGAGTAATAGCCATGGTATAGAGCTTGTTACCACGTGAAGACTAGTAGAAATACGAGTATTATCAGAAAGCTTAGTGTGGAGTGATTTGAAGTGTGCAAATCAGTAACAGTGTTATTATAATAAATTGAAGTTACGACCTGTAAGTTGTTAATAAATCCGATTACCAATTCTAACCCGCCTCTTAGCAACTGAAATACGTGACAGTGTGGAGGTAGGATAACTCGATAGGTGTAAGGACAGCCGGGGTAAGACCGCTTCCGAGGCATGTCTCCCCGATGATGAAGCTGACCACTGACCTCCAGCTAGTGTTGAAGTCAGGAATGATGGGCCTATACTTCCACTCGCCGACGCGTCTTCTTATCATGGTGCTCGATTAATTAAAAATTCAGCACAGGGACAATTTTACGGAAAAATTCTATGTGGGCACAATCTAGGCGTTCGGTGTTACAGATTGTACGCGGAATTTGTGAGTTGGCATTGCTTGTAGCGCCAATGAATTTGGGACTCTAAATGATATGTGATAACGGATATTAGAAAAATACGGTCATTTTATTAAGGTTATTTTTGGCATTGTAATATGTATTCAACCCCTGCCTATTTTTACGAGACGTCAGTTTGTACCATGCACCAGGGGCGACCCTACTTGTTTATTCTGTGGGAAATAGCGGCTCCGATCTAGAACATCTAGATTAAGATCCGTGGGGATCCGTTACGCAGACCACTTGACACCCTCAATCCGCAAATGTTGGCACTAACTTCTCCAACAAGCGGCAGTCACTCGGTTTGTATACTTCGCTTGTGGACTACAGGCCACGGGAATCTTATTCGTTTTCTGTATTGGGTAGTCTAGACCCCGTAATTCTGTGTGGATAAAAAACAAGAGGTTCACCCTTTGGGGAGAAACGTGCTTATGAGCACCTCCTGCAGGTGTTCTCTCCACCTGATTAAAAAATTCTCCTAATTTCAAATCTCGTTTAGAATGCATAAGCCCATGCAGTACTCCCTAGAGTTGAACAGTCATACTCCTTTTTAAAAACGACGAATCATACGTCGATCCTACTTTCGCCCTCAGTAGGAGTGTCTCTGGGTGTCCAAGCACCAAGTTCGGGATTCGGGTCCCTGTGCTAGCCAGGGTGGATATCAGGCTAGACTTCTGACTTGTTCACTCTGGTCGGATTCCTAGTATCAACACTCGTCCCACGCAAGCAGTTTGTATGTTAGTCGTGACCTTCAATACAACTTCGAGTATTATATTTAAGCATCCTGTTGCACTCTATACGATATCTATATAAATAAAAATGTGAATGTGCGTTTGTCCGTGTTCTTAAATCTCCGAAGGTCCTTCACAGATTGTTTTGAAATTTTGACACAACCTTGCATTTGAACACGCGCGTGTTTTATATACTTATTATACAGATGTCACACCCGTGACAGGTAAAAGCAGGTAAAAGTATTAATTGTATTCAATATTAATATACTGTAACGTGTTGTACGTCGTCCATCGAATACCAACATATTGTTTCCTAGGCATAACCGTGGCAACGAACTGTTGAAACAGTTATCCTTGCCTTGGAATAACCGTGGAAACGAACTGTTGAAACAGCGGAAATAATGGATTTCTGCGGCAACGAGCACAGAACACGTGAAATCGAACCCTGGGCGAAAGTGCCCTCTATTGCGTCCGAGACCAGGTTATAATAGTCCAGCTCCGAAGAGTTTTAGTTTAGTTTAGTTCTGAAACTGCAAGTGGCAATTCTTGCAATGTGTTTAGTGTAAAAGCGAAGAACAATAAATACTCGCGTGACGTGCCCAAACAAGTTATATCTATCTATATAAATTGGAGTGTGACGTTGCGTTGGAACTGGCCTGTGTCGTTTAACATAGCGTTCATTTCGTGAGTGTAGTATATTTTACATTGTTTTTCATCTCGTTTTCTTAACCGTTTCACTAAATTTGCGGTGCAATTGGCTGTGTCGATTGATCTGAGTTTGAATTGAAATATTTCGTCAGTATTTTTTATTTTTGGTTCTTCTTTGTTTTCCAGTTCGGGTTCTTTCCTTTTTTAATATTTTGCAATTTCATATGTTTTTGTTATAACTTTCTTTCTTTCTTTCTTTCTTTCTTTCTTTCTTTCTTTCTTCTTCTTCTTCTTCTTCTTCTTCTTCAGCGCAATCGTTCTGCTTTAGTTCATCCAAATAATGCCTAGCAAAATAACAAGCTTAGGTCGTCGTACTCACGGAGCGGAAGCAATGCGTCGAGTAATTTCAAATCAAGCTGGGGAAGAACGGGCAGACTGAGCCTCAGCAAGGCGTAGCCGGGCACAGCTAGTATGATATAAACTCCGTCTTAAGTTAAACAATTTATTATAGATCTTTCGTCTTCCTTTCTTCTACACTACATGTTTCGGCCGCAAACGGCCATCATCAGGTGTATACACTCAAAACACAGATCTTCTCAATTGTTCCCTTCGTCTTGCTAACAGAATCTACTTCGCTGATATGTCTGATTTGTACATTATCTTTGTTACCTACACACGTCAATTTTGACAATCAGGAACTGGCACTTTTAAAATCTTCAGTTCCAATTTTTAAAAAATCCTTTAAAATTTATTCTAAATTTTAAATTTTGAAATTTAAAATTCTCAGGGTTACTCGCCCTATGTCTATAGTGCTGCAGCAGCTACTTCTTGTTTCCAGCATTGTACAGGTGTTATTCTGTGTAGGCTCCCTGTGTGCGTGCCGTTGCTTATCTTTACTACGTGCCACACGCTCTGAGGCCCATCCAGCCTCCTGACACAATAAACCCAATTAAGCTGTCAGAAATCTAATGAATGCGACCAAAGTGAAGATTACGCTTGCATGGAGAAGCTTGAACCGTCTCAAGTGGTCCACAGAAATCCGTAATTTCAAAACGCAGGAGAGTGCGCACATGTATATTCGTGGTCTTCATGTAAAACATGCTCAGTTCAGCCCAATCGATAGAGCTAGTGCCTAAATTCGGACTCCTGTATCACCTCCAAGATGGGGTCCTGAGTAGGTTTTGTCGCGTAGCCGAGGTGATCTCTTCGGGGCATCACCATAAGA
>NW_019718046.1:0-542 GCF_002891405.2 Cryptotermes secundus | reverse complement strand
ATAAAGACATCACAGCAAAATGCTTCTCAGTTTTCTATTTATATAAAGTGTAAATCACTCCGTCCAATGTGACCTATAAGTCTTTTACTACATAAAAACTTAACACCCTTACATGTTTCGGTCTCTGTGGACCATCCTCAGAGGGCAAACATCACTACAAATAGGAAACCACTATCACATAATTTGTTTGCACGCAAAGTACGTACACTTATATGTTACAACACACAGAACAGAGAATAGAACATTTCACAAACAGCAGTTTCCTGGGAATGTAAGTTTTAAAAAATTGTTTAAAATTCCTTGATGCTAATTAAAAGTTTTTTAGATTGTCAATAATTAAAATTCGTAAACCATGCAGGCTCGTGTTCGTCCTGCCATCGTCTCTCTTACATGGGGCAGATATTGTGCCACCTGGCTATCTTGATGTGGAGGTTCTTTATATCATCCAGGGTTTGCTCATGGCTGCTGTGCTGTTTTCACTGTTCAAAGACTTATAGGTCACATTGGACGGAGTGATTTATACTTTATAATTGTTAATGTGA
>NW_019718045.1:0-1538 GCF_002891405.2 Cryptotermes secundus | reverse complement strand
TATCTTCACAGGACTATCCGGGTAACACTTTCATGTTTACGTTACGAGAAGGACAAACCATAACGCCGTCTTTGTGCATCAGCACCGCTCCAATAAGATGTACAGAGGGCACATGTGCGTTATTTTATGATGTCTGTATTCAGACTACTGCCGAACTAAAACATCTCTGAGGCTACGTCATACCCTGACACGCAGTCCTTACGTTAAAAGGTAAAGTTCCTCCTGTGCTAAATTAAGCACCACGCCATGAAGACATATAGAGGGAGTGGTGGTACAGCTCCACCGTTGTTTTTCCCTCGGTACNACGGTAATAGGCGAGTTCCCGCCCCGCCACTCCCCTCCGCGGTGACGTCACCGAGGGATATCGCGGTCGCTAGGCAACGCGAATCAACAGCGGCGACGTTACGATAGTAACAGCGGTGACCTCCGCTAGCGTTACATAGCAACAGAGCGCCAGGCAAAAGGGTGCCTATTACGTGGCCGTTTTCCCGTATTGTCCGATCGAGGCTACATAGGGAGAAGCGAAGGCTATTCACAGCCAGTTCTAGTGTGGCTACCGCAGAGTTGTACTGAGTTGGACTAGTCAGTTGTACTGAGACAGTCAGCGAGTCCTGGAGCTACCGCCGAGTTAGCCGGCAACTAGTCAGTTGTATTGTGGCAATTTTCAGTATNTTTGGAAGAGACTGTGGACCTGTCGTCTGACAGATTACTGATGAATGAATGAACTAGATGGGAGGTGAGTGGTCAGATTCACGTCCCTGCCACTTTAGCTCCGGTACCCACTGAACAGGAGACTGAGTAGGCACCAGAGGCGGTCTGGGAGTTATGGAGAAGAGAAAAATATCTTGCCCTTGCCGGGAAACGAACCCCGGTCCAGTCCGCAGCCTAATCGCTACACCGAGTGAACTAATCCGGCTCCCTACTTGCAACTGTAAATACAGCTGTACTACTACTACTACTGATGCTGCTGCTACTACTGCCAGCGCCCACCACCACGAGCAGTGGACTGTCGAGGTCTCACATTAAGACAGACTAGGCGAAGCTAATAGGCTCATTTCTTTTACTCCTCGTTGCGAAAACGCCCCAAAAGAACGGAAATACGCCTTTCGGCTATTATTTCAATTTGTGGCTGCTACGATTACAGCCAAGCGTGACTAATGACAGAAACTTTGTAGACACGTCAGTATTAGACCGGGCAATGCAACTTCTCTCAAACATTATACAGTACAGAGAAACCAACTCTCAACCTCAGTTTGTCGTCACACATTGCAGTTACATGATTGCTTATACATTTACTCGGTGTTCTTGGTGTCACGGAATCGCGTGACGTAATACACACGGCACGGGATCTGCGTACCAAAAATACCTCTCTCAGATCCATATTATCAGGATATGCTTCTTACTCAATTACCGTGACCAGCTAATGAACGAACACGACGGAACATGAACACATTCTGTTGGTAAAATGAAGAATTTCGTGAAGTTTAAACAGGTGACTGAGGAACAAATGGACGTTACTTGATCGGCGGAAAAAAAAT
>NW_019718044.1:0-12100 GCF_002891405.2 Cryptotermes secundus | reverse complement strand
AAACACGTTACAATATGATTTATAGTGCATATCATAAGGAACAATGTGGTTTCTAATTGGAGTCACTAGCTGCAATAGCTATCGAGATACAGAGAACAACGCAAACATCCATAGGAGCCGAAAACGCGTTTTTTCGCATTATAAAAAACTTCTCAATTTGTTGAATACAAAAGCTGTAAATTTATATCCATATTACACTGGAAGAGAATTATTTGCTGTGAGTTTGAAATTTTGGGAGCTTTCCCACCGGTGATATGAGACGTTAAAAATGGCAAATTTTGGGCCCAGAGCAAAGTTTGGAAGCTCCTGTAAAATTTTGGAAAATAGGTACCGTGTTCAAAACTATGTGATTATATTCTCCATATAGGAGGAAAAAACGGGTAGAAACCACAGATCTAATATTTTCCACCTCCCATTGTTTCTTGAAGGTGAAAAATACCGTTTTCCCAAAATCGATGGATAAGATTCGAGCTTAATTAGACCTACAGGAAGTGAGTCGAGTGGAACCTTGTAATAACATGATTTATAGTCCATATCATGGGGAAGAAAGTGGTTTCTTATTGGACTCTCTAGCTGTAATAGCTATCGAGATACAGAAGACAACGCAAACCTCCACTGAAGCCGAAAACAGGTTTATTCACATTATAAAAACTTCGCTATAATTGAATATAAAAGTTACAATTTTAATTCCTGTTTACACTGGAATAGAGAATTAATTGCTGTGAGTTTGAAATTTTTCGGAGCTTTCCGACCGGAGATATGAGACGTTAAATTTGGCAGGTTTTGGGCCCAGAGCAAAGTTTCGAAGCTCCTGGAAAATTTTTGGAAAATAGGTACGGTGTTCAAACCTATGTGAATATATTCATCATGTAGGAGGAAACAAAGGGCAGAAACCACAGATCTAATTTTTTCCACATCCCATTGGTTGTTGAAGGTGAAATATAGCGTTTTTCCCAAAATCGATGGGTAAGATTCGAGCTTAATTAGACCTAGAGGGAGTGAGTTGAGTGAAACCGTGTAATAATATGATTTATAGTGCATATCATGAGGAACAATGTGGTTTCTAATTGGAGTCTCTAGCTGCAATAGCTATCGAGATACAGAAGACAACGCAAACCTCCATTGGAGCCGAAAACGTGTTTTTTCGCATTATAAAAAACTTCTCAATTTGTTGTATAAAAGCTGTAATTTTATCTCCATGTTACACTGGAAGAGAATTATTTGCTGTGAGTTTGAAATTTTGGGAGCTTTCCCACCGGTGATATGAGACGTTAAAAATGGCAAATTTTGGGCCAAGAGCAAAGTTTTGAAGCTCCTGTAAAATTTTGGAAAATTGGTACCGTGTTCAAAACTATGTGATTATATTCTCCATATAGGAGGAAACAATAGGTAGAAACCACAGATCTAATATTTTCCACCTCCCATTGGTTCTTGAAGGTGAAAGATAGCGTTTTTCCCAAAATCGATGTGAAATTTTCGAGCTTAATTAGACCTAGAAGAAGTGAAGTCAGTGGAACCTTGTAATGATATGATTTATAGTCCATATCATAGGGGACAAAGTGGTTTCTTATTGGACTCTCTAGCTGTAATAGCTATCGAGATACAGAAGACAAAGCAAACCTCCACTGGAGCCGAAAACACGTAACTTCACATTAAAAAACTTCGATATTATATGAATATAAAAGTTACGATTTTAATTCCATGTTACACCGGAATAGAGAATTATTTTCTGTGAGTTTGAAAATTTTCGGAGCTTTCCTACCGGAGTCATGAGACGTTAAATTTGGTAGATTTTGGGCCCAGAGCAAAGATTGGAAGTTCCTGGAAAATTTTTGGAAAACAGGTACGGTGTTCAAAACTATGTGATTATATTCTTCATACAGGAGGAAACAAAGGGCAGAAACCACAGATCTAATATTTTCCACCTACCATTGGTTGTTGAAGATGAAATATAGCGTTTTTCCCAAAATCGATGGGTAAGTTTAGAGCTTAATTAGACATTGAGGAAGTGAGTTGAGTTAAACCTTGTAAAGATATGATTTATAGTCCATATCATGAGGAACAAAGTGGTTTCTTATGGGAGTTTCTAGCTGCAATAGCTATCGAGATACAGAAGACAACGCAAACCTCCATTGGAACCGAAAACGCGTATATTCGCATTATAAAAGCTTCGCTATTAGTTGAATATAAAATCTGTAATTTTATCTCCATTTTACACTGGAAGAGAATTACATGCTGTGAGTTTGAAATTTTTCGGAGCTTTCCCACCGGAGATATGAGACGTTAAATAAAGCAGGATTTGGGCCCAGAGCAAAGTCTGGAATCTCCTGTAAAATTTTGGAAAATAGCTACGGTGTTCAAAACTATGTGGTTATATTCTTCATATAGGAGGAAACAAAGGGCAGAAACCACAGATCTAATATATTCCACCTCCCATTGGTTCTTGAAGGTGAAATATAGCGTTTTTCCCAAAATCGAAGGGTAAGTTTCGAGCTTAATTAGTCCTAGAGGAAGTGAGTTGAGTGAAACCTTGTAATGATATGATTTATAGTGCATATCATGAGGAACAATGTGGTTTCTTATGGGAGTGTCTAGCTGTAATAGCTATCGAGATACAGAAGACAACGCAAAATTCATTGGAGCCGAAAACGCATTCATTCACATTATATAACTTCGCTATTAATTGAATATAAAAGTTACAATTCTAATTCCATGTTACACCGGAACAGAGAATTATTCGCAGTGAGTTTGAAATTTTTCGGAGCATTCCCACCGGAGATATGAGACGTTAAAAATGCCAGGTTTTGGGCCCAGAGCAAAGTTTGGAAGCTCCTGCAAAATTTTGGATAATAGGTACGGTGTTCAAAACTATGTGATTATATTCTTCAAACAGGAGGAAACAAAGGGTAGAAACCACAGATCTAATATTTTCCACCTCCCATTGGTTCTTGAACGTGAAAAATTGTGTTTTTCCCAAATTCAATGGGTAAGTTTCGAGCTTAATTAGACCTAGAGGAAATGGGTTGAGTGAAACCTTGTAAGAATATGATTTATAGTCTATATCATGAGGAACAAATTGGTTAATAATTTGACTCTCTAGCTGCAATAGCTATCGAGATACAGAAGACAACGCCAACCTCCATTGGAGCCGAAAACGCGTTTTTTCGCATTATAAAAATCTTCGCTACTAGTTCAATATAAAAGCTGTAATTTTAACTCCATGCTACACTGAAAGAGAATTATTTGCTGTGAGTTTCAATTTTGGTAGCTTTCCCACCAAAGATATATGAAGTAAAAATAACCGATTTGAAGCCCACAGCAAAGTTTGGAAGCTCATGGAAAATTTTGGAAAATAGGTACGTTGTTCAATCCAATGTGAATATATTCATCATGTAGGAGGAAACAAAAGGCAGAAACCACAGATCTAATATTTTCCACCTCCCATTGGTTGTTGAAGGTGAATAATAGCGTTTTTCCAAAATCGATGGGTAAGATTCGAGCTTAATTAGACCTAGAGGAAGTGAGGTGAGCGGAACCTTGTAATAACATGATTTATAGATCATATCATGGGGAACAAAATGGTTTCTTATTGGACTCTATAGCTGTAATAGCTATCGAGATACAGAAGACAACGCAAACCTCCACTGGAGCCGAAAACACGTTATTTCACATAAAAAAAAACTTCGATATTAGTTGAATATAAAAGTTAAAATTTTAATTCCATCTTACACCGGAATAGAGAATTATTTGTTGTAAGTTTGAAATTTTTCGGGGCTTTCCCGCCGGAGATATGAGACGTTAAACCTGGCAGATTTTGGGCCCAGAGCAAAGTTTGGAAGCTCCTGTAAAATTTTGGAAAATAGGTACGGTGTTCAAAACTATGTGATTATATTCTCCATATAGGAGGAAACAACGGGTAGAAACCACAGATCTAATATTTTCCACCTCCCATTGGTTCTTGAAGTTGACACATAGCGTTTTTTCCAAAATCGATGGGTACGATTCGAGCTTAATTAGACCTGGAGGAAGTGAGTTGAGTGAAACCTCGTAATGATATGATTTATAGTGCATATCATGAGGAACAATTTGGTTTCTTATTGGAGTCTCTAGCTGGAATAGCTATCGAGATACAGAAGACAACGCAAACCTCCATTTGAGCCGCAAAGTCGTATTTTCGCATTATAAAAACTTCTCAATTTGTGGAATATAAAATCTGTAATTTTATCTCCATGTTACACTGGAAGAGAATTATTTGCTGTGAGTTTGAAATTTTGGGAGCTTTCTCACCGGTGATATAAGATGTTAAAAATGACCGATTCGGGGTCCAGAGCAATGTTTGGATGCTCCTGGAATATTTTGGGAAATAGGTACGGTGTTCAATCAATGTGATTATATTCATCATGTAGGAGGAAACAAATGGCAGAAACCACAGATCTAATATTTTCCACCTCCCATTGGGTCTTGAAGGTGAGGAATTGCGTTTTTCCAAAAATCGATGTGTAAATTTCGAGCTTAATTATACCTAGAGGAAGTGAGTTGTGTGAAAACATGTAATGATATGATTTATAGTCTATATTATGAGGAACGATGTGGTTAATTATTGGAGTCTCTAGCTGCAATAGCTATCAAGATACAGTAGACAACGCAAAACTCCATTGGAGCCGAAAAAGCGTAATTACGCACATTAAAAAAACTTCGCTATTAGTTGAATATAAAAGCTGTAATTTAGCTCCACGTTACACTGGAAGAGAATCACTTGCTGTGCGTTTGAAATTTTTCGGAGCATTTACACCGGAGATATGAGACGTTAAATATGGCAGGTTTTGGGCCCTGAGCAAAGTTTGGAAGCTCCTGTAAAATTTTGGAAAATAGGTACTGTGTTCAAAACTATGTGATTATATTCTCCATATAGGAGGAAACATTGGGTAGAAACCACAGATCTAATATTTTCCACCTCCCATTGGTTCTTGAAGTTAAAATATGGCGTTTTTTCCCAAAATCGATTTGTCAGTTTCGAGCTTAATTAGACCTAGAGGTAGTGAGTTGAGTGAAACCTTGTAAAGATATGATTTATACTGCATACTATGAGGATCAAAGTGGTTTCATATTGGAGTCTCTAGCTGCAATAGCTATCGAGATACATAAGACAACGCAAACCTCCATTTGAGCCGAAAACGCGTTTTTTCTCATTATAAAAAACTTCGCTATTTTTGAATATAAAAGTTACAATTTTAATTCCATTTTACACGGGAACAGAGAATTATTTCCTGGGAGTTTGAAAATTTTCGGAGCTTTCCCAGCGGAGATATGTGACGTTAAATTGGCAGATTTTGGGCCCAGAGCAAAGTATGGAAGCTCCTGGAAAATTTTGGAAAAAAGGTACGGTGTTAAAAACTATGTGATTTTATTCTTAATATAGGAGGAAAGAAAGTGTAGAAAACACAGATCTAATATTTTCCCCTTCCCATTTGTTCTTGAAGGTGAAAAATAGCGTTTTTCCCAAAATCTATGGGTAAGTTTCGAGCTTAATTAGACCTAGAGGAAGTGAGTTGAGTGATACCTTGTAATAACATGATTTATAGTCCATATCATGGGGAACAATGAGGTTTCTTATTGGACTCTCTAGCTGCAATAGCTATCGAGATACAAAAGACAACGCAAAAATCCATTGGAGCAGAAAACGCGTTTTTTCGCATTATAAATAACTTCGTTTATTAGTTGAATATAAGAGCTGTAATTTTAACTCCATGTTACACTGGAAGAGAATTATTTGCTATGAGTTTGAAATTTTGGGAGCTTTCCCACCGGAGATATAAGACGCTAAAACGTCATATTTGGGGCACATAGCAAATTTGGAAGCTCCTGGAAAATTTTGGAATATAGGTACGGTGTTCAAATCTATGTGATTATATTTATTATGTAGGAGGAAACAAAGGGTAGAAACCACAGATCTGATACCTTTCTCCTTCCATTGTTTATTGAAGGTGAAAAATAGCGTTCTCCCCAAAATCGATGGGTAAGTTTCGAGCTTAATTAGTCCTAGAGGAAATGAGGTGAGTGAAACCTTGTTATAATATGATTTACAGTCCATATCATGAGGAACAAAGTGTTCAATTATTGGAGTCTCTAGCTGCAATAACTAAGGAGATACAGAAGTCAACGCAAACCTCCATTGGAGACGAAAACGCTTTTTTTCGCATTATAAAAAACTTCGCTATTATTAGATATAAAAGCTGTAATTTTAACTCCATGTTACACTGGGAGAGAATTATTTGGTGTGAATTTGAAATTTTGGAGCTTTCCCATCGGAGATATATGACGCTAAATTTGCCGGTTTTTGGGCCCAGAGCAAAGTTTGGAAGCTCCTGTAAAATTTTAGAAAATAGGTACGGTGTTCAAAACTATGTGAATATATTCTTCATATAGGAGGAAAGAAAGTATAGAAACCACAGATCTAATATTTTCCCCTTCCCATTGGTTCTTGAAGGTGAGGAATAGCGTTTTTCCCAAAATCGATGGGTAAGTTTCGAGCTTAATTAGACCTAGAGGAATTGAGTTGAGTGAAACCTTGTAATGATATGATCTATAGTTCATATCATGAGGAACAAAGTGGTTAATTATTGGAGTCTTTAGCTGCAATAGCTATCGAGATAGAGAAGACAACACAAATCTCCATTGGAGCACAAAACGCGTTTTTTCGCTTTATAAGAAACTTCGCTTATTAGTTGAATATAAAAGCTGTAATTTTAACTCCATGTTACACTGGAAGAGAATTATTTGCTATGAGTTTGAAATTTTGGGAGCTTTCCCACCGGAGATATAAGACGTTAAAAATAACCGATTTGAGGCCCAGAGCAAAGTTTGGAAGCTCCTGGAAAATTTTGGAAAATAGGTACGGTGTTCAAACCTATGTGAATATATTCATCATGTAGGAGGAAACAAATGGCAGGAACCACAGATCTAATATTTTCCACCTCCCATTGGTTGTTGAAGGTGAAATATAGCGTTTTTCCCAAAATCGATGGTTAAGTTTCGAGCTTAATTAGACCTAGAGGAAGTGAGTTGTGTGTAAACTTGTAATGATATGATTTATAGTTCATATGAGGAACAAAGCGGTTTCTTGTTTTAGTCTCTAGCTGCAATAGCAATCGAGATACAGAAGACAACGCAAACCTCCATTGGAGCCGAAAACGCTTTTTTCGCATTATAAAAAGAACTTCTCAATTTGTTGAATATAAAAGCTCTAATTTTATCTCCATGTTACACTGGAAGAGAATTATTCGCTGTGAGTTTGAAATTTTGGGAGCTATACCACCGGAGATATAAGACTTTAAAAATGACCGATTTGGGGTCCAGAGCAATGTTTGGAAGTTCCTGGAAAATTTTGGAAAAGAGGTACGGTGTTCAAACCAAGTGATTATATTCATCATGTATGAGGAATCAAATGGTTGAAACCACAGATCTGATGCTATCCACCTCCCATTGGTTCTTGATGGTGAAAATAACGTTTTCCCCAAAATCGATGTGTAAGTTTCGAGCTTAATTAGACCTAGAGGAATGAGTTCAGTGAAACCTAGTAATAACATGATTTATAGTCCATATCATGGGGAACAATGAGGTTTCTTATTGGACTCTCTAGCTGTAAAAGCTATCGAGATACAGAAGACAACGCATACCTCCACTGGAGCCGAAAACACGTTTTTTCACATTATAAAAACTTCGCTAATATTTGAATATAAAAGTTACAATTTCAATTCCTGTTTACAGGGGAATAGGGAATTATTTGCTGTGAGTTTGAAATTTTTCGGAGCTTTCCCACCGGAGATATGAGACGTTAAATGTGGCAGGTTTCGGGCCCAGAGCAAGGTTTGGAAGTTCCTGGAAAATTTTTGGAAAATAGGTACGGTGTTCAAACCTATGTGAATATATTCATCATGTAGGAAGAAACAAAGGGCAGAAACGCCAGATCTAATATTTTCCTCCTCCCATTGGTTGTTGAAAGTGAAATATAGCGTTTTTCCCAAAATCGATGTGTAAGATTCGAGCTTAATTAGACCTAGGCGAAGTGAGTTTAGTGAAACCTTGTAATAATATGATTTATAGTCCATATGATGGGGAACAAAGTGGTTTCTTATTGGACTCTCTAGCTGTAATAGCTATCGAGATACAGAAGACAACACAAACTTCAACTGGAGCCGAAAACCCGGTCCTTCACATTATAAAAACTTCGCTATACTTGAATATAAATGTAACAGTTTTAATTCCATGTTACACAGGAATAGAGAATTATTTGCCGTGAGTTTGAAATATTTCGGAGCTTCCCCACCGGAGATATGAGACGTTAAATATGGCAGGTTTTGGGCCCAGACCAAAGTTTGGAAGCTCCTGGAAAATTTTTGGAAAATAGGTACGGTGTTCAAACCTATGTGAATATATTCATCGTGTAGGAGGAAACAAATTGTTGAAACCACACATCTGATACTTTCCCTCTCCCATTGGTTCTTGATGTTGAAAATAGCGTTTTTCCCAAAATCGATGGGTAAGATTCGAGCTTAATTAGACCTAGATGAAGTGAGGTGAGTGAAACCTTGTAATGATATGATTTATAGTCCATATCATGGGGAACAAAGGGGTTTCTTATTGGACTCTCTAGCTGTAATAGCTATCGAGATACAGAATACAACGCAAACCTCAACTGGAGCCGAAAACACGTATCTTCACATGATAAAAACTTCGCTATAATTGAATATAAAAGTTACAGTTTTAATTCCATGTTACACAGGAATAGAGAATTATTTGCTGTGAGTTTTAAATTTTTCGGAGCTTTCCCACCGGAGATATGAGACGTTAAAAATGGCAGATTTTGGGCCCAGAGCAATGTTTGGAAGCTCCTTTAAAATTTTGGAAAATAGGTACGGTGTTCAAAACTATGTAATTATATTCTCCATATAGGAGGAAACAACGGGTAGAGACCACAGATCTAATATTTTCCACCTCCCATTGGTTCTTGAAATTGAAACATAGCGTTTTTCCCAAAATCGATGGGTACGATTCGAGCTTAATTAGACCTGGTGTAAATAAGTTGAGTGAAACCTTGTAATGGTATTATTTATAGTGCATATCATGAGGAACAATGTGGTTTCTTATTGGAGTCTCTAGCTGCAATAGCTATCGAGATACAGAAGACAACGCAAACCTCCATTGGAGCAGAAAAGCCTTTTTTTCTCATTATAAAAAACTTCTCAATTTGTTGAATATAAAATCTGTAATTTTATCTTTATGTTACACCGGAAGAGAATTATTTGCTATGAGTTTGAAATTTTGGGAGCTTTCCCACCGGAGATATAAGACGTTAAAAATGACCGATTTGGGGTCCAGAGCAATGTTTGGAAGCTCCTGGAAAATTTTGTAAAATAGGTACGGTGTTCAAACCTATGTGATTATATTCACCATGTAGTAGGAAACAAAGTGTCGAAACCACAGATCTGATACATTCCCTCTCCCATTGGTTCTTGATGGTGAAAATAACGTTTTCCCCAAAATCGATGTGTAAGTTTCGAGCTAAATTAGACCTAGAGGAAGTGAGTTGAGTGAAACCTTATAATGTTATGATTTATAGTCCATATCATGGGGAACACAGTGGTTTCTCATTGGACTCTCTAGCTGTAATAGCTATCGAGATACAGAAGACAACGCAAACCTCCACTGGAGCCGAAAACACGTTCCTTCACATTATAAAATCTTCGCTATTATTTGAATATAAAAGTTACAATTTCTAATTCCTTGTTACACTGGAATAGAGAATTATTTGCCGTGAGTTTGAAATATTCCGGAATTTTCCCACCGGAGATATGAGACGTTAAATATGGCAGGTTTTGGGCCCAGACCAAAGTTTGGAAGCTCCTGGAAAATTTTTGGAAAATAGGTACGGTGTTCAAACCTATGTGAATAAATTTATCGTGTAGGAGGAAACAAAGAGCAGAAACCACAGATCTAATTTTTTCCACCTCCCATTGGTTGTTGAAGGTGAAAAATAACGTTTTTCCCAAAATCGATGGGTAAGATTCGAGCTTAATTAGACGTAGAGGAACTGAGTTGAGTGAAACCCTGTAATGATATGATTTATAGTCCATATCATGGGGAACAAAGTGGTTTCTCATTGGACTCTCTAGCTGTAATAGCTATCGAGATACAGAGGGCAACGCACAAATTCCACTGGAGCCGAAATCGCGATTCTTCACATTATGAGAACTTCGCTATATTTGAATATAAAAGTTACAGTTTTAATTCCATGTTACACTGGAATAGAGAATTATTTGCTGTGAGTTTGAAATTTTGCGGAGCTTTCACACCGGAGATATGAGACGTAAAATTGTCAGATTTTGGGCCCAGAGCAAAGTTTGGAAGCTCCTGTAAAATTTTGGAAAATAGGTACGGTGTTCAAAACTATGTGATTATATTCTCCATATAGGAGGAAACATTGGGTAGAAACCACAGATCTAATTTTTTCCACCTCCCATTGGTTCTTGAAGGTGAAAACTAGTGTTTTTCCCAAAATCGATGGGTACGTTTCGAGCTTAAATAGACCTTGAGGAAATGAGTTGAGTGAAACCTTGTAATGATATGATTTATATTGCATATCATGAGGAACAATGTGGATTCTTATTGGAGTCTCTAGCTGCAATAGCTATCGAGATACAGAAGACAACGCAAACCACCATTGGAGCCGAAAATGCGTTTTTTGCATTATAAAAAACTTCTCAATTTGTTGAATATAAAAGCTGTAAATTTATCTCCATGTTACACTGGAAGAGAATTATTTGCTGTGAGTTTGAAATTTTGGGAGCTTTCCCAACGGTGATATAAGACGTTAAAAATGACCGATTTCGGGTCCAGAGCAATGTTTTGATTCTCCTGGGAAATTTTGGAAAATAGTTACGGTGTTCAATCCTATGTGATTATATTCATCATGTTGGAGGAAACAAAGGGTTGAAACCACAGATCTGATACTTTTCCCCTCCAATTGGTTCTTGATGGTGAAAATAACGTTTTCCCCAAAATCGATGGGTAATATTCGAGCTTAATTAGACCTAGAGGATGTGAGTTGAGTGAAATCTTGTAATGTTATGATTTATAGTTCATATCATGAGGAAGAAACTGGTTTCTTATTGGAGTCTCTAGCTGTAACAGCTATCGAGATACAGAAGACAACGCAAACTTCCACTGGAGCCGAAAACGCGTTCCTTCACATTATAAAAACATCGCTATAATTGAATATAAAAGTTACAATTTTAAGTCCAAGTTACACTGGAACAGAGAATTAATTGCTGTGAGTTTGAAATTTTACGGAGCTTTCCCACCGGAGATATGAGACATTAAAAATGGCAGATTTTGGGCCTATAGCAAAGTTTGGAAGCTCCTGTAAAAGTTTGGAAAATAGGTACGGTGTTCAAAACTACGCGATTATATTCTTCATATAGGAGGAAACAAAGGGTAGAAACCACAGATCTAATATTTTCCACCTCCCATTGGTTGTTGAAGATGAAATTAGCGTTTTTCCCAAAATCAATGGGTAAGTTTCGAGCTTAATTAAACCTAGAGGAAGTGAGTTGAGTGAAACCTTGTAATAATTTGATTTATAGTCCATATCATGAGGAACAAAGTGGTTTCTTATTCGAGTCTCTAGCTGCAATTGCTATGGAGATACAGAAGACAACGCAAACCTAAATTGGAGCCGAAAACGCGTTTTTACGCAGAATAAAAAAAACTTCGCTATTAGTTGTATATAAAACTGTAATTTTAACTCCATGTTACACTGGAGGAGAATTATTTGCTGTGAGTTTGAAATTTTGGGAGCTTTCCCACCGGAGATATGAGACGTCAAATATATCCGATTTGGGGCCCAGAGCAAAGTTTGGAAGCTCATGGAAAATTTTGGAAATTAGGTACGGTGTTCAAATCTATGTGATTATATTCATCATGGTGGAGGAAACAAAGGGTAGAAACCACAGATGTGATACTTTCTTCCTCACATTTTTTTGAAGGTGAATTATAGCGTTTTCCCGAAAATCGATGGGTACGTTTCGAGCTTAATTAGACC
>NW_019718043.1:0-1305 GCF_002891405.2 Cryptotermes secundus | reverse complement strand
ACGTCGTTCAGCTTTCTGTAGTCCACACAGAAACGGAGCTCCCCAAAACTACGGGCAAAATGTAATTTTGTATGCAATACTGTAGACAGCAGACGAGAAGACCAAAATTTCCGAACTGAATGGTAGGAAGCATCACCCAATTTTAGTTTGTTCGCAACTTCCTCACAAAACAAATCTGGATTTTTGTTACTCTTTCCCAAATAACAGTACTTTTCCAAATTATCTGTTACGTTATGATCTTGACCTACAGTCTGTCTAACCAGACATCAACATATAGGTAGCTTTCTCTGCCTTTACTTCTAGACCAACTGATTTTCTACCGCCAGTAAGAGCTTACATGAGCTTACATGTCTTATTTATGGTGTTTATCTTTATCCAAAAGATTTACATCTTCAGTATAGAACAGAAGCTACTGCATCCACCTAAAAGATTTTTAAGTTCGGTTTTAATAAGTTTGTTCGAAGAAACGTGAAGTAGGGTTACGGATGGTTTGCTGGAAAACGTTCCTCATCCCCGCACTCGGTACAGGGTGATTCTGAAGTTAACCAAGCTTTATTATTGCAGGTAATCATTAACTTGTTTGTAACTGCTAGTAGCACATTTACGATTAGCTCTTCTTCAGAATTTCAACACCATATTAACGCATATGTGCAAATATTTCTTTCGTCATTCAGCCTTAAATGCCCATTTCAGCACCATTATAATGGAAATTATTGCTTCGAATAATTTTGTTCGCAAAGAATTACTACAAAAGTAGGGATTCAAATGCACAAAATAGCTCTTCTATGAAAATTGGCATGTAACCATGGAAACCTGTTTATTAGCTCTTCTATGAAAATTGGCATGTAACCATGGAAACCTGTTTATTAGCTCTTCTATGAAAATTGGCATGTAACCATGGAAACCTGTTTATTAGCTCTTCTATGAAAATTGGCATGTAACCATGGAAACCTGTTTATTAGCTCTTCTATGAAAATTGGCATGTAACCATAGAAACCTGTTTATTAGCTCTTCTATGAAAATTGGCATGTAACCATAGAAACCTGTTTATTAAACAGATAGAAGTCGTATAATTAGTTTTCGATATTAAGAGTACTACAATAATGGCGGAATGTTAATATCGACGTAAGGAATGTTCCTAGGTGTGGCAATGAACCAGGTTACTTAGGAAAATACGTATAATCTATGCGCATTTCGGGTCAGTGCTTCGGAAACCACTGAAATATTTACGTAATATTATGATGTACATTACATGAAGTCTAACTGAAAGTTCAAAATAATACCATGTACAATTTATAATACTAC
>NW_019718042.1:0-694 GCF_002891405.2 Cryptotermes secundus | reverse complement strand
CAATAGTGAAAGGAAAGTAGGCTATTATATCTTCCCAGAATTTATTGTTTATNTTTTATTGGCTTACATTTCGACCATGAAGATGGAGGCAGTGCGTTCTTCTGAAGTCAGTAATCTTATACTAATGCTGTCATATCCTAGTACACGTTACTCTTCACACGCGCTGCTGTGAGAAACTTCTATCTAATAAATATTAGTAAAGTGACGCTTTTTGAGGTCACGGTAGCCGCACTGTCTAAGGCATGAGCTGTCTTCGCTCGCTCGGAAGCCGGGATCGTGGGTTCGGATCTGTTTCCTGTGAGGTACGCACTGAATTTTTATATATTATTCTTATACACTGCCGGTCACGGTAGCCGAGCGGTCTAAGGCATGTACTGTCTTCGCTCGCTCGGAAGCCGGGATCGTGGGTTAGAATCCAGTTCAAAGCATAGATCTTTGGTGTGTGTGTATTTTGTGTTATTCTGTGTTTAGGTAGTGGCCTTCCGACGGGCTGATCACCTGCCCAAGGAGTCCTACCGTCTGTGAAAAAATTATTACGGAACTGAATAAGAGGCCTGGGTCTTGAATTGGCTGGAATAGCGATTCAAAAAAAATAACACGTTTTCGTTTTAGTTTTATGCTTGGATATGCCAATCGAGACATAAGACTTTTTACATCTTCGTATTCTAAATTATGAGTTATTGCTAGATTTATT
>NW_019718041.1:216-355 GCF_002891405.2 Cryptotermes secundus | reverse complement strand
TCTGACTTTCACTAATATCGTCTAGCCCAGGCGGTATGTGCCGATCACAGTGGCCGCGCGGTCTAAAGCGTGAATTGTCTTCGCTCGCTCGAGAGCTGGGATCGTGGGTTCGAATCCCACTTGAGGCATGGGTGTGTGT
>NW_019718041.1:0-160 GCF_002891405.2 Cryptotermes secundus | reverse complement strand
TAGTCTGCAAGCGAACTATACCGACCGAGCGAAGGCCGCTTGGCGAAGTTAGTGCCAACTTACTTTTTAGGGTTAGAGGGTATCACGTGGTTAGCGCAACGAATCCCCATGGCCCTTAATCTTGGTTTTCTAGACTGGAGCCGCTATTTCCTTGAAATAG
>NW_019718040.1:0-1092 GCF_002891405.2 Cryptotermes secundus | reverse complement strand
AGCAAGCTAGCAACGCATAGATAGCAAGCTAGAAACGCAAACATAAAAAGCGAGCAACGAAAAGAAAGCAAGCTAGCAACTCAAAGATAATATGCTAGCAACGCAAAGCTAGAAACCTAAATAGAAAGCTAGCAAGATAGCAACGCAAAGCTAAAAAGCTAGCAACGCAAAGCTAGCAGGCTTGCAACGAATGTTAGCGAGATAGCAACGCAAATCTAGCAATCAAAAATCTAGCCACGCAAAGCTAACAGGCTAGCAACGCAAAGCTAGCAAGCTATATACACGCATATCTAGTAAGCTAGCAAGCTAGCAACGGAAAGCAAGAAAACTAAAACGAAAGGCTAGAAAGGTAACTACGCAAATCTAGCATGCTAGCAAGCTAGCAACGGAAAGTTTGCAAACAAGCAACGGAAAGCTAGCAAGCTAGCAACGCAAACATAGCAAGCTAGAAACGCAAAGTTACCAAGATACCAACGCAAAACTAAATACCTAGCAACGCATATCGAGCAATCTAGCAAACTAGCAACGCAAAGCTTGCAAGATAGCAACGCAAAAGTAGCAAGTTAGCAACGCCAAGCTAGCAAGCTAGCAACGCAAAACTAGTAAGCTAGCAACGCTATGTTAGCCAGCTAGCAACGCAATGCTAGCAAGCTAGATCGCAATGTTTTCAAATTAGCAACGCAAAGTTAACAAGTTTGTACGCAAAACTAGCTAGCAAGCAACGCAAAACTAGCTAGCTAGCAAAGCAAAGCAAGCAAGCAAGCAATGCAAAGCTGCCAACCTAGCAACGGAAAGCGAACAATTTAGCAACGTAAAGCTAGCAAGGTAACAACGCAAAGCCAGAAAGATAGCAACGCAAATCTGTAAAGATGGCAACCCAAATCTAGCAATCATACAAGTTCAGCAAATCAAAGGTAGCAAGCTAGCAACGCAGAGATAGCAAGCTCTCAAAGCCAAGCTAGCAAGGTAGCAACGCAAAGCTACGAAGCTAGCAACGCAAAGCTAGCAATTTAGAAACGCAAATCTAGGAAGCTAGCAACGAAAACATGGCAAGCTAGAAACGCAAAGCTGGCAAGCTAGCACCGCAAATCT
>NW_019718039.1:0-467 GCF_002891405.2 Cryptotermes secundus | reverse complement strand
ATTCTGGAGCCTCTTGAGCAAGCATAAACACTGTCCAACTGACGGTGAATAACGCTGCATTATACACTAAAGCTAAATGTCTCTGGTAGTGACAAGGAATATGTACTCCAGTAGTGAAAAATGTGATGTCTGTAGTGCAACAGAATTTTTGGGACACTGAAATACATAATATAATTGTTACAAGGCAGCTGGAAACTGGAATAGTGCAGCCAGAGGAGACGACCGTTAATAGGTAATGGCNGCACGATTCTGTGGCAGTGAATACATGATGCTACCAGAGAAATGGTGGAAATGGCATTTCCTACTTGGTGTGACCTGAGGCTGCATACCTAGACCACCCAGCTAGTTGCTTTAACCTCAACATATTCAATAACAATTTTAATAATATTTACAGATCTCTTACTGTGAATCTACTGAATCTGGCACATAGTGTTACATTAACACTATATGTTGGATTCAGCATAGTT
>NW_019718038.1:0-654 GCF_002891405.2 Cryptotermes secundus | reverse complement strand
TTCCCATCTTTGTGCAACCTTGCTGATGTAGTAATATTCACACATTTTTGTTTCTATATTATACAGCACCACATGTTTCGGCCTAACTGGCTGTTGAGTTGAAGGCACCTGCTTCTCTATTATGATGTTTCATTTTTCATTTTTGATGAAAATGCTTCAGAATATTCTAGGTTATCTTGCTGTTATGCACATGCCTGGTGTATGTGTAATCAGTGCTTGAGGTGGAATGAAAATAGAACTGGGATGCCATCCCACCGCATCCCGCCCCACCTCAAGCCCTGGGTATTGTACATTGCATTTACTGCCAAAGAAGTAACGGGATGCTTTTAAGCCATTTAGAAATGAACCAGGATGCCATCCCGCCGCATCCCACCCCACCTCAAGCCCTGTGTGTAATATGTAATGGGTTATATTGGTATTTTATTTATAAGCTATATACTTATGTATANTTGCTGGTTTATCCTTTTTGTTCTGTGTTTCTGCAGAAGCAGAATCTTGTTTGCCACTGGAAGTCAGCCATCGCGGTCATGTGTGGTATTTCCGTAAAGGTGTGTCTGTCATTATACAGGACGTAGGGCACGTATGCTGCTAGCTGGTGTTCATTTCCTGCAGTGCTCTGATATTGGGTTATGTGTGTCAATGTTTGCATCATTC
>NW_019718037.1:0-395 GCF_002891405.2 Cryptotermes secundus | reverse complement strand
AGTCAAAGTATTTAAACATGAAGTTATTTCGGCTGCAGCCTCTTTCTGGAAGATGGAAACATAGATGCAAGGCGCCATGCCCAGGAACTCTTCAAGTTTTTGATGACAGAATAAGAGGATTGTGAATTTGTGTTCAGTGAGGAAATAGAAGAGAGGTTATTGAAGAGGATTGGTAAGAAGCTTGTCTCAATGCGTGCTGAGATCAACAAAAGGTCTCACCTTTCTTCAAGAAAATAGCTTCAAATTATATAATTCATATGTGTAAAATTCTGTATATTATATGAATTTATAAGTAACCATGACACTTTGCATGGGACAGAGCTGTCCTTTCCTCAAAGAACATGCCACACAACAACTGCAAGTGTGATGATTGTAAAGTGTGTGTAAGGCGAGCG
>NW_019718036.1:189-458 GCF_002891405.2 Cryptotermes secundus | reverse complement strand
AACCATGAAACTGAAGTATGTGTGAAGGAAGAATACATGATAAAGGTGATTTACCGAAAGTAAGTGAATATAAGAATTGTGGGTGTGTAGTGAGGCATTGTGTCTTCGAGGTTATTCTTGCACTATTAATAATATCTTGTGAATTATGTGGAGTGGTTTGGAAGAAATGTGTTTTAGTGGTTATAGAGATAGAGAGTGAATTATATTTAATGAGTGCATATTTGGTATGTGAACCGTGCAACGGTTCTTCTCTGTGAAGTTCCTTGCAG
>NW_019718036.1:0-184 GCF_002891405.2 Cryptotermes secundus | reverse complement strand
TACGCCAGGTTGCGAGCCGTTCCTCTTCTTTCCGCATAAAGTCTTAGCTGACGTCAGGTAAGCTGACCTTGTCCCCTCCCTTCCTGGACTGACGCGAGATTTCTTGTGTGGTGATGAGGAATGCCTCGTCCTCTCTGCTCGATACCTTCAGACAGCTTACATCGCCAGTTCTAAATTCGCTGTT
>NW_019718035.1:4226-4435 GCF_002891405.2 Cryptotermes secundus | reverse complement strand
TCAGAAGTTTGCAAAGTGAAATTCTAGTTCCCATTGAAGAAGTTAATTTTTGAATTTATTTCTTAGTTCTGTGTGACTGAGTGGTGTATATAGTTTGTGTTGTTTTGGTTACAGTGTTGCCAAGTGTAAAGAAAAATTTAAATTTTCTAGTATGACATTGTATTTTTGTGTGTAATATATACCGTGATGTGTAATGAGTTATTGTAGTG
>NW_019718035.1:0-3969 GCF_002891405.2 Cryptotermes secundus | reverse complement strand
TTGCCATCTAATCTTCAAGGCTTACATGTGCTAGAATGTAGTATAGGGGATCAGAGAATTATCTTCATTCCATTTATTAAACTACTTAGAGAATGACATTGTTTACAGAATTGCACGATTAGTTACACATGACAGACGTGTAATGGTATTTTATAGTTTAGTCTAGAAGATATATAGTGAAGTGTTCGTTTTTTGTTAATGTTGAATAATATATTGTTAGTTTCAGATCGTAATCAATGATTTTCCCTATCTACTCTTTGAGCACTAGTATTGTGGGATAGATACCTTTCATATGAAGCATATGTATGTCCTTGACATATGTCCAAAACTTTTGGAAATTGTAAGAGTAAATCAAGGTAATTGTGATATCATGCACTTGAGAGCGTTTTGAAATATCAGTATTTCGCAAAATTGCATTTACCTCCACTATAAATATCGTAGTATATTCCAGGTTTCATAGATTATGTAGAGTTTATCAGAAAAGTTATGCAAATGTATATGACGTGAGAAATTTTAGAAATATAATGTCCCGTTAAAATATATAATTATTTAATAAGCTGTCAGTTGCATTCAATCATAAGATATTGCGGACGACCAAACCGTGCTTAAGTGATCATAACGATGCGCAGAAATCGTTTGCGCATACCTATTATAATGTACAATCACAACCTAATATTAGCATAAATTACCGAACTTGGCCCCCTCCAAGGTACAGATGGATGCGCAGTAGTCTTCTGGCAAACCTAATCTGACCAATGTAACCTAACCTAACCTAACCTAACCTAACTCAACCTAACATCAGCGATCCAAGGGGCAACCCCCAGGTTTACAGGTGGGTGCGCAGTAGTTCATTGCGCACACATAAAAGTGACGTCATTTACGAAATTACTATTCAACGGAACGTAATAATGGACTGTCGTAACCTGGAATATAAGTCGATATATGACGTTATGTATAAAATTTAGCGTCTTAACTGTTTTTCCACCCAAAGTATAAATTTTTGTTGTTATATTCCGACGTTATATTTCTAAGTGATAGATTGTGTCAAGAACGCCGCTCTCACCTCAAGAGTTTCGAATCCCCCACGGTAATATAAATGATTACTGAAGATCACATAATATGGCATTATGCTGCCCTCCAATGGCATAAATTTATGACGAAAAATCTTTGTCAGTGCAATCGTTCCCTTGTTTCTTGTGTATGGATACGCTACCAATTGAGTGAGTGGTGGGCATTTGTTTCGCCCGAATTTCCCATCGTGAATAGGAAGTAGAATAATGTTATACACGAAAATGTGCAAAAAATAGGGTGAAAAATTACCGTCCTGTAATCGGACTGATATTCGAATGTTTCTGTTTCAGTCATGTTAAGAGGTTGGCCGCCCTGTCAGTGTGACCTAAATACCCGGTGTGCACCATCAAGGTAGATTTCTTTCCTGGTATGAAGAGTTATTTATAAATAATAAGAGGATGTTATGTGTATGTTTATATACATATATGTACATGTCGTGATAAATTATGTGCCTGAAAGTATATGTTAAAATATTCAGTGAGATAGTGCAAATGGTAGGTGTTAATGTGTGTATTACCCTGGAAAGTGTAATGGCAAGTGCACGAAATGTTAGAAACATGTGTTTCCTCTGTTCCACAACGAAATCCATGTGTTTTCCTTCTGAACCATGAAACTGAAGCATGTGTGAAGTAAGAATACATGATAAAAGTGATTTAACCAAAGTAAGTGAATATATTAATATTGGGTGTGTAGTGAGGCAATGTGTCTTTGAGGTTATTCTTGCACTATTAGTAATATCGTGTGAATTATGTGGAGTGGTTTGACGGAAATTTGTTTTAGTGGTTATAGAGATAGTGAGTGAATTATATTTAATGAGTGCATATGTGTTATGACAGAAAAGAGGGTGTAGTTTTGGTAGGTATCCTCTTAATATTACATGTGTGTGTAGGTTGTTAGTCAGAATGGTATGTTTTTTTTGTATTATTATAAGTACTTGTAAGAAGAGGGTGCAAAGTGAATTTGTAGTTCCCATTGAAGAAGTAATTTTTTGAATTTATGTCTTAGTTTTGTGTGAGTGTTGTGTATAGTGTGTGTTGTTTTGGTTACAGTGTTTTCAAGTGTAAAGTGAAGTTTAAATTTTCTAGTGTTATATTGTATTTCTGTGTTTAATTTGTACAGTGATGTGTAGAGAGTTATTGTAGTGTTTCAAGAACGTTAGGATTTCCATTCCGCCACATTGGATTCAGACGTTTCCCCTTTTATGTACATATCTTGTTTGTATGAAGATTTCTTGCTCATAACAATGTGGTATGATAAGTGAAACACATGTTGTCGTTGGTGTTATGCTGGAAATCGTGTTAAATGACAGTGTGAAATGTTCACAGTGGTGTGTAGAGTATGTGTGATAGCTTGAAGAATGATGGCAAGTGATTTCTAAGTTAGATGTATATTTCGGTATGATAGAGAAAGGATTGCAATATTGCCATGTAATCATCAAGGCTTACATCTGCTAGGAGGTAGTATAGGTTATCAGGGAATTATCTTCATTCCATCTATTAAACTACTTAGAGAATGACAATGTTTACAGGATTGCACGAGTTGTTACAGCTGACAGACTTGTAATGGTATTTTATAGTATAGTCTAGAAGATATATAGTGAAGTGTTCGTTTTTTGTTAATGTTGAATGATATATTGTTAGGTTCAGATCGTAATAAATGATTTTCCCTATCTGCTATTTGAGCACTAGTGGTGTGGTGTCGATACCTTTCATATGAAGAATATGTATGTCCTTGATATATGTCGAAAACTTTTGGAAATTGTAAAAGTAAATCAAGATAATTGTGATATGATGCAATTGAGAGCGTCTTGAAATATCAGTATTTCGCAAAATTGCATTTACGTCCACTATAAGTATCGTAGTATATTCCAGGTTTCATAGATTATGTAGAGTTTATCAGAAAAGTTATGCAAATGTATATGACGTGAGAAATTGTAGAAATATAATGTCCCGTAAAAATATATAATGATTTAATAAGCTGTCTGTTGCATTCAATCGTAAGATATTGCGGACGACCAAACCGTGCTTAAGTGAACATAACGATGCGCAGAAGTCGTTTCCGCACACCTATCATAATGGACAATCACAACCTAACATTATTATTAATTACCGAACTTGGCCCACTTCAAAGTACAGATGGATACGCAGTAGTCTTCTGCGCAAACCTAATCTGACCAACGTAACATAACCTAACCTAACTCAACCTAACATCAGCGATCCAAGGGCCAACCCCCAGGTTTACTGGTGTGTGCGCAGTAGTTCATTGCGCACACATAAACGTGACGTCATTTACGAAGCTGCTATTTAAAGGAACGTAATATAGGACTGTCGTAACGTGGAATATAAGTCGAAATATGAAGTTATGTATAAAATTGAGCGTCTTAACTGTTTTTCCACCCAAAGTATAAATATTTGTTTTTATATTCCGAGGTTATATTGCTACGTGATAGCTTAGATTGTGTCGAGAACGCCGCTCCCACCTCAAGCGTTTGCGAATACCTCACGGTAATATAAATGATTACGAATTACACATATTATGGCATTATGCTGCCCTCAAATGGCATAACTTTATGACAAAAATCTTTGTTGTCAGTGAAATCGTTCCCTTCTTTCTCGTGTATGGATACGCCACCAATTGAGTCAGTGGTGGGCATTTGTTTCCCCCGAATTTCCCATCGTGGATAGAAAGTAGAATAATGTTATACACGAAAATGTGTAAAAAATAGGGTGAAAAATTACCGTCCTCTAATCGGAATGATATTGGAATGTTTCTGTTTCAGTCATGTTAAGAGGTTGGACGCCCTGTCAGTGTGACCTAAATACCCGGAGAGCACCATCAATGTTGGTTCCTTTCCAGGTATGAAGAGGTATTTATAAATAATAAGAGGGTGTTATGTGT
>NW_019718034.1:0-551 GCF_002891405.2 Cryptotermes secundus | reverse complement strand
GGTAGGTTTGCGTTGCTAGCTTGCTAGTTTTGCGATCTAGCGTGCTGGCTTTACGTTGCTAGATTGCTAACTTGGCCTTGCTAGCTTGCTATCTTTGCGTTGCTAGCTTGTTAGCTTTGCAAAGCTAACAAGCTAGAACGCAATGCTTGCCAGCTAGCAACGCAAATATAGCAAACTAGCTTTGCAAAGCTAACAAGCTAGAACGCAATGCTTGCCAGCTAGCAACGCAAATATAGCAAACTAGCTTTGCAAAGCTAACAAGCTAGAACGCAATGCTTGCCAGCTAGCAACGCAAATATAGCAAACTAGCTTTGCAAAGCTAACAAGCTAGAACGCAATGCTTGCCAGCTAGCAACGCAAATATAGCAAACTAGCTTTGCAAAGCTAGTTTGCTATATTTGCGTTGTAGCTTGCTAGCTTTGCGTTGCTAACTTGCCAGTTTGCGTTGCTAGCTTGCTTGTTTTGCGTTGCTAGCTTGCTAGTTTATCGTTGCTAGCTTGGTAGCATTGCGTTGCTAGCTTTTTAGCTTTGCGTTGCTATCTTGCTAGCAT
>NW_019718033.1:636850-651707 GCF_002891405.2 Cryptotermes secundus | reverse complement strand
CAGAGCAGACGTAGAGCGGCTCAAGTGGTAGCTAAACCTGAAGGCAGCTCAGCTTAAACTTTGCGGTGGTAAAGCTTACGACCGTCAAGTGACTAAGCTATCATAATATGAGATATGTAAGATAGGCATGCTATGCTTTGCAAAGCCTGAACTGACAGAAGACTAGAGGAAGAATTTTCAGTAACTTGTTATATGTGCGATAAGTACACTTGACAAAGGCGAGGCGAAACCTACTCATAAGAGACAACCCCATCCTCTCGTCAGATAAGATGTTACATAAAGACTTTGGCCTCAAGGGTTGGTGTGTTGGTTTCCAATGGCTGCAATTTGGATCATTTAACCCATTTTGCTTTTTCCTTCCCAATTAATTTATTTTAATTTAATTCGCTTAGTGGGGGTGGAGTTCAACTGGGTCCACTCGGCACGGCGGCCACTGATTGGCCTATTGTAGCCTGCCCCGGGTGATTATGATGATGGAGAATTGGTGGAATGAAGATTGGCAGGGGAAACCGAAGTACTCGGAGAAAACCCGCCCCAGCACCACTTTGTCCACTACAAATCCCACTTGACCAGACCCGGGATCGAACCCGGGCAAACGCGGTGGGAAGCCATCGACTAACCGCTTGAGCTATGGCGCGGCCAAAATCACAACTAAAACAAGTAAAGAAATACTCCATGGCCACAAGGGTTCAGTTGCAATCTCCTGTCATTCATCTCGATGGGCTTAGCGGCAAGAAAATTGATTTGCGGTAAACCGCCAATAGTAAACTAACTTTGACTTCGGCTTATGAGCTGTTGCCGTGAGAAGCTGGTAGCTGAGGCCGGGGACTGTTCGGGAACGTTGATTTTGGACTCTAGTGTGTGCTTTTGTATGTTTGTATTAATGACCTGTAATGGATAGCCTCGCGCTGCAATACATTCGGTCTCCAATCCAAAACCCGTCTATAGTCATAGTCATAAAGACGATGCCGCAAGAACAGCCACCAAGGAAAGGAACGGGGATGCACCGTTAGGCTATTCGGGACGAACAGCCTTAAGGAGGGAGCAGTGTGACATGTTGGACCCTACCTCCCCAGCGAAACGTAGCGCTCGCGTAATAGGCGAGACGTCACCCCGCCACTCTCGCCGCGGTGACGTCACGAGCGGAGCCGAAGAGAGCCGAGCGGAGCCGAAGATAGCCGAGCCCCCGTAACCTGGTAACTATTCAATGCGAGTCAACAGCGGTGACGTAACAGGATGACGTGGCACTCATTACGCAACAAGCAAGCACTGCGGCTATATAAGCGGACTCCACATCAGCTACGACATAGTTGAAACATAGCAGCCTGCGAGTGTGCGATAACTAAGAAGTCAGCGAGCGGAAGACTTATTGTGTGCTTTCCAGACATAGTGAGTGCTGTAGTACAGTTATACTCGGAGTGTGTATTTCAGGGAGACTTGTATAGCTCCCACGTTATTAGTACGTGAAGACAAGTGAAGACGGTGTTAAGAGATTTTGTTCTACGGTTTGTAAAGTGTGGAAACCCGTAACATTGTGATAATTAAGTGTAGCCGTTATTTGTAGATTGTTAAATAAACCAATTAACCATCTCTACGGCGTCTTCGGTAACGTAAACACGTTACACTGGTGTCAGAAGTGGGATTTGAACTTACACACGTGATCAACGAGATTCTTACTCAAAACACGTGATAATTTGGTGTCAGAATTTTTACGAACTTAAACACGCCACAAATTGAATTATTGTGCATCGAATATTTTACTGCTACAAAATGGAGAAACAAGACTTGCAACGAATAATGGAAATGCTGAAAGAGTTAAAGGTTGACAAAGAAGAGATGGAGGAAAAGAGTAGGAAAGAGAAAGAAGAAATGGAGGAAAATAGGAAGAAAGACAAAGAAGATTTGATGGCCAAATTAGACTCCTATCAAGAAAAGGCGGAGATCGGCCTCAGCGAATTACTGGCCAGATTAGAGGACGTCAGACAGACCGACCGAAGAGAACTGAAGGAGATGATGGACGTCAACCAAGCCCGGACAGATGGAAAGCATCAGGAGCTTACAGAAAGAACGGGAAAAACACAACGGGAACTGGAGTCAGTGGAAGTGTGCCTCTGCGCGAGGACAGATAAACTCCAGGAAGAACTAACGAAAACTAAACGCGAATTCCAGGCCCGTTTGGAAGGAGTACAGACGAGGACCGAGCGGGGAATCGCGGTCAGCGCGAGCACAGCTCAGCCACCGACATTCTACGGGAATTCGACGTGGAGCGTGTTCCGGCGACAATTCGAGACCGTAGCAGACCACAACCAATGGACGGATAAGGAAAAATCAACGTACCTAATTACGGCCCTGAAGGGTCGGGCGGCGGAAATACTACCCGGCATTCCGGCAAATACAACTTACGAGGAAACTCTTCAGGCTCTAGAGGACCGTTTCGGGGACCAACACTTTGCAGCTGCTTACCACTGCCAGTTAAGAACAAGGACGCAGAAACCTACAGAGTCCCTGCAAGATTTTGCCACTGCCATTGAACTGCTCGCCCTTCGTGCCTACCCCAATCTACCTGCAAACCACGTTGGAAGAGAGGCAGGAAAAGCGTTCGTATACGGCATACGAGATGCCGATATTAAGATCCAGCTGCTGCTGGGAGGGGAGAAGACGGTAAACGAGGCCCTCCGACAAGCGCTAGAGCTGCAGGCGGTACTGGTAGCAGCCAGACCTCACGGAGATAGCACAAAGTTCCGATCGTTCCCCACCCAACGAGGAGATGACAATAGACAGCACCAGGACCGAAAAGAAGGACCTCCAAGAAATAAAAGGGAATCGCCGGGGAAATCAGAATGGCGACCCAGAGACAACAGGGAAACAAACTGGAGAAAGGACCAACCGTCGGGAAACGAGCGACGGCCGGCGGAGATGGGCGAACGCCGGCATATGCGTTAAGGCCCCCACACTACGCACTCACCGACATGACGGAGAAAGCCAACACCAGTCTGGTCACCCAGGGATGGGTCGGTGATAAGCCGTGTCAGGTGACAGTGGATACTGGAGCATACGTCACGGTGGTAAGACCGGATATCGCCGCCGGATGGCCTGAAAGACAGCCAAATCCAGATTTCTCGCTACAGACCGTGTCTGGAGGATCCCTGCCCATACTGAAAGAAGTTCTGTTGACCCTTACCCTAGGGCGCCAACCTATTACGATGTGGGTTTTCGTCGCGAATATCACCGATGAGCTCATCCTGGGACTGGACATACTACGCGCCTATGATGCTTCAGTGGATATAGGGCGCCAAACTCTTCGTCTGGCGGAAGAAGAAGTATCGCTATGGAGTCCTGGGGCAGGACCCCGTCCTTCTAACTTAGTAGTGGCAAAAGACCATGTGATACCCGCACGGAGCGAGGGAATAGTGATGGCTAAAATGAAGAATCGTCTGGGAGTAGAGAACGGTTTAGTAGAACCAAGCCCCCAGGCCCACCCTCCTGAAGGAATTTACGTGGCCAGGACCCTAGTTCAGGACTGTCAAGAAGTACCAGTGAGGGTCATGAATGTTACCCAAAAGGACCAAAAGCTCAGGAGAGGATCTCCTCTGGCGCACTGTGAGCCAGTAACACTCGTGGCTTTGCCCGAGATGGGGCAGCCACCAGCACCAGGTCTAACACCGAAATTAGCGGACGTGACCACAGCGGCCAAGCCACACCTAAGCCCCGGAGAATTTCAAGAGTTAGAGGATCTCGTGTCCGAGTACGCGGATATCTTCGCACAAGACAACGAAGATTATGGAAGAACAAACAGAGTTTATCACCGCATAGACACGGGAGAAGCCCGACCAATTCGACAGCCACCGAGGAGAGTACCCCTGGCAAAACAAGCAGAAGTGAAGGAAATGCTTGACAACATGCGAGGACAGGGTGTTATAGAAGAATCGGACAGCCCTTGGTCGTCCCCGGTCGTTCTGGTCAGGAAAAAGAATGGGGAGCTCCGTTTCTGTGTGGACTACAGAAAGCTGAACGACGTCACCAAGAAGGATTGCTTTCCGCTACCCCGCATTGACGACACCCTGGACACGCTGGCCGGAGCCAAATGGTTTTCAACTCTCGATTTAAAGAGTGGCTATTGGCAAGTCGACGTACACCCAGACGACAAAGAGAAAACAGCGTTTTCGACAGGACAAGGGCTATGGCAGTTCACAGTCATGCCCTTTGGCCTCTGCAATGCCCCGGCAACCTTCGAACGGCTAATGGAGACAGTCCTACGAGGGCTCACGTACGATTCATGCCTTGTGTATTTGGATGACGTGATCGTAATAGGCCGCACATTCCAAGAGCACATGCTCAACTTACGGAAAGTGTTCGAGAGGTTCAGGGAAGCCCGTCTGAAACTTAACCCGGAAAAGTGTAAACTCCTGCAGGAAGAGGTCCGATACCTCGGGCATATTGTATCACCAGAAGGGGTATCCACCGACCCGGAGAAGTTGAAAGCCGTGCGAGAATGGCCGACCCCGAAGGATAAACATGAAGTTAGAAGCTTTCTGGGACTATGCGCGTATTACAGGCGATTTATTTCAGGGTTTTCCAACATTGCGAAGCCACTAACGAAACTAACGGAAGAGAAACGAACCTTCCAGTGGACTCCAGAAGTGGAGGCCGCTTTTCAAACGCTAAAGGGTGCCCTATGTGCTGCCCCTATTCTTGCCTACCCACAGCCAGGAGAGAAATTCATTGTGGACACAGATGCAAGTAATGTCGGAATTGGAGGAGTTCTCTCTCAAATCCAGGACGGAAAAGAGCGTGTCATAGCTTACTTCAGCAAGACGCTAAACAAAGCAGAGAGAAACTACTGTGTCACCCGTCGAGAACTACTTGCCATAGTGAGGACACTGGAACATTTCCACAAATACCTCTACGGACAACAGTTCCATCTGCGAACGGACCACTCTGCGCTTACCTGGCTTATGAGTTTCAAGAACTTAGAGGGACAAACTGCGCGCTGGATACAGCGTCTACAGGAGTACAACTTCACTTCGGAGCATCGTCAGGGCCGAAAACATAACAACGCCGACGCCCTTTCTAGACGACCCTGCAAAGAGCAATGTGCGCACTGCCACAAAGTTGAGACGCGGGCAGAGGTAAAGCAAATACGCGTTATTGGAACCCTACCGGCAGCCGGCTGGGACCCTGTTACCCTAAGAGAGGAACAGCTAAAAGACCCGGACATAGGACCCATTCTACAGGAAGTAGAGAACGGCCAACGACCGGAATGGCAGGACATCGCGGATCGGAGTCCCACGTACAAAAGCTACTGGGCCCAGTGGAAATCGCTCGCTGTGAGAAACGGCGTACTAGAGCGTGACTGGGAATCCGTCACCGGAAGACGTCAAGTAGCCCAGGTAATTATTCCTCGGAGCAGGGTGAAGGACGTTCTGAGCGAACTGCACGGTGGACCGTCAGGAGGTCACTTCGGTGTCAACAAAACTCTGAATAAGGTTCGACAGAGATTCTACTGGCTCCAAGCAAGGACCGATGTTGAGAAATGGTGTCGACAGTGTGACACATGTGCAGCCAGTCGGGGACCGCGGACCAGGAATCGTGGGCAAATGCACCAGTATAATGTCGGTGCTCCCTTCGAGAGAGTAGCCATTGATATCGCAGGGCCCTTCCCACGAAGCGACCAAGGAAACCGATACTTACTGATCGCTATGGACTACTTCACCAAGTGGCCGGAAGTGTACGCCATCCCGAATCAGGAGGCTTCAACAATAGCGGAAGTTCTGGTTGCCAACTTCTTCTGCCGCTTCGGCATACCTCGAGAGTTGCACAGTGACCAAGGCCGTAACTTCGAGTCTCATCTACTGAAAGAAGTTTTGCAACGCCTGGGAGTGAGCAAGACGCGCACCACACCCCTGCACCCACAGTCGGATGGCATGGTGGAACGCTACGTCAAGACCATCGAGGAGCACTTGCGGAAGGTCGTCTCATCGCACCAAAGGGACTGGGATGAGAGGTTACCCCTCTTTCTCCTAGCTTACAGGGCATCCACTCACGACACTACGGGCCTGACGCCTGCTGGTCTAGTGTTCGGACGAGAACTACGGCTACCCTGCGACCTGCTGTTTGGAGTACCCCCAGACAAAGAACAACCCACAACCGATTATGCAGCAGACTTAGTGGATCATCTGCACGACATCCACAATTATGCCCGGCAACACCTGAAGCTTGCCAGTGACCGGATGAAAACTCGGTACGATAAACTGGCCAACTCCGCAGGTTACGACGAAGGCGACAGAGTCTGGCTCTATCGCCCAACCCGCAGAAAAGGGAAATCGCCGAAACTACAAGCATCATGGGAAGGTCCTTACAAAGTAGTGACCCGGATAAATGACGTGGTTTACCGAATCCGAAAGACCCCTAGGTCGAGGATGTTAGTTGTGCACCTCGACCGGCTTGCGCCTTATCATGGAGCTGCTCGAGACGAGCAACCATAAAAAGGGGGAAGATGTAGCGGTTGGAAAGCAGAACAACGGGGAGAAGAGGAACAGTAGAAGGACATAAAGACGATGCCGCAAGAACAGCCACCAAGGAAAAGGAACGGGGATGCACCGTTAGGCTATTCGGGACGAACAGCCTTAAGGAGGGAGCAGTGTGACATGTTGGACCCTACCTCCCCAGCGAAACGTAGCGCTCGCGTAATAGGCGAGACGTCACCCCGCCACTGTCGCCGCGGTGACGTCACGAGCGGAGCCGAAGAGAGCCGAGCGGAGCCGAAGATAGCCGAGCCCCCGTAACCTGGTAACTATTCAATGCGAGTCAACAGCGGTGACGTAACAGGATGACGTGGCACTCATTACGCAACAAGCAAGCACTGCGGCTATATAAGCGGACTCCACATCAGCTACGACATAGTTGAAACATAGCAGCCTGCGAGTGTGCGATAACTAAGAAGTCAGCGAGCGGAAGACTTATTGTGTGCTTTCCAGACATAGTGATTGCTGTAGTACATTTGTACTCGGAGTGTGTATTTCAGGGAGACTTGTATAGCTCCCACGTTATTAGTACGTGAAGATAAGTGAAGACTGTGTCAAGAGATTTTGTTCTACGGTTTGTAAAGTGTGGAAACCCGTAACATTGTGATAATTAAGTGTAGCCGTTATTTGTAGATTGTTAAATAAACCAATTAACCATCTCTACGGCGTCTTCGGTAACGTAAACACGTTACAATATCTTAAAGTAGTCCCTGACCACTCATTTTCCAATTTCCCGACTAAACATTCACGAATTAACTAATATTCATTCATATCACCACGCAATTACGTGAATATCCGAAGCGGAATCATTAAATAAACATTTAGTATAAATCAACACTTGATTATTTGGCTGGGAAGTGCATTTCGTGCAAAACGGAATATTTGTAGTGAAGCTGGTGGACGTCTATAGTGAAGTATCACCCCTTCGAAGTAAGAGTTCTATATTTGGAAATCCTTTACACTTTAAATGCGATAATTAAATTTTTTCTTAATATAAGTATAAGTGAAGCTGTCCCTGTAACAGGCCGTGAAGGCCCATAAGGTTGTGAGACGTCGAGGCTCCCACATCATCTCTAGAAAATTGGCTCACAGATGGCGGGGAAGTTGTCAGCCTTAAGAGCCGACCGAGCTTTACTCCCCAGGAAGATTCCTGGTACTCATTTCTGTTAGAGGCTGAGTTGACCACAAGGCCACAGTGCGACTGAAGGGATTAGGTAAATTAAAAAATACACCTCATCGGAACTCGAACCTACCCCCTTCCAGCTTGTAGCATTGTGCCTCAACCAAGTATGCTACCGCGTGCCCCCCAGTTTATTCCCAATAGAAGCAAGAATGGTATAACTTTGAGAGAAAATTCCTGTCATATTACCTTCAGGGATAATTCACAGCAGAACTCCTAGAGGATTGATTGATATCTAAATACGCCTGCGATTTGAAAATTATAAATATGAAACATGTAACTGCTGAAATTTTCTAGATAACTAAATGTACAAGATGAATTTCCGGCTCTGGTAAATGGTAAAGGAGCATAAACGAATGTTTCACTTACCTATCTCATATATATACAGAAGATGAGGTTTTAACTCTACAAACTTGATGTCTTCTTACAGAAAAATGAACCTGAGGGTAACTAACAGATTAAAATATTCAATAATTACGGTAATATCCTCCCTGGAACCTACAAAACGAAACTGAAAAAGGAAACTTCGGCTGATTTCATATGGCAGAGTATCCCCGTAACAGTCTGCTTGATGTATCGTGTAAGTGTACCTCTTCAGTCGTGCTGTGAACCTGGCAGTTGTCTTCTAGTACATAGATCGTTCTATCGAAAATTAAATTTGTGTTGTTTTTTTTTGGGGGGGGGGTTTGCTCTGTGTTAAAAATGTGTTTTTAAACTAATATGCCATGGACAAAAGGACAAACCTGAGTGTAAAACAAAATGAGAATTGATTTAAAAAAAGAATAAGAACATTTGGATTTAACGAACCTTCGACAATATCGGGTATCCCTCCCCAAAATTATCCCTCCAAATCGGAGATACACTGTGCGTAGAATAGGAAAGAAATTACCTGGTAATAGCCAGGTCTATTAACGTATTCCTTTTGTGTTCCATCCAACAGTAAAATATAGCAGGGTTTTAGAAAGAAAGGGTTTGTAATGTATGGAATCCAACTGGTAGATTATCTGGCAAAAAGACCTAGGAGTAGATGAAGGAATAACATTAAAATAGATCTTAAACTAGTGTGACATGATCGGAGCTGGATTCATCTCATTTGGATTATAAATAGGTGGTGGTCTCTTGTGCACGAAGAAATGAATCTTCAAATAAGATCTAAAAGTTTGTGACGGTGGTAAATTGTTACAATTAATATGTTGTTGGACATTATCCATCATCTTGTCTGTTCTTAAAAGACCGTCCTGTTTCTCTTTCAAAACACAACGTTTCGGGGACTGGATTCTGTCCCCATCTTCAGGTAAAACTTACTCAGTCGGGTCTAATAGACAGAGCTGGCCCCTATCTCCGGACACCTATGCCGGTTTCAGAAGGGGTTCATAAAACAAGCACAACACAAACCATCTGTGAGGGCTAAGAAACAGTGAAGCTATCACATATGAGGCCTTGAACCAGAGAAGTATCTTGAATGAAATACTCAGCAATACTCCTTGTGGTACCAACACATGAAACAAATAGTTACCCACTCCAACTACACTTGACGGCGCTGTAGTCTCTTGACTTCTGCTGTCATGACAGGGGTTCAGATGGGAGAGATATCCAAACTGGGTTGAGTGACTGGATGGTCCAGCAGAGACATATGGGCTGTTTCCTTGTATTTCCTGTATGTGGTGTTGGGTTCGATCTGCAAGACCTTCGCTTCATTCCAACGAATTTTGCGGTCTTCCTCGTAGGCATGTTGGGCTTATTTAGATTTTTCCAGCAAACCCTGTGTCATGTTATATTTGTGCTCCTTAATGCGTACTTCTAGGAGTCTGCTAGTTTCACCGGTGTAACATCTGCCGCAGTCGCAAGGGATGCTATACACACACTGCTTCGTTTTCTGGGCATCTCTACTGGGTCCAGTTTTCATTAATGTGCCCCGGAGTGTATGTTTCGTTTTGAAGATTGTTCTGAGCTGAAAACGGTTCCCGATGCGTCTGAATTTCCCGGCGATACCCTTGACATAAGGAATGACTACAGTGCCCCGGTATGTTCTGTCTGAAGAGGGACGATTTCTTGTCGATGGCATCAATACAGAGTCCACGAATTCTTTAGGATATTCACTGAGCATCAGGTAATGGCTTATGTTTCAGATTTCTCTACTAAAATCCTTCTGGTTCTGACATATGACCTTCGCTCTGTTGACCAAACTATGAACAACTCCCCTTTTTATGTGTTGTGGGTGACTGGACTTGAAGTGAAGATGACCAGTATGAGTAGGCTTTCGGTACACTTTAGTGGTCAGTTTTGGACCCCGTTGGATAATGTCCAACAACATATTAATTGTAATAAATGAATCTTCAGCTCCCATAAAACGCAGGGAATATCTTCAATAACTGAGGGAATGTAAGTTTTACGGAACAGTGTTGCTCCATGGAGGCACTTAGCTCCATATTATTGCACTTTTCGCAATCTTGTGTAACAGAACAGATAGCAACAGCAAAACACTCACCTAATTACAAAGATCGAATCATGAGGTACTGAAATCAGTGCTCGAGTCAGTATTTTGAATGATGAAAGGTAAAGCCAGGATGTTGCCCACAACGGGTTAATGGCGGGACGGGTCCGAAACCAAAATCATTTTATATAAATACGACAAAGCTTGAATATAACAATACTTTTTTTCAAGTTTGAATCTGGAGTGAGATAAATCCTAGATCCTAACCGTGTAGGATCATCCTATGGAATCTTGCCTGACAGAATACGAAAATATTATCGGAACCAGAGACGAATACCATTTAAATCCCATAAAATGTGTGAATTTGGTCGAATATGGATGATACAAAACATGAAAAATAATTACAGTCCATAGCTCGCTACCACAAATGCGGGCGAAGAGGAATGCATATAGGATATTGGTGGGAAAGCCAGAAGGAAAGAGACCAATGGGAAGACGAAGGCGTAGGTGGGTGGACTGTATTAAAATGGATCTTAGAGAGATAGGATGGGATAGTAGGGACAGGATTGATATGGCTCAGGATAGGGACCGTTTGATTCTTGTGAACACGGTAATAAACCATCGGGTTCCATAAAATGCTGGGAAGTTCTTGAGTGGCTGCTCAACTGGCGGCTTCTCAAGAAGGGCTCAGCCCCGTGAGTGAGTGAGTTTGCAAACACTAGCATAAAAGTAAGAAGTTATTTATATTTATTCATCTGGCTTTTGCTTAGTAACGCTACCAGTAGCTCAAGTGGTGTAGCATCGAACGGTAGGGTGATTAGTGAGTATTGAATTTTATAAGTTATAAAGGAAACGGGGCGTGGTTCAGTTCTTTATACTAATCCGACATTGACCTGGAGGGAATATAAACACCACCAAAAACTGTCACCATGGCCTGTCTCTGGACCAAGATCTACACCCGCGAGCTGGCGAATGGCAAGCAGGATTGCTACCCACTTGACCGCATTGTTCGGTAGTAAGGAATTACATTAGGAGGACATAAAGTTTGTGAAATGAAGAATAGTTTTATTTCTTAGTGATCTGAAATAATTATCCAATCCCTTGACTTTCTGAGTTGCCGTAAACACTGCCTGAGTCACAAAATATTAGAAAGTCAATGTTAGAACTTGAATATTCTTGAATATGATGGTTCTATCGATAAATTCTAATAAGTTGTTTTTTATCCAAGGGTCCCCAGTCGTCCTTGTGGATTAACATTTCTGACATAACAAAAATACTTTGGTCTTTCTTATGTTTATCCCACAAACCTAATTCATTCGAAATATCTCGTTGTTAAGATAATACCTCCATCTTCTTGTGGCCGATTTCCGTACTGTTGAACTAGCACAAACATAACGCAAAAAAATGTCTCTTACGACAGGTACGTCAAAAATTTGATCTGATAAAAAGGAATTTGCGGACTAACATTCAATATCACCTGCATAATTTCTAAGAAACTCCGATAACAGTTCCCCAGATACTATAAAAGTTAAGTGATTAATAGTCGATTTAATATAAATCAATAAAACTTTAAAAATCCGTGTTACTTTAACGAAATCTAACTTACTTACGAATAATGACAAAAATTAATATATGTTGCTGATTAAGAGTTAATTTCCCGGAGGTCAGAATTATCTTATAATAAATATTATCTCTTTCTTGTCATATGAAAGTGGCATTTAACGAAAAGATTTAAAGAATTCAAAACCAACATATACTATTCTACACAATCACTTTTCCTTTCTGTTCTTGGCAATGGTATTAATTGTTTTATAACAAATACAGCCTCACTCTTAGTTTAAATATATGAAAAGTTGATCATAAATTAGTTTAACTTTGATGAGTCTATTTTGTACACTGACATTTCTTTCTGATTCTTCAACTCATGTGATACCAAAAAATTTTGTAATTTATTCTTGTTCTTGAAGTGGAATTGGCAACTGTTTATTGTAACCCAGACGCCTTCTAGGTTAAAGGTGCTCGAATGCAGCATGCATGCTAAAATCGTGCCACTTTTTCTTTACGCTGGTAGTTCTTATTGCCGCTCAGATGTCGCCTCAGCCGTGCTGCTCGCGGTAAGGTGTGTACAATGGCTGATACTCGTTTATGCGGTGCTGCTGTGGCTGAGCGAAATCCTCCGGAGACAACTGGATCGACTTCACTCTGAAACACGATCAAGAGATGTAATTTCAGAACACGCTTAAAACTTAACACGTTAAATATGTAGCTAGTATTTAAATTGCTGATTAACTGACAGATCGACTGAATGACAATGCGTCGTTTGAAAGATTCTCATAGCTCTGTCCACAAGGATTACTGAAGAGATCCTTCGGAGGTTTGCAATTTCCAAAATATAATTTCTTTGCCATGTGTTGTTTAAAGTTAATAATATACTGTAGAATTCTCGTCACGGAGTAGTAATTCTAATAGAAATTGGTGTTTTCTATAAGAAGGTCCTGGAGGTTTTTTTGGTAATCATCTGATACTCTCGCTTTGAAAGGAGCCCGGATAGCGTAGTCAGTGTAGCGATTGGCTACGGGCCAAGAATGTTCTCTTCTCCACGTTGTCCATACCCGTTCTGGGGCCCACCCAGCCTTATATCCAATGGGTATCGGGGGCTGTTTCCCCAGGAGTAAAGAGGCAGGGGCGTGAAGTTGACCACTCACCTCCAACTAGTGTCGAGGTCATCCACTCCCCCATTCGCCCTCATGGCGTAGTCGCTGGCTTTCCACCGCGGCGGCCCGGGTTCGATCCCGGGTCTGGTCAGGTGGGATTTGTGGTGGACAAAGTGGCGCTGTGGCGGATTTTCTCCGAGTACTTCGGTTTCTCCTGCCAATCTTCATTCCACCAAATTCTTCATCATCATAAACACCCGGGGCAGGCTACAGTAGGCCAATCAGTGGCCACCGCGCCGAGCGGACCCAGTTGGCCTCCACCCCCACTAAGCGAATTAAAAAAAAACCCTTTACTCTTGCTTTGAAACCAACAGAAGTTATGATGCTCGAAGCAAATGCATGAAAAACACAGAACTGGTTTCGTCTCGTTACAGCTGTTAGTAATATCTTCAAGAACGTCACGTGCGTACACTACAGGTAACCAGAGAGAGATTATCGTCCGTCAGACTTTTGCGGTTCTCGTTTCTCCAGAAATCAAAGCGATGATAAGTTACAACAGGTAGCCCTGACCCACAGCGCCCGCTTAAGCATAGTCATTGAATTTACAGAAGACACGAAAAAATTCGTCTCAAGACTGGGAGAAGGTTTTCAACAAGGAAACTTTCCAATTAGTCATAAAAATAGCTGCTTGCCTCGTGAGAATCGCTGATTCTTCGATGATCTTTGACGATGTCAGTATTGTTCTTCATTGGTGCATGGAAACGTTATGTGAGCATTGCAAATTTACAATCCTGTATATAAGCATCTTGTTGCATTACTAAATCTAATGCTGTTTATTGTACTACACAGTCAGTCTACAATGCAACAAATTGTTCTTTCTTTCTTACAATTTCACTTTCGGGACAACATGTTTCGGCCCTAAATGGCCATCTTCCGGTGTCTTACTATGCTAAAACTGCTACACTGCACTAATGTTGTTCATTCGTCGAATATGCGACTGCACGCTTCATAGTTTAAAACGTCATACTCGTAGTCAGTTGGTATGCGCTAAAATAGCAAACGCTGAAGTTCACTTAATTCAAATCAAATAAAATCTATTAAAATATTGTATTAAACTTTTCTATTATAAATTCCTTTAAATGTTGTAAAACTCTTATTGCACTTCACAAGGGGTATTGTCCACTTGTTTTGATCTGTATCCTTTACTTCATCATCAGTAATCTGTCAGACGACAGGTCCACAGTCTCTTCCAAAACAATTCCTCCACTTAATGCGATCTAGAGCTTTCTCCTTCAAATGACAGTATCCTATTCTGTCCCCAAGGTCATCCAGCGTCTTCTTACGTCTTCTTCCTCGTCTTCTTGTCACTTCTATCCGCCCCTCTATCTTTCCTTCGATAACTTCTTTTACACGTAGAAGGCAGTTTCTGCGTAAAACATGACCAATCCAATTAACCTTCCGTTTTCTTATTTCGTGTAGGATATTCCTCTGCTCACTGACTCTAATTAACACTTCTTCATTTCTCACATAATCGGTCCAACTGATCTTCTTCATCCTTCTCCAACACCACATTTCGAAACTTTCCAGATGTTTCTGATCTACTGCCCTAAGTGTCCATGTTTCAGCCCCATACAGAGCTATGCTCCAAATGTAGCATTTCACTAGTTTCTTCCTCAAATTTAAGTCCAATTTGCTGGTAAAAAGATTCTTCTTCTTGCTAAATGCAGCTTTTGCCATGGCAATCCTGGATTTAATTTCACTACTACACCTTCCATCATCTGTTAACAAGCTACCCAAATATTTAAAACATTTCACATTCTCCAGTTGTTTTTGGTCTATTTTTATTGTGACTGGGGTTGGTTGTCTCGAAATTTTCATTACTTTTGTTTTCTCCACATTCATTTCCATGCCATAGCACCTTCTAATTTAAATTAGTCTATCAATCATGCCCTGTAGCACAGTTTCTTCCTTAGCCATTAACACAAGGTCATCTGCATATTTCACAGTTTGAATAATTTGCCCTCCTACTTTGAAGTCTCCGAGCCCATCCAGAGCTGGTAAGGCA
>NW_019718033.1:635317-636125 GCF_002891405.2 Cryptotermes secundus | reverse complement strand
CTGTCCGTGGCTCTTTTCAATTCATTCCTCAGTCTCCTGTATTTCCTCCTGCATTCTTCATTGTTGACATTCTTCCATTTCCTTTGCTCCTCCATTTTACTCATCATCTCCTGTGTAACCCATGGTTTTCTTGCTATCTACTCAACTTTACCAACCAATTCGCTTATAGTATCTAACATGCTTTCTTTTATGTTGTTCCACTGCACTTCAGCATTTCTGCTTTCACCTTCAATTGCACCGAGTTCCTCTTCTAGGGTCTCCTGCACGCTTTGTTTGTGAGCATATAACTTCTCCAAATCCCATCTAGGTCTGCGCTTTTGGAATCTTATAATTTTCTTCAACCTGGTTCGGAACTTGGCAACCAGTAAGTTGTGGTCAGAGTCAATATCTGCGCCAGGAAGCGTCTTCACATCCTTCACACTGTTTCTGAATCGATGTTTCACAAGAATGTAGTCCAGCTGATGCCGCCTCCAATCCCCAGGTGCCTTCCGTGTGTAGAGTCTTCTCTTTAGCTTATTGAACCAAGCGTTGGTGACAGTCAGTCCATTTCGTTCACAAAAGTCAATAAGCATTTGACCCCTGTGATTCCGTCTTCCTAGTCCATGTGATCCAACAATATTCTGATATGGTTCATCTCCAAAAATGCTGTTCCAGTCTCCCAATATGCTGCTGTTTGTGTCACCTCTTCCATCTTCCTGAAGAATTTCTTCAATTGTGTCATACACTTTTTCCACTTCATCATCTTCATACTCTGATGTTGGCATGTACACTTGCATAATCAGTATATCTACCGGTTCCGCCTTTAACT
>NW_019718033.1:617279-635137 GCF_002891405.2 Cryptotermes secundus | reverse complement strand
TTTTTTTTTCTATTCGTAAGCCCGTTCTTTTGTTACGTCTGCAATCTGTAACGCTCAAGCAAGGGACAACATTACAGACTGCAGACGTAACGCTATTTAAGCACATACCAATTGACAACGAGTATGACGTTTTAATTCATGAAGCGTGCAGTTGCATATCCGACGAATGAACAATATGAGTGCAGTTTAGCAGTTTTAGCATAGTAAGTCACCTGAAGATGGTCACTTAGGGCCGAAACATGTGTAGAAAGTCAAAGTGTAAGAAAGAAGGAACAATTTGCTGCATTGTTGACTGATTGTGTAGTACATTCAATAATATTGCATGTTTATTTCCGTGTTCTTCAATTGTGTCGGTGTCACTAGATCCCCTTATACACGTACTTAATAAGTGGGCTGGTATATCGGTAATGCTCTAGATTTTTACTCAGAAGGCACCGGTTCAATTCTTCGTCCATTATAGGGTGTACTGTCTGAGGGTCGCTGTTTGCCTCAGGCCATGAATCTAGTTCCAGAATACTACATCTAAATAGACACAAAATGCTTCTTTTCCGAATCACGTTTCATGACCAACTTCCTGTTATATTCGATGTTATATAATATCTTCACTTAAGCCCGTTGTTAAATAATTGAAAAATGGTGGGTTATCTATTCGTACTCAATATAGAGACGTAATTTAATTAAACAAACCGTCTTTGCTAAGTTCAGTTCACCGAAAAGAGAAAATTATGACAGAAAGATAGGCCAAGTAGAGTTTCAAAACAAATTCATGGAAAATATTAGTTAAATTAATGCCGTGCAAAGAGGCAATGGATAGAATCGTTATTCTATTAAAAATTTTGAGAGTGTAAAACAAGTAATACAAATAAAAATGGAAAGCAGGCTCAAGGTAAAACACAGAGTCGGTTCTGGGGGTAATTAACTCTAAATTGGTCGCGCCATAACTCAAGCGTTTAGTCGCTGACTTCCCACCGCGGCGGCCCGGGTTCGATCCAGGAGTCTTGTCAAGTGGGGTTTGTGGTGGACAAACTGGCGCTGGGGCGGGTTTTCTCCGAGTACTTCGGTTTCCCCTGCCGATCTCCATTTCACAAAATTCTCTATCATCATAATGACAGGGGGCAGGCTACAATAGGCCAATCAGTGGGCGCCGCGCCGAGTGGACCCAGTTGGATTCCAACTCCCACTAAGCGAATTAAAAAAAAAAAACTCGAAATTTCTCTTAGATGTTCTCAGTATCTAGGAAGTGTTAAGGCAGTACCATGCAAACCCCGACAATCCCTTTCCTTCCACATTTTTCCCGTTTTGTCATTCAAGTTCTTTCGCCACTCGAAGCCTTTTACCCAATGCATTTGAAAAATATCGTAAAGTAAGACAAAAAAAAATCGCCGACCGTCAGTAGGAATACTTCGAGCATAAAAAGGGTCAACATGTAGGATCGGAGTTAGTCATGGCGGTGGTTATAAAGAGTTCTATCTTCTGGGACATAAGATCATATACAAGTAATCCGTTTAAAGTTAGCCGACACTTCGGAAGAATATGTCCCAAGCTATACTTTCTATCTGCTTCGTGCTGGTTTCTTACCTCCGAAACGTCGGCTGATTTTCAACAGTCTACACAATATTATAATTAAGTGTCCTGTTGCATTACTATATCTTTTATATACATATTTCCGTCTTAATATGCAAGTTACTGTCTAGTCACCCTTCCTCACCACAAGTTTGGGCCGCGTATGGCCATCATCAGGCTTTGTCTAGCTTGCTAAAGTTACGTATCACTTTAACAGTAGCTGGCGCAGAGCAGGGGTGTAAATTATGAGTAGCGTTTAAAGGGTTCTGACGATGGTATATAAAACACAGGATTATTGGGTTTTCGGATTTTTCCATCGTCTGGTATTCTAGAAAATAGAAAACAAGACGTTTCGGAAACTGGATCTCAATCACAGTCATTGAGACTAACTCTTTCTAAGGGGCCCAACTGAGTAGGTGTCTTCCCTCCCTCACCTGAGGACGGAAATAGATCCAGTTTCCGAAACGCTGTGTTTTTTCTTTTCTAGAATACCGTACGATGGGAAGTCCGAAAACCAAGTAATCCTGTGTAAATTGTGGTTTTCGTTAGTAATATTCCCCGTTCTTCTGTTCTTTTGTTTGTTAGTCCAGACGTCATGCTCATCATAAGAGATTTTAACACGGTTAACTTGGCGGTGAGGAATCAGAACATTATTTTCTATGACGTGACGTCATGTAGTGTGGTACATATATATACCAACGTTTCGGAAGCCCTAATGTCCTTCACTTCTACTATAAGTCTGAGGTAACAGGTTCTGACGAAACGTCTGTGCCTATCCATCAAACTAGAAGACATCCCATTCCACAACACCATAATTTAAATTCTCACTATTTGCTAATATTACATAAATTCAAATGATGAATTCTTCCGTATGGTCTTGCATTGCTTTGTTATGTAAATTTACTCTTACGTCTTGGCACTGCACCAGGAAGATAAGGGTTTACGTCTACAGCTACTGCTAAGCATCTGACTTTACTTTCTCCTGTAGTGCCGCAGGCAAGTTCCGGCCCTTGTTTTGTTACGCATTCTTAATGTCATCCACACGATCTCCAGCTTTCTCTCTCATGACGTTTCCGGCGTGCCCAGCTCAATCGCTATCACTTACATCTCTAAACAGCTGATTTCACTGACAGAAACATTTGAGTGGCATGGGTTCAACATCCGGAAACAAGTGGCATGACGCGCTCATTAGACCTGTACTCTTCTTTTTTTTTTTTACTATTCTAAGTGAGTTGAGATTGAGTCCATTTGGTAGTGCGGCCACTACTGGCCTATTGTACCAGCCCCAGATGATAGGTGAGGGTGACTGTGGAGCAATTTGTGGATGAAGATTGGCAGGGGAAACCGAAGTATTCGGAGGGAACCTGCCCCACTGCCACTTCGACCACCAAAAAGCACATATGACCTGACCCGGGCTCGAACTCGAACCGCCGCGGTAGGAAGTTAGCGACTAACTGCTTAAGCTACAAGACCATAGACCTCCTCGTACCTTCATTTCTTTCTCTGTAAGCCGAAACGGTTCCTGCAGATGAATGTCGGAATAAACCTCAATTCATGCAACGTCATCTTCCTCTCACAAGCTTTTTCAAGAATTACGCATTATCACCTAGTCATTTCGCTATGTTACAAGCAGAAAAGGTCGCGGGTTCGATTCCAAGTTACGTCACTGGATTTTTCAACTGACATAATCCTTCCAGCGGCACTGTTGCCCAGGGGTCGACTCAGCCTTTAACATACATGAGTACCAGGAATCTTCCTGGGGCTAAAGGCTGGCAACCTCACCACAAACTGTGAGCCGATTGTCCATAAAATGTGGGAACCTCGACGTCTCACAACCCTATGGGCTTCCACGGCCTGTTACAGGGTTAGCTTTACTTTTTCTTGTCCAGTCATTTAACTCTGTACATTTTGAATCCTGTGAAGTCTTACAAAGTTAACTAAACACGCAAGCTTCAAGTTGGGCACTATTCTAAAGAGTTCTATCTTCTGCGACATAACGCTATTCAGTACGTTGAATATAACAGACTGGCCGAGGAACATTCCGCCTCCATCCACAGTGCAGAAGAATAAGCAAAGCGAGCAATCAGCGTGAAGCGCGCAGCAAGCAGATCTTGGCGATATGTCTTCGCGAAACTTCGGTTCAGTTTAACGGACAGAATGACGCTATATCCCGCAAGACAACACTCGTAACCACTGCCGTGAGAACCTCAAATCATACAAGAATTTGAGATCTAAATGTCTGTGACGATATTAATACAATTATTGTGTTTTCAACATTATCAATCGTCCTGGTTTTTTTACTTAAAACACAACGTTTCGGAGACTGGATTCTGTCCCTGTCTTCAGGTAAAACCTACTCAGTTGGGCCCAATCGATAGAGCTAGTCCCTATCTCCGTCAGGAAATACCTGAAGACTGAGACAAGACGACCTAGAAATATTCTTCTTTCTGCAGTTAAAATTGTACTTCAGATGGAATTGCGAATCAAGCTGTACAGGTTACAGAATATACGAACCATTACTGAAAGTTGTATAAATGTTGCTTTGAATTCATTATATCATTTTAAATAAAAACAGAAGACGATAATGACAGCGGAGTCTTGTCTTCAGATGAAATAAGGTATCGTTATTCGAGGCCCTTAAACATCGAAAACTATCGACTTCTGGATTTTAGCAGATGAAATAAATATTCCAAAGATGTGGTGTGCATTCAGGAGCACAGAATTGCCAAGTCCATCTCTACCACAGAGAAACAAAAACCAGATTTGTATAAGTTAAGACATGCTGAAGAATTACGCTTTTCCACAGCTTAACGGATACGCTGACATATCCAACAAGATGGTGCAACTCAGCGTTCCAGTTATTTGGTTCTACTGTCACCGAAAGTCCAGTATTTTCAATAAATGGTTGGGTGAATGATGGCCGATTTCTTGGCCCCCCACGCCCCACTCACCTAATTCCAGCACATTTAAAACAAACAAAAATATCATAAAAATTAAAAATACAAGAATATATGGGCCTATGTAGAACGAAAATAAAGCAAGGTTTGATGAAGCAGCAATTTTATTGTGCCTATAAGAGCCCCAGTTTTTGCGAATTTGTACATTTCATTAAATAAGAGAAATACAAGTTATAAAAGTAAACCACAATAAAATAAAACAGGCAAAGAATTAAAGCACCCCCGTATTTCCTCTTACTGCTTATTTCTGTTTTGGGATTATATCGAAATCAACATTTAGTCCTCAAAATGTGACGACACTGAGACAGACACAAGAAAGTTCGCTGCAGTTACCTTTCTCAAAATACGTTGGAACGCACATGACAACTGCAGAATTGTAGGTTGGATGTATGCCCAGCCACAAACGGAACCATATCGAAGCAATACTGACAAATACACTGTTATATGTTAGTCACAAATTGAGTTGTTGCTCTGTGGCACTGAGGGCATATTTCCNACTTCCCTATTAAGACCATCACAACACAACTCTATCAAAGTCAGTGCCTAGTTTGGCTCTGCTACATGTTTCGGCTGTTAATAGCCATCATCAGGTAAATACATGGCTAACATATATGCACACTGAACTGCAATATTAATAAAATTGGATACAATAATATTAATTATATTGAAATATTTGACGTAAAAATACAATAAATTAGATTATATAAAACGAAAGTTATAGTATAAAACAGAATAAAATTCTTCGATTGATGCTTTACATCATCAAGTTAGTCGTTGATTTTTGTGATTTTGTTCTGTTCCCAAGGACAAATTGGAATATTCTGCATTTGGTGTATATATAATAAACTGTTATTGGAGGCTCTGATGTAGATGTAGTGATATTAATGTTAATTATTTAGTCGGTGCCCCATCTTACAAATTATTGTCCGTTCTGTAGGGAACGACTCAATTTTACATTCCCTTGTCCTTGGGAACACAACAGAATCACAAAAACCAACGACTGACTGGATGATGTAAAGCATCAATCGAAGAATTTTATTCTTGTTTTATACTATAACTTTCGTTTTTTTATATATCTAATTTATGGTATTTTTACGTCAAGTATTTTAATATATTAATATTATTGTATCCAATTTTATTAATATTGCAGTTCAGTGTGCATATATGTTAGCCATGTATTTACCTGATGATGGCTATTAACAGCCGAAACATGTAGCAGAGCCAAACTAGGCACTGACTTTGATAGAGTTGTGTTGTGATGGTCTTAATAGGGAAGTTGTGTATTATAACACAACAGGATGCACGAAATAAAAATTAGTCTGAATATTTGTTAATTCATCTTACAATTCACGGGTCGGTAGTTTAGGGCACGTGTGTCACGGAGTGATAAGTAAAGAGACAGTTGCACTCTGAGCAAGCCTATCAGAATTCAGCTATTTATGATAGCTATCTTATTTTCTTTCGATGTTGAAAAGTATGCCAATTTACTTTCCATGTAGATCCTTGCATCTAAAACTATGTAATGTATTCGCATAATAGAATTTTATCTAAACAGCAGTGTAATTCACACGAAGACGTCCTTATGACAATAATACCTACATTAACTTTACAATGACGTAAGTATTTTAGTTGTGCTCGAACACTGGTATCGTGCGTTCGAATCCCACTCGAGGCATGGATATCTGTGTTCGTTTATGATGTGTTTGTGTTGTTCTGTGTGTAAGTAGCGACTTCGCTACAGGCTGATCCCCCTCTCAAGGAGTCCTACAGACTGGGGATTGATTAGAAACTGAAAAAGCGGCCAAGGTCCAACAAGAAGGCTGTAAAGCCATATATAGATAGACAGAAGGACGGACGGAGGGACGAACGGACAAACGGGTAGAGAGATAGACTTGCTTGCTTATTAAACCAAGGCTGTATAAATTGCGGCGCTGCTCGCATCCGGCTCCCCATATTACCCTTCCCTTCCCCAAAATATGTGTTAAGGGTTCCGTCTTTTAAAAATGCCATAAATCTTTTCGAAATTAACTTTAAGATAAATTCGTACTAATTCTTAAATAATATGACAGAGCACGTGATGAATAACCTAGAAAAATTTAGAACTGGCACGATTTCAAAATCGCTCACCGTATCGATATAGTGTAACAAACCTTTCGGGGCCAGTTTTTAAGCACCTTCGACCTAGCAAACCTTTCATTTAAATAAAAGTTTTATATTGTCTGAATTCAGTTCTTATTCGAGTCCTGGTTCTTCATAGGCCAGTTCATTGCAGGGCAGATTCTTGGATTTGTATGGCCGCAGTGTAACACAGTTCGTGAGTACGCATGCGCCTACGGCTCAATTCGGCCCGTCAGTTTGACAGCTCTGATTTAAATAATTAAACTCTTATTACACACCACTGAATTTGTAAATCTCGCGAAAACCCAAAACATGCTGTTTTTATTCACTTTTCAATATTCTAGTTTTATTTGTAATTTTTAAGTTACAACAGTGCATTCAAGGTCGATGTCAGTGAGAGTGTAGTGTGATATAACGCCCGAAATCCGGAATAATGAAGTCAGAATAGATGTTCTTTGCTAGGCAATGACTCGGTAAACACATTCTCGCTCCAACGAATATGCAATAAACAATAGAGTAACTTCCGTTGCGCTGTAAATGAGCCTTCTCAACAATAGAGATGCTGTATTTTCTTCGTGGTCCCTGCAAAGTGGTTATAAAGGAGAGTTCCGAAGCTGGTCGGAGAAGCATAGAATAGAGTGAGTTTCGAGACACAAGCCTGCTGGGATATGAACTTGGGAGCAGAGGAACTGAATTGAGTTGGCAGTTGCAGAATAATAGCAAGAAAGGAACTAGACTGTGAAAAGATTCCATATGTGATTTCAAGTGCTAGTGAAACTTATAAATCCGTTGCCGGGATACGACTAGTGAAAACTGAGAACACTAGTGCGTGTGCAACGGTGAACTGTAAAGGGTGTAGATCGGCAATAGCGCTGTTGCCATTAGTCCCGAGTTGTGTGAATAAGGCGACAATAAATGGAATCATCCAATCCAGAGCCCGTGTATAAGTCACGCACATAAATTATGCGTGACATTATTTCCGACACTACGTAGGAAGTACAAATACGGAACAGAAATGCTGATGTGTATGGATTGTTAAACAATGAAATGAAGCTCTCGCAACAAGTCGAGGTTTGTTTACCCGTGTCTTGAACCAACAGGCTTACTTTCACAGAGGGCAGGAATCATCTGAGATAAGCTGCTTCAAATTCTGGCAACACAAATATAACAGTGACATAATATAATAACTGTTCACTGTCTATTTTCATTGCTTCCAGGACATCTCGTCCATATTGACTCAATTATTTAGGCAGGTTTTGCCATGAAAACGTTGACGTCTGCTATTATAGTTTCTCTTACTGGGCGGTGGAGTCCAACTGGGTCCACTCGGCACGGCGGCCTATGTTTGGCCTATTGTAGCCTCCCCCGGGTGTTTATGATGATGGTGAATTTGGTGGAATGAAGATTGGCATGGGGAAGCCGAAGTACTCGGAGAAAATCCGCCCCAGCGCCAATTTGTCCACCACAAATCCCACTTGACCAGACGCGGGACGCCGCGTTGGGAAGCCAGTGACTAACCGCTTGAGCTATGGCGCGGCCTGCTGCTGTTATACTCAGTGTTGAATGAAGAGCGTAAGGCTGTTGGCCTGCTCCTGTTTGGAAGAAAGGATTTCCAAAATGTGTTGCTTACAAGATCTGATTTTTTTTTTTTTTTTTGTTTCTTGGCAGCCATTCACTGCCTACATAAGTCTGTCGTTCACAGCGCTTGTCGCTACTAAACTGTTATGCGATAAATCCAGTAGTTATCTTATCCACTTCATCCACTGGGGCACGCTGTAGCGTAGTTGGTTGAGGCACTATTCTACAAGCCGGAAGGTCGCGAGTTCGATTCCCGATGCCATTGGATTTTTCAATTTACCTAATCATTCCAGCCGCACTATGGCCCTTGTTCAACTCAGCCTCTAACAGAAATGAGTACCAGGAATCTTCCTGGGGGTAAAGGGTGGCCGGCGCATAACCTCACCGCCGTCTATGAGCCGATTGTCTAGAAAATGAGGGAACTTCGACGTCTCACAACTATATGGGCCTCCATGGCCTGTTACAAGGATAGCTTTAATTTCAGTTTTTAACTTCATGTACCTATTTTATGCAAGACAAGTCATTTTTAAATTTCTACTGAAATCACATTTGATATCGACGTAAATGAGGTTAGGAATCAAAACACCAGCGACAACTGTCATGTGATTTGGTAAATGAAACAAGCGGACTGTGCTCCTCAACCTCCTACGGCTTACGTCATCAGCGTCTCTTGGGTTTAGTGCAAAGAGGCCAGAAAAATTATTATAAAGTCCAAGGACTCACTTTCCATTAAAATTGCTGAGTATCACTGTTGGGTATAGACAGAACACAACATTTTTAAAACTATTCTAACTTTATATTCCCTATGTAAGATTTGAGGCTTTCACGGCGGTGACTATGAAGAAAGCAGTTTTCTGTCTGCTTTACCGGTTCTCACGGTCTCTTCGCTTGCAGATTTCTTATATTTTTTCTTCTACCCTGAAGATGGAGGCGATACGTTCCTCCGAAACGTCGGTTAATACCACATATACACGGTGCCAAATCCCAGAAAACTGCCTTATTTTATATTTCCTCTTTACGTAGACTTTATTTTCCTCTGTATGTTTATGGTAGCCAATAATTAATTAAGCGTTAAAAATCTGCTGTTGGTTAGCTTGAAATTTCACGAGATGCCACAAGTTTTATTTCAGTTGTATCATCGTAAATCAAAGACATAGGCCGTGCCATAGTTCAAGCGGTTAGTCGCTGGCTTCCCACCACGGCGGCCCGGGTTCGATCCCGGGTCTGGTCAAGTGGGATTTGTGGTGTACTAAGTGGCGCTTGGGCAGGTTTTCTCCGAGTACTTCGGTTTCCCCTGCCAATCTTCATTCCACCAATTGCTCCACAATCACCCTCACCTATCATCTGGGGCTGGTACAATAGGCCAGAAGCGGCCGCAGTACAACGAACTTAGACCCACCCCACTAGCATTAAAAAAAATCAAAGACACAGGAAAGTGGAATCAAATTCAAAGCGTGAACCTCGTGCCATAGCGTGGAAACATCTAGGAGCCCTGATGAAGAAACCGTCTTAAGACACTTAGGACAGAATTTAACGATAAATCATATAATGCTGATTCGTATGCACTATGACTCATGAGAACAAAGACATCACTGCTTTGGTGGTCCAGGCAAATTTATGCAAAGTCCCGGTACTTACAGCCTCGTCACAAACACTGGCAACATGATCCGTTCAGCATAGCGGGCGAGGAGACAAATGCAGAAGGCAAAGGCGAGCTGAAATTAAATGTTTTAATTTTAATTATGGTAAATTACACTAACTACATAAGCACCTTATTTACTTATCATTTATAGAAGTAAGTAAGAAAATAACAATTAACTTTATACAACCCAATATCAGTACGTGTAATAACTATTTTTTTAATATTACTTGACATCTTGAAACAAAGGTGTCGCCAAAAACTTGAAGAACCAATTTTATGAAGGGCACCAGAAATAAATCACAATCAGATTACTCAATATTACGTTAAAATAAATTAGTTTATCGCAGTCATTATAAATCAATCACTTCTAAGAAGAAAATGTAATGCAGTTCCCCAAGTTGTGCTCCAGTATATTTCAATAACAATATTCTTCAAAACGGGCTTTACTTTGTACCAGAAGCATACAAAATGTCATCGCAGTTCGTTTTCAGTATCCTTAAAACTAAATGAGTGCCCATGTTTTCGTTTTGTAATCTTCTGTGGCTTAACAATTCTTATTCTGAATCTCGCACTTAACTGTACCTAATAATCAATTTTTATGACAATCTTATGCACTGGAAATTGAGCCATGTTAATGATGCATATATATAAATATTGCATGATGACTTACCAAGCAGTCAATTTTCATGTTAAAGAAGTAAAATCGAAAATCTTGCAGGATGCAAGAACGGGTGTAGCGACTGAAGTACAATGATGAACAAGCTCTTAAACTCTCTTGCATTTATAGACGCTGGTCACAGGAGAGCGCTTCTGGTGGGGAAGTCTATGGATGTGTGTTTGTGTGGAGATTATTTCCGGAAACGTCGTGCTGCACTTAATCTGATAACTCTCACTGCCCGCCGACCACGAATGAGAGAGTTCGAGTTTGGTGGGGGTCAGAGTCATCTGGAGGGAGAACGGTCAGACAGCTTCAAACGGACAGAAGAAAGTCTGCCACAATGAAAGTGAAATGACGTCACATGAGGCAAGACGACTTTTTTATACTGTTATTTAAGTAACAAGAACGTTCCAGACCTTCTCTGTTCCAAAACACCTCAGATTGATAAAACGGCAAGAGGGTTTTTTTCTTTTTTTGAGAAACTGTTTCCAGTCTACGTCACATTTTACAGTACGAAGTAGCAACCTTCACGAAGCAAGTCCTTTTCGAGCAGTTAATATTCTCTCAGCTGGTCAGTAAACATACCATATATACCAGTCGCAAGAATACGGATCTGTGTTGTAACCAATTTCTGTCACTTGAATTATATTCATGAGTGCCTGATGATGACCTAATTATATGGTCGAAACATGAAACACTGTTACGTCTATATTAAACACGTAAGATACATCAACACCTATTGTCTTCATTGAAGATATTCCCATATTACTCGTTGTGTCAACGGTCGTAATATAAGCAATTAAATGGTAATCAGATACTACTGATAAATAATGAAATAATATTATGCAGTTTTAACACCTTTCTCTCTGAGGCAGTTATAACAGTTTTATGCGCTTGTGAAAATAGAAGTTAATATCTAATTCTAGTTATATTGAAATGGAACCGACGTTATAATTATCCACATTCAGTATTCACAATTAATTGTTATATGCGAGCAAACGAAGTGTTTTGTTATTAAGATTTAACACCAAATGTGCCTTGCTAATATTGTTAACCCTTCTTTCTCTACAGTAAAATTCTGCTTTCATTCTTCCTCCCCGTTCTTGTCTCACCCTGAGTTCACTGTAACATCCCTGTTACTACCACAGCTCTACTAGGTGATGTATAGATATTGAAATTACCAAAAATCGTTGGAAAGAAGCTACAACCGATGCAAATTTTAAAATAATAGCGTAGATACGTGTTTACATGATTACAGCTAAGCAGAATTTGGGGAACACGGGTCTACAGGACGAGTGACTGTATTGTCTGCTTGTGTCGCAGTCGTTTGTTTCGAGGAAGAAAAAAACTTTTTTTTTGTGCTATGATTTATACATACGATTTTGCGGGAATTGGTTGTCCTTCTGCCATTAATGGTTGGTTCATTGACTATATGCTCACCTCGCTGTTAACAAACGTGTCTATCGAATGAACTGCGCGATTAATTAATTACACGGTACAGGGTCCCCTCAGAAACCTGTGGGAAAATATACGATGGGGTACCCAAAAGAAACCGAACTAATTTTTTTGTGGGCAGAGCTTTTGTAGTACCGCGTTTTGCCGCTATGGGCGCATAGAGCTAACATTCCTGAGTCGATAAGCCGACTACCGTTGCTTCAGAAGGTAAGGACTAGTTTCGGCAGAGTTTATAGTGACAACTGTTTTGTGTGATCGTCGTTTATGCAATGGCCCGAACACATGAAAATGTTGAAAAAATTCGTGAAATCATCAAGGAAGATCGACGACAGACCATTGAAGAAATTGTGGAGCTGTCGGGAGTGACTTGGAGCTCAGTTCAGCGAATTTTGACAGAAGATTTGGGAATGAAAAGGGTGGCTGCGAAATTCGTGCCACGACTGCTGACTGCTGAACAAAAACAAGGTCGCGTGGAAGCATGCTGTGCTTTGAAAGAAGAGTCCCGAAATGATCAAAACTTTTTTTTTTCCTCGAATGAAAAGAGACATGAAAGGAAAGGGTTTTGCTGATGTTGCTGAGGTGAAGGAAAAAACCGACGGAGGCGCTGTCAAGCATCTCAAAAGATGAATTTAGACAATGTTTTGAAAAATTGAATACAAGACTAGACAAGTGTATTAGTGTAAGTGGAGAGTACTTTGAAGGAGATTGAAGGTTTGTGCTTAAAATTTGAATAAATAAGTTTAAAAAAAATAAGTTCGGTTTCTTTTGGGTACCCCCTCGCATCTGGTCAAAAAATTACAGCTTTTAACGATTCCAAAGGTGTTCTCTCGTGTTAAAAGAACACCATTATATCCTATCCTGAGCCATTTGAATCCAACTTCTACCTTAAAACTAAATTTCCATATTATCATCCCATCTACATGTACTTCTGTCACGTGACCCCTTGTCTTGCGGTTAAACGAGAAAAAACTTTCGTATTCGTAGCTCACCCCCCTACTACACGCCCCGCCCTTCTAAAACTTCTCTAGTTGATGCCATAATCTTATTGGTGAGCGCGTTTGCGATCCATCTATTGGTTTCTTGTTGTTACCGTTAAGATAGATTTTCCCCATGCTTAAATGAGGCGATGAGAGTCCGCTGTCCAGATATGCAGCTCTGGCGAAAAGTCTTCACTAGCTTTAAAAGCTGCCTTTCTTGGGTGACCTCAATTTAGGATCTTCCATAAATGAAAACCAAGTCATTTCGCGGCAGACACTTGAAACGGCGCGAGTACTTCCTCGATTATGCTCATAACAAAGAATTGTTTGCAACAAGTGGTTTATATCGATTTCAACTTCCTTGCTGATTTATTGTCCCCTTTGGACAGACTTGTTTATTTAATATTCCAGTACAAACTTGTTTGGTTGGTTATACATATACCTGCCAGTGACGTGTTAATTAAAACTGCTACGTGTTTCCTTTCGGAGCCCTAGCGAATGGGCATGGGCTTCTTCTAGATCCACTTTCCAAAATGTTGCGTTTTGAAGAAATTCAAGACATTAGACGATGCGCGAATTAACAGACATGGGCAAGGTCATATGGCGAGGAGGGGCAGTAGGATAATTTGCCCCAGACCCCTGGCTGCTTGGGCCCAAATTCGACTCTTATTTAATCTAAAATATATAATTAATAAAAATGAGGGCATTCCGTTTAATCTAATTGCTGACATCCAACTTTATGCCCGTCATTAATATTCGTTATTATTCTAACGCACTGTAAATCGTTTCTGTTCTATAATTTAAATTTATTTTTTTAAATAGAAAATATTATTTTAAATATATTTACTATATATATTCACGTATTTGTATGGCTTTCGGAGCGGAGTGGGGCCCCACATTTTTAAGTGCCTCGGGCACCGTCTCATCTTTCTCAGGTCTATGGATACCCGTCGGCATCAGAAATTTTTAGTTTTGTACTATTCATTGCAATCAGGCGAGGAGGAGGAAGGGTTCCTACTCAGGTGGGCCCGACAGAGTCGGCTGTTCTCCGTCACTGGAGGGGAAGTTTCTTCGCTTTCGTCCAGTCACCTAATGAAACTGCTTTAAATAGACTACCACGTCTTTCGCTTCATGACAAATTCATCATTCGCAATCCTAATATTCAACGCTATATAAAAAGTAAAGTAAAGTAAAGGTATCCCTGTAACAGGCCGTGGAGGCCCATAGGTTTGTGACATGTTGAGGTTCCCACATTTTCTAGACAGTCGGCTCATAGATGGCGGCAAGGTTGACAGCCCTACGCGCCGGCCGCCCTTTACCCCCAAGAATATTCCCGGTAGACATTTCTGTTAGAACTTCGCTTTAGAATATGCCATTAGGAAGGTCCAGAGAAACCAGGTGGGGCTGAAATTAAACGGGACACATCAGCTGTTGGCCTGTGCCGATGATGTGAATCTACTGGGTGATAATGTAGATTCCATAAAGAAAAACATACAAACTATAATTGACGCAAGTAAAGAGGTTGGTCTAGAAGTAAACACAGAGAAAACTAAGTATATGTTACTGTCTCGTCACCAAAATGCAGGGCAAAATCGTGACATAAAGATAGAAAACAAATGTTTTGAAAATGTGTCACGTTCAGATATTTGGAAACAACGATAACAGATCGAAACCTGATTCAGGAGGAAATTAATAGGCGACTGAACTCGGGTAATGCTTGCTACCATTCAGTCCTTAAACTTTTGTCTCTCGTCTGCTGTCCAAACACATAAAAATTAGAATATACAAAACTATAATTTTGCCGGTGGTTCTGTATGGGTGTGCAACTTGGTCTCTGACATTAAGGGAGGAACATAGGTTGAGGGTGTTTGAGAACAGGGTGTTGAGAATATTTGGACCGAAGAGAGATGAAGTGACAGGAGGTTGGAGAAAACTTCATAACTTGTACTCTTCTCCAAGTATAATTAGAATGATCAAGTCAAGGATGATGATGTGGGTAGGTCATGTAGCACGAATGTGGGAGACGAGAAATGCATATAGGATATTGGTGGGAAAGCCAGAAGGAAAGAGACCACAGGGAGGACCAAGGCGTAGGTGGGTGGACAATATTAGAATGGATCTTAGAGAGATAGGATGGGGTGGTATGGATTGGATAGATCTGGCTCAGGATATTGACCAGTGGAGGGCTCTTGTGAACTTGGTAATGAACTTTCGGCTTCCATAAAATTCTGGAAAATTCTTGAGTAGCTGCAGAATTGGTGGCTCCTCCAGAAGAGCTCAGCTCCTTCAGTAAGTAAGTAAGACATTTCTGTTAGAGGCTGAGTCGACCCCTGGGCCATATTGCGGCTGGAAGGATTATGTCTTATATAAACAATGAGAAATATTATTATACACCGCAATAATAGACCGCTTTCACTGAGCATTGTCGAGTAGCTTTGCAGATATGAGGGAATTCTTTATCTAATCTCGACCAGGCACTGACTGTATCTGGTATGGCTACCCAATGCCACGTTTAACACTGGCTGAGATATCGGCTGTCGCAAGTAGTTAGTCGTTCTGTGTAATCTGTTAGTTAGTTAGTTAGTTAATTATTGGAGAGGGTGGGCTTCCCCATGCACTGAGACCTGTATTGGTCCATTGTGCTTCCCTCTATGATTTCTACTAGTCTCTATATCCTACCGGTATTGGTGCTTACCATCAGTCCCGCCCAGCCAGCGAAACCGGCTCTACTAGCTGAGAGGCATCTATAATGCTTCCCCCATCTACCAGAGGTATTAGAGACTGCTGTTGGGCGGGAAATGCCCATTAATTTGGCTCAGTTACCCCCTTTGGAGTTATGAGGTTCTTTTACGTGCCGTAAAGCTACGACACGGGACCCACGGCTTAAAGTCCCTCCAGGAGGACTTGTTCCCTGAATTTTTCCGCCCTTAAAAATTCGAAGACCTCCGCCGGGTATTTGAACCCGCGTACTGCGAGTCATGAGGTGGGAACGTTACCTCTAGACTACGGAGGCCGCTTGTGTAATCTGTTAATATTTTGAAGTGCTTTTTAGTTCAACAGTTCACCAAGCCACGATTACTTTTGTGTAAAATATTGTAACGTGTTTCGTTACTGAAGACGCCGTAGAGATGGTTAATTGTTTTATTTAACGATCTACAAGTAACGGCTACAATTAATTATAACACAGTTGCGGGATTCAACACTTTACAAACCCTACAACCAAAGTCTTCACGTACTAATAACGCGAGAGCTATACAAATCTCCCTGAATTACACGCTCCAAATATAACTGTACTACAGCGCTCACTAAGTCTCGAAAGCACACAATAAGTCTTCCGCTCGCTGACTTTTTAGTTATCGCACACTCGCAGGCTGCTACCTTGAGAACGTTTGACAACACACTGACTGTCGCTTGCTGCTCAGCCGGCTTTTATTCCGTTCGCTGTTGCTAGTGTGTGACGTGGCGTATAGCCTAGCAACGCTGTTACCCCTTGGTGACGTCACCGCTGTTGACTCGCGTTGCATAGCTACCAGGTTGCTGGGACTCGGCTAACTTCGGCTCCGCTCGTGACGTCACCGCGGGGAAAGTGGCGGGGTGATGACTCGCCTATTACGCGAGCGCTACATTACCGCCACGTGCCTCCGGGGAGGTAGGGATCCTTCGTTGCGCAACATGTCACACTATGATATTGCCTTTCACAGTGGCCGCATGGACTGAGGCACGAACTGTCTTCGCCCGCTTCTTCGAAGCCCACTTGAGGCATGGACGTCTGTGTGTAGGTAGCTGCCTTGCGACCGGCTGATCCGCCGTCCAGTTAGTCCTACCGTCTGTGTACAGGATTAAGAACCAGAGAAAGAGGCCAAAGGTTCAACAGAGGACTGTGGAGCCATAGATAGAGAGATAAAATGTGATTTTCGCATAATTTTATATTTTGATCTAGAATATCGCAATCTTATGGCTACTCAGATTAAAATTACTACAAGAGCAAAGAAGATAGCGTTTATTTTCGATGCTGCTTATTGGCAGTTATTTTAATCCGTGAAATTCATAAAATCACAACGAGAAATGTGTACCAATAAACGAAATGACTGCTCTTGATGTCACTCTCAAGACAACTATGTACAAGAAATATGTGCAGTAGCAGATATCGCATGAATTCGACTGCCCGTCTGGAGCATTGCCCATTGGCAACAGTCGAAATGAGAGGGAATAGCGCTCCAGACAGTGAGACGACTCACAATCCTTGTGCTGCAGGTTACGTCTGTTTGTAATACAGACGCTGGTTGTAGCACTGCGGCCTCTAATGGGCACGTTGTACCAGTCTCTGATGAGAACTGAATACGCACCATTGTTGGAATGACAACTGTGGACGAGAAACCGACATGCTAGGAGAAAAACCTCCCCCGCAACACTTTGACCACCACAAATGTTACATGGACTTTCCTGGTATTGAACCTTCACCTCCGTGGCAAGAAACATGCAGATTTTATACCATTAATATAAGTCTGAAAACTAAAAGTAAAAAGAGTAAAGCTATCCCTGTACCAGGCCATGAAGGCCCATAGGGTTGTGAGACGTTGAGGCTCCCACATTATCTAGACCAGTGTTTCCCAACCTGTGGTCCGCGAGTAATTCAAAAATGGTCCGCGGGATAGTTCATTTTCATTAAAATTTATCTTATCATGTTCCTCACACCTGGGATATTTGCAATGTATATCTCTGGCTCTTGAGGCCCATGGTTGAAGGAAAATTTAACGGGACTGTTGGTACCGTTACTTCTTCCCTTTGTAAAGCAGAGGTGAATAACCAACGATTTGTGTAGCTTTTTCCAAGGACATTTTCTTTTGGTCGGCCCATTGCATCTCAGACCCGTGTTTCAGGGTGGACTGCTGTCCTAGTACCTGCTGTCC
>NW_019718033.1:545885-617273 GCF_002891405.2 Cryptotermes secundus | reverse complement strand
TTATTCATTTCAGTGGCAGAGCGAAAAACCCGTGTTTCTTTAGTTTTTGTGCAGTGAATTTTTATAATATTATACAAGTGTGTTTTTTCTCGGTGTAATATTCAGTTTTTCTGCTTTTGTTCAAATAATTGAGTTCACAGCGAAACTTCTGATTTTCAGTTTGTCCACGATCTTATTTAGATATGGATCGGTGGTTAAAGTGTGGATCATTGAAATGTAAGACAGACGATAATCCGAGTGGATATAGTGTTGTCGAAAATAGTACCAGGGCAGATAAAGTTCCTTCCCTCAAAGAATCACGCAAATATTGTCCATCTTATTTGCAAATGGGATTTTCCGTTCTGAATAAAGACGGCGAAGACAGACCACAGTGTGTTCTTTGTTGCGAAGTGTTATCGAATGAATCTATGAAGCCGTCGAAGTTGAGACGCCACCTTGAAACGAAACATGGCGAATCAGTTAATAAGCCAATAGAATATTTTCAAAATAAGAAACTGCAACTTTGTGGTTCACAGAATTTAGTTAAGGACATTGTATGTGGAACGAAAAATGAAAAGGCTGTTCTTGCCTCTTACGAAGTCGCCCTTCTGATCGCTAGAAATGGACAACGCCATACAATCGGGGAAGATTTAATTTTGCCTGCTACAAAAACGATAACAAAGAACTTGTTTAGTGAAAAACATGCCAACGAGGTGTCTCTAATATCGTTATCTGACAATACTGTGAAAAGAAGAATCGACGAGATGGCTCAAAATGTGAAAGATATTTTGCTAGAACGGTTACGTCATAGTGAATATTTTGCGTTGCAGTTGGATGAAAGCCACGATATTTCAAATAATGCTAATTTGGTAGCTTTGGTGCGATATGAACACGAAAATAAAGTTTGTGAAGATTTTTTGTTCTGTGAATCGTTACCTCTTAATACAACTGCTGAAGCCCTTTTCAAAGTTGTCATTGACTTCATAACTACAAATACACTTCAATGGGAAAAATGTGTAGGTATCAGCACAGATGGTGCTCAGGCAATGTCGGGAATACATAATGGTTTGGTCGCACGTATCCAGAAAGTCGCACCTCTTGTTAAATGGACACATTGTTGCATACACCGCGAAGTATTAGCTGCACGCCGTATGCCCTCCAAAATGAAAATCGTTCTAGACGAGGCAGTAAAAATTGTCAATTTTATTAAAGCCCGTCCTCTTAACAGCCGATTATTTTCTGCGCTTTGTAATGAAATGGGAAGTGATCACGAACACTTATTATTGCACTCAGAAATCCGATGGCTGTCCCGGGGTAAGGTTTTGACGCGGTTGCTTGAGCTTCGAGACGAAGTAAGGTTGTTCCTCATAAACTCTAAATTTCAGTTAACACACTATTTAAATGATTTCGCATGGCTCTCCTCTCTTGCTTACTTGGCGGACATTTTTAACATCTTGAATACTCTTAACTCGAGCCTTCAAGGTACATCTGTCACCGTGTTTTCTGTGCAAGACAAGATAGAGGCAACAATCAAGAAGTTAAATTTGTGGTGCAGCCGTATCGAGAAAGGAAAATACGATTCCTTTCACATGCTGAGTGATTTCATTGATTCCAGTGAACAACCCCTTTCTAGTGATGTTGCTGAAAGTATGATTGAACATATGAGGTCATTGGCATCTCAACTACGTCTGTATTTTCCGTTTGGTCTTGAAAATAACGACTGGATGAAAAATCCCTTTGTAGACTCTGAATTTGAACTTCCTTCTGCCGAGGAAGAGCAACTTATCGAGCTGTCCTGTGATTCGACGTTCAAATTGCTGTTTCCTTCGTTACCGTTACTGGAGTTTTGGTTCCAAGCTAGGTCTGTTTACCCTGAAATTTCCAAAAGCGCTGTAAGACATTTGTTGCCATTTCCCTCTACATATCTGTGCGAGACAACATTTTCTCATCTTGTACACATGAAAAACAGATATAGGAACAGACTTAACGTGGAGCCAGATCTACGCCTGAAATTATCCAGTTTTGATCCTGACATTCGAAAGTTGACGTCTGAAAAACAGCACCAGCCATCACATTAGGTGAGTGTTAAATTCACAATATTACGCCTAATTGATATGTTCGTAATCTTCCGAATATCTCCATTTATAACAGTATTTTATTGTCATAAATGACACATGTAGTGTTGTAAAATTTTAAGTTACTGCTTCATTTTTATGATATGTACTCGTAAAATTAAAAAATTTCCATTTTGGGTTTTATGGGGGCCGCGGTGAATTAACATTCGGTACAGGGGGTCCGCGGCATCAAAAAGTTTGGGAAACACTGATCTAGACAATCGGCTCAAAGATGGCGGTAAGGTTGTCAGTCTTACGTGCCGGCCGCGCTTTACTCCCCAGGAAAATTATTTAATTCCTGGCACTCATTTCTGTTAGAGGCTGAGTAAACCACAGGGCCTAGCGCGGCTGCAAGGATTAGGTCAACTGAAAAAATCCAATGACCTCATCGGGACTTGAACCCGCGATCTTCCGGTTTGTACTTTAGAAATTTAATATCTGATGCAGTGTCGTGTTGATATTCAGCTACAGACAGGCATGTCCACATATCAGACCTTTCATTGATGCAGCCGTTACCGGACTGATGGCCACAGCTCAACGTGTACCGTAGAGAGGAGAATATCGCTGGGAACTATCGGACTTGAATCTGCTTCTGCTAGAAATGATGACAGGATTCCCTTCTTCTCTTCCGGGACAAGTCACTTGCAAATGTTCAGGTACTTTCACAATAATTTGACTGAGAACGGTACATGGAATTAGAGAAATGAAGGCCGTTCTCTGCTTTTCTTTAAATGTGCTGGTCAGCTTTACACTTACCAAATATAAATGTACGTACATGGACGAAGCATCGCTTCTAGCAACAGTCTCGCATTTGCTTTCTTTTTAATTTCTCACCATGCACTAGAAAGTGATGCGGTTGTGAAAAGCAGCTCATCTAGAAATTAGTAAGTAATTACAGGTTTTCAGCCCCCCTAATTACGCAGAATAATTTTTATTTGCCGTCTGTCCGTCTGTATATATGTATATTTATGTATGAGCGCTTGTGCCCCTATCTGACACCTGAGCGGCTGGACGGAATTCGGTCATATTCGGTACTCAAGAATTTATCCCTGTACGCCCCACATCAAGAAAGAGGAACCCTTTACATGGGCCTCAAAACAAAAAATAGAGTTCGACTCCAAGGTAACAGAGTCAAGGCCCGCCGTACATGAGTATTATGTGGAATGTCTTTGCACTATTTTCTCTTTACCGGTGCAAATCACATAAATGTTCCGTACACATGTTTCGGAGTTATCCGCCAATGACATGTAAAAATAGTGCTCGTATGATCTGAATATTATACATATAGTCAAGTACATTTGCTATAACGAACCATATTTTATGTTTAACCTTAAAATAATGGGGCACGCGGTAGCGTAGTTGGTTGAGGCACTATGTAACAAGTCGGAAGGTCGCGGTTTCGATTCCAGATGAGATGGATTTTTTCAATTTACCTAATCCTTCCAGTCGCACTATGGTCCTGTGGTAGACTCAACCTCTAGCAGAACTAAGTACCAGGAATTTTCCTGGGGGTGAAGGGCGGGAGGTCGGCGCATAAGGCTGACAACCTCACCGCCATCTGTGAGCCGACTGTCTAGACCAGGCATGTCAAACTCAACTTGTACAGAGGGCCACCTCAGCCCTATAAATAATAGTCCTGGGCCGCACTTCAAAATTGAAATATACATTAGATTTTGATACAAGGAAATTTAATTCTATGTACTATTTAGGAATAATTTCAGTGTAATTACCTAAAGTCACATATCTTACAGTTTTAAAAGGCAAGAGGGTGCCATTTTTGACAAGTATCAAACAGCTTTTCAATATGTAAAAAGAGAGATTACACAAGAAATTGTGTTAGAAATAGCAAAACATTGAATTTCCTGCAGCCTGCTAATTTATGTCTGCGTGAGACTTCTTGTCTTCTGGTCTGTTGGAAAATTGTCTTTACAAACAATATTTCTACTAAAATTTTAATATTGATTTTAATATCAATTAGCTCTAAAAGTTGAGGGGCCGCACTTTGTGGCTATGGGGGCCGCATGTTTGACACGGCTGGTCTAAACGATGTGGGAGCCTCGACGTCCCACAAACGTATGGGCCTGTTACAGGGATAGCTTAGCCTTAAAATAATGCCGAGAAGCCAGGAAAGATCAATCGACCAAGGCTACGGAGTGGACTACCGAGAAATTAGGGTTCGATTCCCAGCAGAGGCAAGAGATCTTGTCTTCTCCGCACCGCTGGGACTGCCTCGGGGCCCCACTCCGGGGTTTGTCCACAGAGAGTTACATAGTGCGGGTGTTGAAATGTTCATCTTGCCCCCCTCTTCAGAATCGAAGCATGCGCACTGGCCGCGTTTCTGTCTTTATGTAAGGAAAATGCATCTAAACACTTTCTGTGCACTGGTCCTAGAAAGGACCGGTTTTTCTTCGCATATATTTCCAAGCACATAGCCCCATTCGCCCAAACGGGTCACAAATCTCCACCCTTCACCCAATTGCTTTTCCGAAATATAAACCCATACATAAACTCACGCAGAGTGCATAATTCTACCCTCAAGATGGAAGCAATATTTCACACATCCACACCGCGTAGCCATTCAGGAACTGAATTATCAACAGCAGTTGTTGTGTTCTAGAGAATGACTCTGCTTCATGCAATTAGTCTTTAGCTAATCTTTATTTAGTACTGAACGAGGAAATACAGAAGAACAATTCAGCTGTGGAATAATGTAACAGAAGAGACACTCGTATTCTAGTACTACGGAACATTTCCCTTCTATTACAGCTGCATTGTAAGTATTTCTATGCACAAATTATGAAGTTACTCCTAGTTGTAAAAAGTTATCTATATTTTCTTCTCTTCAGTCTCAAGAGATGTCAATACATGCTCTAACTACTACAGATTTAAATAAGCCAAAACGAAGTCTCAGAAGCAACAATACAAACAGGAAGGTCCGTGCCCCAGTTCAAAGCCCAGACGTTACTACATGTATCACTCCTCATTATGTTTCTGTGTTTCTGCTGATTATCACAATAAACATAGAGTTTTTCCCTAAACATTAACCGGCATGTTTTTGTAGCGGAGAAGTGACATGTTTCTTGTGATGTAGGAACTGCAATTTACATGTTATGTGGCTCGGTCTCTAAAGGATTAAATTGTAATCTTCTACACGTGTAGCTCATCACTTCACGTCCGATGTTGCAAAACATCTAAACTGATTCACAAAGCATTCGTTCAAATATCTGGTGACCTATGACAAGAATTTTTCAGAACTCTCGAAAAGTACGAGAGAACCCCACACAAACAAAAGATTCCCTTGGATTCTTTGATCCGAATTGAAGGAGTACAATCAGACAGTTTACTTTTTAATCACATTCTGAACCACAGCACATGAAGAGCACATGATTTGTCTATGGTATCAGAAACAAGCTCTTTGTCACTTTGTTGAGCAATAAATTTCTGTTGCTAGTTAGCACTTTATTTCCTCTTTAACCAACACTATTTAAATTAATAAATAATGAAGAAGTCGTGTTTGTCCTTGCTTTTTCATATTCGAAAGTACCTACAAATGTTGACATAATTTTACATTGAAAGTCTCCACTAAACGCTTCTTGCGAAATTCATTCGGTGCGGTGTTGGTTCAACATTCGGAATGTATGGAAGAGAACAATGAATTATGTAAAGTCGGAAAAATAAAGAAATTTGTAAAACATGTGAACTAGACTGAAGTACACCGATTTTCTCTCATCGGCTACAGGTTATTAAACGTTTCCTTTTTATTCAAGTAAATCTCCCCCCCCCCCAATTTATCAGTAGTTGTGGGTGTATCCCGTATGTTATTTTTTCTTCATTTACAGTACGGACGGGTAATAGCTAAATTTCAGTTCTTTGACGTTCTTGAGAAACATGTACCACTTCAACCGTAAACTCAAATCTAATTTGTAGATAACCGTCTGACAACGAGAGGATTAAATGGGGTCAATTTTGAGTTCATGTTATTATAACAAGAAGAAGTAACATTGTTAGTTCGAAATCTGCTGACTGCTTTGAACCACGACGGAACTGGAGTCATCAATGTCATCCTTAGGCACAGAACACAGGCAGGGCACTAGCTGCATGTTGTGGTAGCTGGCCTGGAAGCTGCTTGGTGACCCCGAGACTGGGGGCGGTGCAGGCTGTACTGCCACCTGGAAGCAGAAAAGAAATTAGTATAATTCCTACGTCAACTAATATTTCTCAGTACCGGATCCAAAATGTGTTGATACCTACACCGGACAATGGAAACTGATTCAGTATCCGAAGTGTTGTGTTTAGAAGAAACTGAAAACGACGGACAGTGTCCGAAACAGACGTCACACTAGCAATAGTATACAAGAACAACCAGCTGTGACCTGAACAACTGGACAACGACAATAAAGAGTCCTATTCTTCAAACAACGAACCAGGACGCGGTATGCATTCATCTCCTTTAATGATAAGAAGTATACAGAACACGAACCAATTGGTTCTAGATTTTAACAAAAAGTCTTTTAAACAATATTTTGTAAATAGACTAAATATAATAATTTATCAATATTTTAACAATGCCATGCACATCTTCGTAATTGTTACAGGATAATATTTTATATCTATGGCATTATAATAGTAGTTTCTGTAAGTACTGATAATGAGTAATGACATTGTAATAATAGTTTCCGTATATATTGATAACGTCCTTCTGAAGATGGTCGCTATGACAGAAACATGTAAAGGATGAAAGTTTAAAAGAAAGCACAGAACTTATCAATCACACCGGACGGCGTTAACAATCTGTTATAGAGTAGTCATTGCCATTTGTAGGTATCCGCGCTTTCCAGTTCGTATCCATTTTTGTTAAGAGCTGTACTAGGAGGTTCATATCTTTGGTTTTTAGTTTGTGTACACACGAAAAATAACCCTTTGTGCCCGGCGCCGGAAGAGGAAGGACTCCGATGACTGGAAGCAGGTTTATTTGCTTCCTACAGATTACCATTATGCTTCTTCGTGTGGCAGTGCTTTATATTCTGTGTCTAGCGTCATTAGCCTTACGGTTCTGTGTGTCCGTGTTTAGCAAAGGGAAGGCTTACGTACACTCCGTAAATTTGTACAGCAGCCGCGACTTCCCACTTCCCTGTATTTCACAAAGCTTTCGTTTAACCAGTTGCGATGTTTTTCAGGAATGTAAACTCGGCCGTTCGCGAGGGATTATTGTGCCAAACGCGGTTTTCAATTATTCTTTACTTATTTAACGACAATTTTTATACTTCAACATCCGAAAACATTTAGGATAAATTGCGAATGATGCATCGGAAATTATGTGCTGGAAAGTTCTAGTGACATTTTGAGGTACTGGATGGGAAATAGAAAAATTAGTTGTTATTAGATATGGCCGCCTCCATGGTATGATGGTCAGAGTTCCTGGCTACAGATCCAGAGAGTTCCGGGTGCGTTTCCCGGCGCTACTAGATTTTCTGAGAAGCAGTGGATCTGGAACGGGGTCCACTCAGCCTCGTGAGGATAATTGAGTAGCTGCTTGAATAGCAAAGTAGCGGCTCCGGTCTAGCAAATCGAAATTAAACGTTGCGCTGACCACGGAGTTCTTTTAGTTTAGGGTATTAGGTTGTGGGCTCGAGTCAACTGGATCAGGACGAAGACTGTTGTTGAATTCTTGCGAACATGATACTGAACTGTCTAATTCCATAAAAGGTGGGAAACTCCTTGACTAGGTGAGCGATTATCAGCTTTTCAAGGTGAACTCTTGTCCAGTGAAGATTAACATTTGCAGTATGTGATGCGCACATCGGAACACTAAAGGCTTAACTTATCTCTTCTCCCAGGAGTTAGGTGTAATCCACTCTGATGAACTCGCGAAGTTTGAAGATAGAGGATTATTTACTACAAGTAAAATTGAAGATTTAAAATGAAACGAACTTCATAGAGTAGAATCCTCCTTGCGATGATGATAGTCGCTCAGCTAGTCAAGAAGTTGTCCTGTTTCTATGGAGCTGAAAAGTTCATGAACTTGTTCAAAGATCACTTTTAGACGCTGTCCTAAATCATTTGAATCCAACACACAAATTATAAATCAATATATTTTATTCGTTAATGGTTATAAACGTGGCGACGGCTTGAATATTGGAGGCTATATATGATTAATTTAACATACTGTGAAGTTCGTCGTATTTTGTAGCAGCTATTTTTAGTAATCACTTATAGTTTTGACGTCATTTTTTTCTTTTTCATTTTTATGCCACTGCACTGTCTCCTTAACACTAACCAACTTGAGTCTACTACTGTCACCACTGTTTCAACACACACATAAACGCTGTACACCGCTTCCAAGCTCCTAATCAGACTCAACTGAACTCGCCCTTGTCTTGTGACTAAGACACGTACGCGTCTGGCTCGCGAGTCCGGCTCGGCGAGGAGCCGGGCTCGGATTAATTTCACCACACACGTATGAGCGTGGCGACCCACACACGGACGAGTTTGGCTCATTGGAACCCGAGCCGAGTCAGACTCTTACGTGTATGGGTCCCTTAAGATTCTGTGCAATTTATATTTCGATCTATATTTCTAGAAAAGTCTGATGCACTTTCGAGGGGGCCTGACATTTGACGTTTCTCGAGGAGACGCGGAGAGGGCGTCTGGAAGCCCCAAACCCAGCCCATGCGACAGAATGTTGGAGTGTTCTCTAGGTCTAGGCTAGAGAAGATTGTGCGTAAAAACTGTCCCTTTCTCCACTTCATGACTCAGGCAGTGACGCCTATTTCGACTTCGCATACTCATTCATTCTTTAAGGACGTTCTCTGAAGAAGAGCGCCTATTAGCAATTATTTTCGCAAGGGGCTGGTTATCAGCCTAAACATACACGTAGAACTCCCAGGCTGGACGATAAGGGTTCCGTCGTTCTTGTGGCACCTGCCTCTCCGTTTTTTCAGCCAGGGGGATTACTATCAGTAGCTATGCTAACATTAGCATAGCCATTTGGGTGTTCAGTACACTAAATTTTATAACTATTAGTGTTTTGTCCTTACTATCTTAACCATTCAGACCTAGATATAAAAAAAAGTTCAAGTGCTGTAGGAGTCTGATACGTATTTCCAAGGACTTTTTGTCCTTTAGTATTTAGTTGTGAGGCAAACGGAACAGTATAATCATTAAAAATAAGTTAATGTCCTGCCACCTAAGTAAGTAACTTCAAGGAGCTGAGCCCTTCCAGTGAAGCCATCACTTGTGCATCTGCTCAAGGACTTCCCAGCATTTTATGGAACCCGAAGGCTCATTACCGTGTTCACAAGAGCCCTCCACTGCTCCCTATCCTAAGTTAATCGAACCAGTCCATCCTATCTACCTAAGATTTATTTTAATATTATCCCCCCAACTACGTCTTGTTCTTCCTAGTTGTCACTTTCTTTCTGGCTACCCACTAATATCTTGTATGTATTCATTTTCGCCATTATTTGTTCTACATACCCTACCCATCTCGTCCTCCTTGACTTGATCAATAATTACAACTGATCAAAATACAGAAGTTTAGCGGTAATCTGGCCGAGACAATTATAGTAAGCTTGAATTGGTCCATCCTGGTCTGTCACACAACAATATTATAAAAGGTTAATTAACTTCGGCCAGTGCGACTGATCACTGGAAGGAACTAATTAACCATTTATAACAATTATAGTAGTATAAGGTTCAGCAGAAACACAGTTGCAGCATAATTTTGCAGATATTGCACCATAAAATCCAGCGATTCACATGAGTAATCATCATTCTGTATGACCGTAGGCATCCTCGGGGCATTCACCATTAAACCAAAGTTACCTTCAGTATTTTCGAAGGTGCCGGTACAGTGCAAATCTCTACATCTTCGATTTCGATACTTTTAGGTCATTTTATAAATCAAGTGTTGCTGATAGCAGTCCGAAGTTGAATGGCAGTAGGTTACGCGCTTGGCTGTATCCGGCGCTGTGTCTCAGTAAACGTAAGAGTTCTGTGTAAGTGAGACAATTAGATTCCCGAAAATCGGCCTAGGATAATATCTGTTGAACCTTCCTTACGTAGGTTATGTCACGTATTTGGAGCTCACCATTATAGGAATTATGTTTACTTTGTTTCGACGAATCGTTTAGGAGATTCAGGCTTGACAGGGATACAAATAACTTCTCTTTCGTACTTTTACGAACATGTTTCTTTGTAACATAGCTGCTGCCATGGTCTCTGTAATAATGAAAGTATTGGTATTTATTGTTCGCTTCATGTTTTGAGAAAGAATTCTTTCCTGTTTTCGACAGTTACTTCTGACGGACATGGAATGTAGCTAAACTCCTTTACAGTAAAAAAAGGAAAAGAAATTAAAAAACAAGGAAAAACATAGGCCTGTGCCACTTTCGCTGTCCTACCTCAAAACGACAAAAACTTTGAGCGACCTGCAACTTTTGTTGGACATTAGTTTCGGATGAGAAAGGGGTAGAGGCAATCAAGGCCCCGAGCGAAGACGCTCGGTGCCTGGGACCAAGCAGGTTAAACCGAATGTTGAGGTCCAGTGTTTGTAATTATGGCTTTGCTTCTAGGAGTTCCTCAGTTCCAATTTCGAACCGAAGACAGGTTAATATAGTATTAGTGCTTCGTCTACGTCACACTAGACTGTTCAAATAGTTCCGAACAGTAGTCTACATAAAGCCATCCCTATAACAGAACGTGGGGCTCCACAGGGTTTTGAGATGTCGAGGTTCCCACATTTTCTGGACAGTCGGCTCACAGACGGCGGTGAGGTCGTCGGCCTTAAGAGCCGGCCGCCCTCCGCTCCCCCCAGGAAGATTCCTGGTAGTCATTTCTGTTATAGGCTGAGTCGATCCCAGGTCTGTAAATATTGAAAAATCGAGTGGTCTCATCGGGAATCGAACCCGCGACCTTCCAACTTGTAGCATAGTGCCTCAACCATGTTACCGCGTGCTCCCACTGTAACCTACATACTAATCATAACTAACTGAGTTGAAACAGAGTCATTTAATACCTGAGCGTGGGGCGCAGGGACGGCGACTGGGTAGGGCACAGCCACAGGAACAGCGTTGCCGCCGTGGTAGTGCTGCCCGTAGTAGACGCTCTCTCGCACTCCGGGCCACTGAACCGCAGCGACATCCCTGGAACACGGGTCACTTTACAGAAGAATTAATATCCTGTCACAGCCTTACCCTTCCCAGCAACTCACATTCTGATAATGAAACCGGTACCGACAAAGCCCACCCTGTCCACTTTCCGTCTTCACAACGTGTGTCCCTAATGGAAAAAAAATTCCCGTAACCACATTTAAAAATTATAAGAAAATTCTGTGGCCACATGAAACATGAATCCTAAAGAATATGAACATTCCAGAACGTTATCTCTTCGTCTTAATCCTTATTGTACGGAAACTAACGGCTGTAAATGTCTCCCAGAATTGAGAATGAGATAAGAGGCATGAATGCATCAACATGAAAATCACTTTAAAACTAACCTGACAAATTATAGCATCAAAATTAGTTTTCATTTGTTCTTTACAGACTGTAGAATCTGTCAAAAACACACAAAATAATACCAATCTTCATCTCTCTACATCTTAATCCTGACGGACAGTACACAGAACGTAAAGAAAAAACTCCATGATTTTAGTCCGCAAGCGAACTATACCGAACGAGCGACCGCCGCTTGTCGGCGAGGTTAGTGTCAACTTTTGCGGGTAGAGGGTGTCGCGTGGTCAGCGCAACGAGTCACCACAGCCGTTAATTTCGGTTTTCTAGACCGGAGTCGCTATTTCCCTGAAGCTCATCAATTATCATCACGAAGCTGAGTGGACCCCGTTCCAGATCCACTATTTCTCAGAAGAAATCTAGTAATCGAACCCGGACCCCTGGATCTGTAGCCAGGACGCTGACCACTAGACCGCAAAGGCGATCGGACACAACACGTAGCGAAAAATAATTAATATCAGCAAAACTTCAAGAGGGAACTAANCCCCCCCCTTCCAAGAGGGAAATAAAGACTGAAAATTAAAAACAAAATATGACTATTTTTAATTTTAAAATAATTTTATATACTTTTAAGGACTGCGAAATTAAAGTTAATTTGACATTTTACTGACCCATTTTGTTATAAGAATTGATATTTGAATCTAAACATGAAATAGAGCACAACCCGTATTTATGCAGCTGTTATGATTAAGTTTTATATGACCTCAGTTATAAATAATGTCGAAATCAGTAATTTTCTGTAATGTTCTAGAAAGAGTGCCCTGAATATAACTCCTTAAGTAGTCGAAACATGCAGACCGAGATGGGAAACTAAATCTTCAACATTTTTCTTCAGCAGCTGTATTTACTTACTTACTCAATCCGTTCCTCTTGTACCTTTACGGTGTCGAGGTTTACTTTCTCATTTTGATAATTTTACAGGCGGTAGAACTCCCTGGACGAGTGATCAGCTCGTCGCAGGGCCTCTACCTAAACACAGAACAACACAAACGCAGAATAAACACCTACACAGACATCCATGCCTTGAGTAGGATTCGAACCCACGATTCTGTCTTCCGAGCGAGCGAAGACAGTTCATGCCTTAGATCGCGCGGCCACCGTGACCGGCGCAGCTCTATATACGATCTTATATTTTTAGCAGTGCCTTAATTAATTAACAAATAGTAGTGTGAGTATAAATATAACAAGCGTGACTATTATGATATAATCCTATTGTAACTTCTCGTCTGTTATAATGAAGACACTTTCGTTTCAAACCCAGTTCTTCTCACGCCGCAACCACTGGATGAGTTCCTATCGTTTGGAAGGAAGCGTCGCCAAACATTCTCCAAGGGCCTCTGTTAAGGTCGAAGCGTGTGAAACTCTGTTCAGCTCAACCTCACGCACGTCACGAGGTTGGAATTCAGATTCTTCGTCGTCCCATCGCTGTCTGGTAGAATCAGTGATAGCACCGCCGGTCCAAATGGAAAAGCATTTTAACCTTCCACACAATCCGCCAACCAACCGGAATCCATTAACCCACTGACATTGTCTGACAGTTTAAAAACTTCTTCTGGTTAGGTGATATTAACTAATTTGGTGGCTGTGGAAAGTGAATGAAGTCCAAATATTTAGTTATCTTTGGAGTTATGACGTCGTGAAATTTTATAGGCGAAGACCACTATAAAGACTAAACGGGATCATAAATCAGAAGACCATAATTTAAACTTTCACCGCCATAAATACTTAAATTTCGTCCTTTATTAGTTGCCCTGTAGAAACGTATTGAGAGTGATCCGAAGCAAACAAGCAGCAAAAAATTATACACATTTTCTTTACGGTGCCACGGTTCTTAGTGGACCGCAGAGCCAAGAGACCGTGAGAACCGGTACAAGCAGCTGCTTCTCTCCGCTTGCGGATTTTCTTATTTTTCCTTCTACCCTGAAGATGGAGGAGATACGTTCATCCGAAACGTTGGTTAACACCACATCTACACGGTGCCACATCTCAGAAGACTGCTTTCTTCATAGTCACCGCAGTGAAAACCTCAAATCTTACATCTACCGCCTTATTTGCAGCTGAGCGCCGAGCGACACCATCGGTGTTCCTCGCAAACATCATTCGAGCCCACAGTGCCATTGTTAACTTAATAAGAAATGTATTCAATATTAAAACATAATATAATTATAAACTGTAAATATAATACGTACGTTTTCTTGGGGTAGCTACCGGAAGAGAAGCTCGGCAGGAAGAATGCTTGTCCGAGGGCCCAACATGTGAGCAGACATCCCCACAGGAGCTGCGGAGGAAACAGCACGCGGCAACAGAATTAAGCAAAACGAAGTGCAATTTCAGTGAGCTCGCAGAAGCACAACACACGTAACACTCAACGTTTCAAAATATGACCACATTCAATAAGAAGTGCTTATGTTAGTTTGAGTCTTATGCAGGCCACTTCTCTGCGAATTCTATAATAGAAAACCATTCTACCAGTGGTTAGTAGTCGTATCTACAATAAAAAATTTTTTCCTGTGGTGCTACAGCCCAAATTTGTGCCTAGGCCTACCTCCATGAAACTCTCCGTTTCACTTCGGTTTACTAGATCTTACACATTCGGTAGGACTCCTTGGGCGAGTGATCAGCTCGTCGCAAGGCCTCTACCTGTAGACAAACACAGAAAAACGCACACAAACATCCATGCCCTGAGTGGGATTCGAACCCACGATCCCGGCTTCCGAGCGAGCGAAGACAGTACATGCCTTAGACCGCTCGGCTGCCGTGACCGACTTCTATAATAAAATAAACAGACATAATTCTTATTAAACAAAGCAAATGTCTCAGCATCATCAGTGAATGACTTCTCTAATCAAGACACCTATTTAGAACAAATTTACTTATTACTCCATATTATTGCAAGTAGATTGTAAGTACGCTAATAATTAAATAAAAAAATTGTTAATAGCACTCGATGACAAAGGAAGCCATTTCCTGGCAAGCACTGGAAATGAGACAAATTATAAAAAGTACAGATAGACCTAATACAATAACTATGACTGCATGAGGTGGCGCGCCATCGTGTTGTACCATATTTGCCGTCTAATCTGGTGAGAAACACCTTCCACCATTCCTGGGAGTTGATTCTTTAAGGCGTGAAGTAATTGCTCCAAATTCAAAATCTCTTTTTGGAACAAATGGTACAGTAAATTGATTTACAATAGTACTAAACAATACGCACTCACCTCCAGCTAGTGCCGAGGTTAAGAAAATGTGGATGTATAGATCCACTCCGCCATACGCCTTCATGGCATAGTGCTTATTTAGTTAAGCACAGGGACAAGTTTTACTGTTTACCTTTACCACACAATACGTTCACCGAAATATGTGTTATGTTGTGCTTTTCTGGTGGCGTGAGAAGCCTGAACTGACCATGAATTTCAATGGTTTGTATTAGTAACCGCATGTTCGGTGAAGACAGTTTCATCTGAACAGAACGCGTTTGCGAAGTTGCCGATACCGACCGAACCGGAAACAAAATTCCATGAGTCTAGCACAGAGCGTGGGTGAGATACTGTCACGTGTATGAGTGACTATAGACGGGGTTCGGATTGGTGACTCGATTTACTGACCACTTACAGGGCGTAACTACAAACAACTATAACACTATCGCTATTTCCGTATTTACAGTTCACTAGAGGAAACAGTCTTTTGTTCTCAGTCTGTTACTAAATGTTTCCTTGTAACGGCTCCAACAGTGGCTATTCCTCTGCCTCCGGGCTCAGATCCCCCCTTGACAGACTCCCGTACAGAACTGTCTAAGCTCTAAACTTGTCCCTTGCTTAGGCCATCTCGGCAAGGGCCACGTAGGAACACCTCTATTGTTGCGCGTCGATTCGTTGCTGCGGGAACTTGTTTATCGAGCCGTTGCCCAGATACGGCCCTGGTGTATCTGCCCATCTCGCAGTCTCTACACGCTACAATTTGATAGAAACAGAACCACGGTTGTGTTACGTCCCCTGCACCTTCTTCTTTCTGCTAGTATATTGCACTTTCGGTCGACGTGCTACTCGCCTGGGTTCCAACTGTCTATCTCTGGGCACTATTTTTTAAATAGAAAACATTGGAGATCGTAAATTTAATAGATAAAAATACATGCAGGAACTAAACGCTGTAATGCCAACTCGAAAGCTGTCTAAGCTCGTTTTCTGTGAAAGCAATACTGACAGCAGCTGACAGTTTCACATGTTTCGCCATGATAACGTTAAGTTTCCGTCCTGAGTCACTTGAATTTGGTCCTCATCATTATACGCTATTCCTGTTACATCAATTTTAATATTATCCGGAACCTACACATACGTATCGAAGTGGTCCTTTCCTCATAGGATTTTGTACTAAAATGCTGTTTAGATTTCCCATCTCCTGGTGTATTTAATATGCATTTACAATCTCATTATACTTGAGTTCATCGCCCTAATAATAATTGAAGAAGAGTGAGATTTATCAAGCTCCACACTATGTAATTGCCTCAATTTTCCTGTTAATCGCTTTTTGATAGGTTCTAATATTTCCCTCAGTGCGTTTTCTCAAATGTTCTTTGTTTTAAGGTAACTTCTGCGTTTAGGAAAATTGAAAATAGTAACTTGGCAAATCGAAACGTCTGAACTGAGTACAAAAAATTATAATATGCTGCAACTTTGCGTTTTGTATTCGCATGATGATAGGCAAATTACCTGACGTATGCAGACTTTGGTCTGATATTTGTGAGACCTAAACGCGTCACTTAATTGCGAGTGTTTCAGTGCTTAGAAACACAGCGAAACTGTAAAGGCAACTGACTGTACACACCAGAATATGCACTTCATAAAACTCAGTTCTCTTACCTCTGGGGCTCTATATCTCTACGAACATCTGATATCAAATATCTGTAAATTTCACGTTGAATTTTGGTGTCCGATGAAAAAACATGACCCACCCAAACCAAGTGTAGCGTGTATTTGGAAGGCACTGAGAAGTTCTCGGGTAATTCAGGGTCCCTACAAAACATGTTTGCATGCAGATAATGCATTTATTGTACAGAAGAGAATTCGCGCCTCTTCCTACGCGGGACCCAAATCCCAATTTCGGGTTAAATAAGATATATTACATTAGCCTGAGAGCAACGTAATTCTTTATTTGAAACAAACTGTTACTATGAAATGAGTTTACCGCTGTCAACATTTTCGTAGACTTTATATTTCGCGATACTTGATGGTCGTCGTTTCAAAAAGTAGTTCCCTGCATAATGAAAATATGTGTATTATAATTCGCTTCTATTTCTTTTGTCTTAAACATTTTTCAGTCATAAAATCTTCTCGGGATATCAGCCGTGTCAGTTGGTTAAATATTACAGACGTTTAAGAGAACATTTCATTCCCCGTCATCAGAGTCTGATGACAAATCAGTCTCCGAAACGTCGGTAATGTTTAATAAGCTGTCAAGGGTGATAGCCCAGAAGGTTTTATCAACTTTAGCAGCGGTGAAAACTTCAGGTTTTACTACGTTTCACTGTGCGGTTACCAACAAATTTTAATTGACATTTTGGACATGGAAGAAGAGACAATTCCCTCTACAGACGGAGTGTAAACCCACACAGCTTTTCATAAAAATTGTATGAAATGATTCACATTAATTCTGTGAAGCAAAATCCTTCTTGCGGAGCTGACACACGCTCAGATAATCAAGAATTCCCTTGCTTTTATTGCTTTTTCATTACAATGCTTATAATAGTCCGACCTTGTACCCTATTTCGAACCAATCGATTCTAGTTCCCATAATAAATTCTGTTTCGTTACAATTTAATTTTCAATAGTAACTAAGAAGTGCAAAAAATATATGTCTGTTAGATTAGCCATACTTGTTTGTCCGCTTGTAATAATTAGGAAAGTATTGAATGGATTTAACGGCATTTGACACATATTCAAATCTTGGTTAAAATCTGATTAAAATATCGGCCACGGTGCGAAATAGGCACATACACAACCCCTACGATATTATGCGTTCATTTCATGTCCTTCTCGCAAGGACATATGAAGCTGTGCACACAAATCTACTACCCCAATTCGCGTCTGATTATTTGTGTCGTAGTGTATATGTTATTTTAGGACGTAAATTGAATAAATCAAGCAAATGGTGTCCTTCGTGTAATAATGTTGTGTGTTGCAGGACGTCAGTTTGTTACAACTTTCCTCAGAACCTTCGACATTCTCGCCACAATATAGCTTTAATTGAAAATATCCTGCTTTTAATCCTTCGCAATACCTACATCACAATTCATAATCACCGAAGCGTGTGTCTTCATTTGCGTACATCCCACAACAGATTTCATGAGTTTAAGACGTTAAAATAAATAATATGACTCATTATAATATATTATGTAGACAATCACGAGATATTTTCACTTCACAGCATTCCTGCCAAACTGCCGAATTCGCCTGCAATACTTCATGATATCCACAATCTACTCACCAGGTCTCTGGTGCGATCAACAGGTGCCATAGCGTCCGTTGGTGTGGGTGATTCTCCAATTGGTTCTGACGCAATCACCTCAACGTGTACCTGGTTTTATACCTCAATCCTTCCCTCCACAAGGGGGTGGGTTGTCTGGAGTGTGCACTGCCCTTGACTGGCAACCATGTAATAGGACTAAAGAGGACCACCAACTGGTTCTTCCTACAGAGCGTATGTCCTCACTCTAGCGCTGAACAAACAGACGCATTGCAATTGATACCAAGCAGGAAAAGCTTGTAGAATTTTAGGGTTCCAAAGGGTTATATTAATTCTTTTGTTTATTTTCCCAGCGTATCAGCTGCTGACTTCATGTATCGCCGATTTTGAATAATTGAGATTATTTAACGAGTCAGTCAATAACTCCGATTATATAGCGCTGAATGACTGCAGGATAATGAATTTAGAATTGGGACGGATGCGGAGAGAAGCTACATTAACACTACTTAAGGTACAGCTCCGGCATCTGCATGGAGGAACTGATGAAAACCACTAAAATCCTCAGTATTGTTGGCTTCTTGCCCTAGATTTCAACCAACTTGTTCGGTGTAGGTTTATAAGTGTTATGATAAGATGATTATAAATTGTACCGTGTGAATGGCTGATCACCCACCCAAGGTGTACTATCAAAAGACGAAAGATGCCATAGAAAAACAATTATAAATGAATAAAGATCAAAAGGCCTGAACATGAAGCTCAAGAAGAAGAAGAATAGTGAAAGTAATTGTTTGACAGGGACACTTCAGGAAGCAGCGGTGATCAATTTCAAGGTAACATTTCGGCACTGTAAGGCCACGAAAAGCAGCCAGGATTGGTCATCTTTCAGCCGAAATGAATCGATCATGTCCAGAATATGATCAGAACTTCTTTCACTGTGACTGTTTCTTCATCCAAAAGAATAAAACATTCCAGGTTTTAATTCTATCTTTCTATGTATCTATGGCTTTACAGCCCTAGTAGACTTCTGCCGCTCTTTCAGGTTCTGAATCTATAGACAGTTGGCAAGATTTCTTGGACTGGAGATCAGCCAGTCGCAAGGACGCTACCTACACACAGAACAACACAAATACAGAATAAACGCACACAGACACCCATGTCTCTAGTGGGAATCGAACCAACCAACCCAGTGTTCGAGAGAGCGAAAACGGTTCATGCCTTAGAGTTCGCGGTCACCGTGCTCGGCAGGTTCGGCAGGTTCGGCAGGTTTCAATGTGTCTGTTTTGTTGCTGCATAAATTTTACTTGTGAAGCTGTAGAAAGAACAGAATATGCCGCTCGAATTCCAATTTTTATTTTCTAAAATATCACTTAGATATGAATTAGTCAAAGATTTATTATTGTAACAAGTAACAAGGACCCTTATAAATGGCGCTAATATTTTTCTTATCTAAGCATAACATTTTTTCTCCATTTTGGCATTAGAAGGTTGTACAAAATTGTCCAGTTATGTCTGTAATATTGACGTCGTTAACCGATTCGGAAAAATAATGGACACAGACCCACTTGAAAGGATTCTGACCATGGTGTATGCTGTACAGAACTATTAGGCTTATTTTGGACTCTATCCATCGTCTGGTATATAAAAGACAAAAAAACACAACGTTTCGGAGACTGGATCTGTCTCCGTCCTCAGGTGGGTGTGGGGCAGGATATACCTACTCAGTTGGACCCGTTAGAAAGAGCTAGTCTCAATGACTGCCCAGTTCTTTGTCCTATATATACCAGACGATGGATAGAGTCCAAAATAAGCCTGACAGTTCTGTACAGCTACACTCGTATCAGTAACAGAATTTCAAAGGGTAAAATTACCTGCACTATCTTCGCTAGCTTGGAAACCGGGATCGTGGGTTCGAATCCCACTCAGGGCATGGATGTTTAGTTTGTGTGTGTGCGTTTTTCTGTGTTTGTGTACAGGTAGAGGTCTTGCGACGAGCTGATCACCCGCCCAAGGAGTCCTACCGAATGTGTAAGACCTAGAAAAACCGAAGTGAACGGAGAAGTTCATGGAGGTAGGCCTAGGCCCACTGGGGCTGTAGTGCCAAGGAAAAAAAATTACCTGCATGAGCCTGTAAGAAACACGCAGAGTTACTGCCTGCAGCAATGGCCTGATTCTGTTACCGTAAGCGATTTAAATTCAACTTTCTCAGCAACTCTCTACCAGTCACTGAGATGACCGGATAATTTATGTTACAGTTACTATTAATAATACACAGAGGCACAGATAATGAGATTGTCGATTATGTTGTAATATTATCTAGACGCTTGTAGGGTAATGATAAATTGCAAATCTGCCCCTACATCTAAGTACCATGGCCGTGAAAAGTCTAGCGACACTGCACGCAGTCTATTTCTCGACACCAGCCGGAATCAAAGATAGGTGTTTTACTAGGCTATTCAATACACCTTATAGTATTTTATCGGCAATCATTTTTTTGCTAGCATATCAGCTTCGCCTGCTCACAGTCAAAATATGACATCCCACACTGAAAAAAAAAACACAAAATACCGAATTTAAGACGCTTTTCTAAATTGTCGTTTCTCATTAAAATCACGACATCTGAGGACAAAGTTGATGTGGGCGGATCTACAATTTAGCAGCTGAATTAGTACAAATGCAGCCAGAGAGCGCACACATATAGCCTCTTTCTGCAGGAATAAGACTCATACAAATGAACTGGTTGCTGCTCTCACCAGTCAACCAATCGTTGCAAGAAAGCTCAAAAGACAGCGGCCCGAAGACTTACATATGTAACCTAAGATGAACCGGCATTGGCCGGCAGCACCTACATTGGCTGTACCGACTACTAAATTTGCTTAATACTCGTATTTTATAGAGTAGATTGTAAATAAACAGGCAATAAAAAAATAGCCTCTTTCAGCATCATAAGAGTTTTTTTTTTCGTATAGATAGGTTTCGGAGCTGAAATCATCTGACAGGAAGTTGACGTTCTAATTCTTTCTGGAATTTCTCTGTCAAGACTGTAGAAGCACAGGGAAGATTTTCTTGCTCAATAACCCTGTCTGTGTTGGGTAAGGTGTCTCGTCTGCATTATGTGTCAGGCCTGTTGCGCAGTTGAGTTGCGTGACCACGAACTCGCACGTCAGCACAGGAGACGCGGGTTTAAACATGCGCTTTAATGGTTCTGTGCTCTTCGCCTCTAAATTCAGAGTCCAGTCCACGTCACTTTCATATTAATTGTATGCTTGTAATTTATTCTTCCAATCACCAATGCTGTTATTATTTTTCGCTACGAAAGTGTGAGGAAATGATTCGATTCCCGGTAGCGACAGTGATTTCTGGTTGTTTTTCTGCTATATATTGTTACATGTACACCCATTGCTAGGCAACGTGTTTGGTAAAGAAGTTCTCGCGAAAACAGATCCTTGGTAAAGAGTCCGTTGTTAGGTTACGCAGCAATAGATGAGGTTGTGTTTTCTATGCGGTCTGCGCACAAACATCAGTAGAGTAACCAGGTTATGCAATCCGTTTCTAAGCAACGGCTGGATAAACATATTTCCGCGTATCGGACGGTGCTATGAAAGCGGTGACGTCATCAACAATAGAGGCGCGTTTTCCGTGGGGTCTGTGCTGAGTGATTATAAGAGAAGGGAGTGACAGAATTAATTCAGCCCTCGTGTGGAAGCGGGGTCGAATTACTACACCGTGACCCTGCGAGTCGTAGGAGGCGACGAAAAGGGAAGTCTCAAATCTGAGACAGAGTCCCAAGGGACTCAGACCCGAGCAAGACTGCAGTGGCAAGAGCCAGCAGCATATGCAAAAGGCAGACCAGTCCTCTCGTCAGAGAGGAAGCCCCACAAAAACAAGACCGTAAATGCCAAACAGTAATAACTATCTGGTCATGAGACCCAGATGGGGCCTGCGACTAAGACTTACTGACTGACTGACCGTCAGTCGCAATGTGACTTTGACTTTGACTCCTTCAAGGCAGTTGCGAGTCACGAGTTAACCGTAAACTGGAGGAGTGCGTCTAGAAAACAGTTTTAGTTCCGAGGTTCCGGAGTGACTGAAGACAAAATAGCAAGAAAACTTCATTGTATTTAGAAGTGCTAGTTTCTGTGTTGAGATTCGTTGCTAGGAGACGACTAGTGAAAACGGACAATCTTAGTGCGTGGGCAACGGTGAATTGGAAAGTCTGCAAATCAGTGATAGCGCTGTATTTAAGTGTGATTAAGAGAACTTGTAACCAAGGTGCTAATGAATCCAATCACCCGAGCTATAAATATATATAAAGTAATATGAAAGGTGAAGTGTGTATTTGTGTGCGAGTTTGGGGTATGTGTGTAAGTTTACGCGCATGTTGAAGACCGTCTTCTTATTGTCTCGTAGGTCCCCTAAGTTGCCTCTACCCTTAAGATTTTCCGACCACGTTCTGTAATTCTGATCCCTCCCATGAATGCTACATGCCTAGCCTACGTAGTTGTCCTTTGTTTGCTCACTCTAACAGTAAGTTGGTATGACGCTCTTAGCGTTATTTTCTCCTGTTGGTCTCTCTCTCTGCAGCATACTGTAACGTTCTGTTCTCATGTGCTCTCAACTCAGTTCGTCTCAGCCTGAACCAGTTTAATGTAGCTCATATTTTGAGAGCCTACCTCCTTTTATCACACATGCATCATACAGAATCTGCAATAAATGTGTGTGTTCAATAAATACTGGCTCGTGAATGACTTATGCTCAGTGGTGTAACTCATATCCTTTTTGTTCACTTAAGAATCATTTTAATTCTTGTATTGGGGTTTTACTCAGGTCTGTCTGGTAGAGTGAGGACGGTGTGTCTTTTCAGTCTACGTGTAGTTTCGTTACTGTCTAGTAGGTTCACTGCTAGTGCATTAGTGTGGCTTTCCAGTTTTCTGAAACAAGTCCTATACATCAATTGTAATCCCTTTTTCTCCTTTCTGAACAAGTCTCACAGGTGGCCTCCGCCCCAGTACTTTTACGGATATTACTGCTATTACTTTGTTCTATTGCCCCCACAATCCCAGGGGACGGCTAACGGCTGTAAAGCCCATGCATGTCTCTCTCCAGCATACTTGTATATCCTTTCGTTTATATGCGACTATAACAAAGTATAATCGTGAGATATTTTCTTAATTGTTTTTGAAAGAAATATTTTGCGCAGTGCGCAATTTTATAGTAAATATATTACCTTTGAGTTTAAAAATACATAAAACATAAGCTGCTGGTAAATAATTACAAAACGTGAATCGTCTGAAATATTAACTTCAATATATATAAACAACTGTAGAATATGGAAAAGAGAAGGAGTACAGGACATTGGGTTGGAGAATGCTAATGATGATGGTCATCATTGTTATTGAAAATAACATCATCATAATCTTCATTCGTGGTCTGTTCCTCCCTCTTGAAAATTATGACGATCACTCCATTTTAACTGTGGGCGTCCTGNGTTCTTTTCTGGGGGGGGGGGGCGTTGTATTATAGAATAAATAATAATTGAAACATGATTTTTAAATCTTAAAATGTGAGCTTTGTCACTGATTTTGTTTTTCCGATTGCCGAAATTTCGTTTTGATCTCAGAGGGAACAAGGTAAATATGTGTACAATTTTTGAGGCANTTGCAGATTCTTATATATTTTTTTCTTCTACCCTGAAGATGGAGGCGATACGTTCCTCCGAAACGTCGGTTAACACCACATATACACGGTGCCAAATCCCAGAAGACTGCTTTCTTCAAAACTGATTTTGTTCCAAGATGCTTCGCTCCTTCCTTGGAAACTGCATCTACCCCTCCCCTTCCCAAATACAAAAGTTCCCTGAAATTTAATAACCAGTATCTGCGTTCCAGATATTCTGATCAGCTCCTTGTTTAGACTCTCTCAATCTCACTTCTGCCCTCCTTGTGCTGTTGCATATATTTGACGAAAGACAATAAATCAGCTGTAACCGCTCTGGCTTTCCATTAATATCTACTGCTGCATAACTTGTAACCCCCTTGAGGTTCTTTTTATTGTTGATGAACCCAGAGATACGAAGGGAGTAAACAGAAGGCGGTGACGTGGCAACACAGTTGTATTTATTAAATAAGATGTTCTTTCGTAACTTGTTCCCAGGCAAGTTAATTCCAGTGGAAAATATGCTAATAGCCCCGTCATTGTTGTCAACCCAGAAAGTTGAATATATTCGGATGGGCTGCATTCTTATGGAATTCTCTCATCCCGAAGCTTGTTAAGCCCCATCTGAGTACGAAGCAACAGTTATGTAAATCACTCAAGTGACGGTTATGTTATATTCATGGGTACCTAACTTTTTGTTTTAATTAATAATTCTTTTCATTAAGTTATTGTTACCAGTTTGCAATAAGATCTCTCTGTATCCACTTTTAACACTCACACCAGATTAAAATTCAAACATGAAACAGCTTGCTATTCAGCTCCAAGTCGTTAAAAATTTCGCGACTTTCTCACCGTAAATACGTGTCTTATAAGAATTCAGGTTTAAGCTCTGTTACATTCGAGCGCGCATGCGTATGGCTGTGAAAGAACTTCTGTAATTAATTAATGTCGATTCTGAAAGGTCCAGTGATTTAGGTTAGCTCTTTCTGACAACCACTCCCCCTACGCCTTCATGTCTTAGTGATTAATTAGATAAGCACAGGGACAAGTTTACTTTACCTTTACTTTCTAAAGAATCCAATGGAGTAGGTGCCTCACATCCTTTTACATGAGGACGGAAACACATCCAGCTTCCGAAACACTGTGTTCATTACAATACCGGACGATTGTATGGGCCGTGTTCTTAACGTTGTAGGGGAAGTTCGCCTGTTGTGGACCCTGTGCTTAAGGTGGGCCGCCCTTTATAAACCACCCTAGCATGTGCTCACCCTAACAGAATTGCAGTGAAATATACAACTCTTTATTAGAGTCCGTCACAACACAACACAATATAAAGGTCAAGGCTAAAAATAGCTTGGCTACATGTTTCGGCTATTAAAGCCATCATCAGGCAAACACATGAATACCATATTCACACAATACTGAACTGCAGTTGCAATAGTGAAGCTGGTCACTTGATAATTATTACGTTATAAAATACAGTGAACTATAAACATATTATAAAACGAATGTTATGGCGTAAAATAAGGTTAAAAACTCTTCATGTGATATTGCATATCATGAAGTCGGTGGTTGCAATTTGTTATATTCCCGCGGACATATTGTGGTATATTCTAGACTTGCAGACATGTGATCAACTGCTTGGAGGCCCGTGGTACAGACGTAGAATAGTATTGACGTTAACTGTTTAGCTGGTGCCTCATCTTATGATGTACGTATTTGTCCGTTCTGTACGGAACATCAATCTGTATTCCCCACATAACGGACAAATAGGATGTAAGATGAGGCACCGGCTAAACAGTTAGCGTCAATACTATGCTACCTCTATACCAGCTACAACTGTGTAGCTAAGCTAATTCTAGCTTTGACCATTGTATTGTTGTGTTGCGACGGACTCTAATAAAGAACTGTATATAATAACACAACAGGATACACGAAATTAAAATTATAAATGCACTGAAATTGCTCACTCTGGCTCCCCATAAGGCCACTAGGATTGTAGATGGACGGACATCGTGTGCCAATGCAGATAATTGAGAACAAAGTAACACAAGAATTTTGAAATGTATGCTGAATATATATATATATATATCTGTTTGCTTAATTAACCATCAGTAATACCTGGACACGAAGCATTTCATAGCAGGGGGTAAAATTTCCTCACAATGTAAATGCATTATCAGGTAAAATTGCGTTTTTTTTCTTGCAAACTAATAAATGTGAGAAAAAAAGGACATTGTCGGAAAAGTGGACTGCAAGTTGGCAGCTAAAGTTGTACGGGTTCAATTTAGCCGCATTTTTGAACTGTATATACATTTCTGTGGGCACTTATGCACTTATGCTTATTATTGTCTTCTTGTTAAAGTAGCTTCTATGTTTATTGATTTCATGACCTTTTAATGTAATATACAAAATTATAATTTTGCCTGTGGTTCTGTATGGCTGTGAAACTTGGTCTCTGACATTAAGGGCGGAACATAGACTGAGGGTGTTTGAGAACAGGGTGTTGAGGAGAATACTTCGACGGAAGAGGGATGAAGTGAGAGGAGGTTGGGGAAAACTGCATAATGAGGGGCTTCACTACTTGTACGTTTCTCCATGTATAATTAGAATGATCAAGTCAAGGAGGATGAGATGAACAGGGCATGTAGCACGAATGGGGGAAGAGGAATGCATTTAGGATATTGGTGGGAAAGCCAGAAGGAAAGAGACCACAGGGAAGACCAAGGCGTAGGTGGATGGACAATATTAAAATGGATCTTAGAGAGATAGGATGGGATGGTATGGATTGGATTGATCTGGCCCAGGATAGGGACCAGTGGAGGGCTCTAGTGAACACGGTAATGAACCTTCAGGTTCCATAAAATGCTGGGAAATTCTTGCGTAGCTGCAGAATTGGCGTCTCCTCGAGAAGGGCTGAGCTCCATGAGTAAGACTGGTCGCTTACTGTAGCACAAGAACATTTTGAGGATGCTATTTTTTTATAAACATCGACATATTTTCCCTAGACATTCAAGTCACAGATGGCGGTAAAGTTGTCAGTCTTAAGCGCCGGCCGCCCTTTACCCCCAGGAAGATTCCTGGTACTCATTTCTGTTAGAAGCTGAGTCAACCCCAGGGCCATAGTGCGGCTGGAAGGATTAGGTCATCTGAAAAAAAAACCCAACAAAATAGTGGTTTATTGAATAAAATCGCGTCATATTTTAGACCATCATAACTTGTTTCTGTGTAATCACTGTACCTATTTACACAGGTACATGGCAGAGGAAACTTGCTGGATAGGACACAACATGAATGGTTAGAAATTGGTATTTATCTGTAAAAAATAAATCGTGTCCCTTTGAAAAGGGTTGGAACTCGTGACAATCTAGATGTCTCTTCAGTGAATTGCCGCTTCAGGCTTGAATTATGACTTCAGGTATAAAACTTATCATGTACACCCTTCCTTTGCTGTTGTTCTGTGTGGCGCTCTGTTAGGAAGCAGTTCCTTTGCAGCTGAACCAACCACCCAACGTTGAACAGTACACAGTAAGGACATGGACTAAGCTCCACACATATTTCAGTTGCATTCAGTTTAGTGAATAATGCTTTCTTAGTTGAATATATCTACATTTAATATATATTTATGCTAACAGTATTTAAATCTGGTATAAATTTAATGGATAAAGACGACCTACACACAACACACACTGCTCCTCTTCGCAGACTGAAGAAAATAAAGCGATTTTCTTATTACCTTCTTCCTTCACGGGCCTTCACTATGAAGCCTTCAGATTCAGAATCTGCCTTTTTGACGCATTTAGGGGTACGACCCTTCCAAGACTTCTACGCCTACACTAGACAACCAGGAGATAGGGAAACACTGAAATTCATTAATACCACTAGCTGGATTCGAATCCATGATCCTAGAGTTTGAGTTGTCCAAGACCTTACAAGTCATTGATATAGAGGCCAGTGTGATGAATATAATTATCTTTATTTAAATAAGTACATAAAAGGATCCTTCTTCGTCAATGGCATCCATCAAAAAAATTCCAAAGTAAATCGAATCTCGTGAAAATTTAGCACTGAAACTTAATTACATATAAGAAGTTGTCCCTGTGCCTAACTAATTAAGCATTATGCTATTAAGATGTAGGAGGAAATGGATGTATAAATCCACGTCTTCTTGACTTCGGCACTATTTGGAGGTGAATGATCAGCTTCATGCCCCGGTTGCTTTACCCCCCGCGGTAATAGCCCCAGGTGCCCATCGGATAGGAGTCTGGGTGGGCCCCAGGGCCGGTCTGGACGACGATGAGGAGGAAAAATCTTGACCTTATCGGGACTCGAACTCTGACACCTCAGTAGTCCAGCCCGTAACCAATCGCTATACTGACTGAGCTATCCCGGCTCCCTTAATTAGATATAGCTCCATGAATCAGAGCCCCTCTTGAGACGTTGATAGTTTCTCGGCTGGTCAAGAAATTCTGCGCCTTTCATGAAACCCGAAGGTTCATTACTAGGTTCACAACATCCTGCCCCTGAACTCTGAACTAGTTGAATTCAGACAACAAACTCACGACCCATTACTTTAAAATTCATTTTAATATCATCTTCCCATATGTACGGCAACATATCTGAGTACTGTCGTCCTTTCAGGCTTTCTGGCTACAGCTCAGCACACATTTTGCTGCGTGACACATTCCGTGGTAATGCGCATTTGTACACACCGAACATCGCAGTCGTGAGGTAGGCATTCCAGTTTCGTAGTGGGGAGGCCAAGGGTGCGAACTCTGATCCACATGCCACATACACTGACCCCGGCGCCCATGTTTTTCTTCAGTCGCTCCAGAGAAATACTGAAATAGTATCTTAAAATAGGCTAAGACCATTCGCACTGCGAACTTTTCCAATTCATGCGTAATCATCTACTGCTCGGCGATGCATAGCCTAAACATCTGACAAAGCATCAGCTAAGTTACAGACGTAAGCACAATAGATCACTGTAGGTCGCGGTGTAAGGGCCGAGAAGGCCCACCCCTTATACATTATACATTCGAGTTACATATGCACTGCATGTGCTTGTAGGTCTATACACAGAGCTGAAAATATTTGCAGGTTTCAACGAGCTGCAGTAAAAGCTTAATTTTTTCACTCCAGTAAGAAACTGTTTGCTCATATTTCCAGAAGTCTTCCCTTTGACTTATTCAATATACGTGCATGTTTGAAAGAGGTTATTTAGATTAAACTGGAAATAATGTAAAGTAAGTAAATGCTTAATTTTTTCAATCCAGTTAGAAACTGTTTGCTCATATTTCCAGAAGTCTTCCCTTTGACTTATTCAATATACGTGCATGTTTGAAAGAGGTTATTTAGATTAAACTGGAAATAATGTAAAGTAAGTAAATGCTTAATTTTTTCAATCCAGTTAGAAACTGTTTGCTCATATTTCCAGAAGTCTTCCCTTTGACTTATTCAATATACGTGCATGTTTGAAAGAGGTTATTTAGATTAAACTGGAAATAATGTAAAGTAAGTAAATGCTTAATTTTTTCAATCCAGTTAGAAACTGTTTGCTCATATTTCCAGAAGTCTTCCCTTTGACTTATTCAATATACGTGCATGTTTGAAAGAGGTTATTTAGATTAAACTGGAAATAATGTAAAGTAAATTAAAGTAATGCTATCCCTGTATCAGGCCGTGAAGGCCAATAGGGTTGTGAGACGTTGAGGGTCTCACATTATCTAGACAATCGGCTCAAAAATGGCGGTAAGGTTGTCAGCCTTACACGCTGGCAGCGCTTTACTCCCAAGGAAAAGTATTTAACTAATTCCTGGTACTCATTTCTGTTAGAGGCTGAGTAAGCCCCAGGGCCTAGTGCGGCTAGAAGGATTAGGTCAACTAAAAGAAATCCAATGACCCCATCGGGACTTGAACCCGCGACCTTCCGGTTTGTAGCATGGCCCCTCAACCAACTACACTACGGCGCATAGACATTCAAAACAAGGGATAACCCGAAGAGGTATACACGAGACAAGAATAACAATGTGAAAAAGTCAGGTGATTTCCTTCCTTCGCTTTTACGCCGTAATTGTGCCGCCTCAATTTATTATGACCTATCCCCGATCTCAAGAAAGGATTTCCCTGTAACGCAATGCTTAAAGCCGAGTCCTAGGACGTCGGAAGAGGACAGACGGGTGAGGTGAAACACGAAGCTTAACTTCGCTGCTCCGCATGCCTCTGCGGAGAGCTGAAAGTCACATCGATGTAGGTACAGGACAAATTTGTGACGCATCACACTGCGGACTGAAGATGGTGGGCTTGTGTGGCTTAGCCGATAAAGTAGTAGCTACTGCTGACGACAGGGAGATCCACGAAACCTGAGCTCACAAAGTGTCGATCCGTAAATTGAGTGCAGACCGGATTGAAGGGGGAGGGAAACCAAGGGCGGTCGTCCCGCGGCCAAAACAGAAATCGAATCACAGATTTTACTGAGATATACATGCTCCTCTAAAATCGTAAGAAGACACTTTGTATTTTTTAGTTATTGGACATAAGAAATAATGGTAATAATGAATTGTCATTACGTAAATTTGTTGTTACTATTAGAAGCTGGGATAGCACAGTCGATATACCGACTGGCTTTGGGGTTGAAGGCCAAGCGGTCGGAGTTCGAGTTCCAGTATGCGAGAGATTTTCCTCTTTTCCATGCAGTCCAGAATGGACCTGTGGCCCACCCAGCCTCCCTTCCAATGGACATCGGGAGCTCTTCTTCCACAGGTAAAGCGGCCGGGGCATGTAGCAGTCCACTCGCCTCCAACTAGCGCCGAGATCATAAATAGAGGAATCTATACATCCACTACCACATATGCATTCATGGCGTAGTGCTTAATTAGGTAAGAACAAGGACAACTTCACTTTACGACAGGGGCATCCACGTTTTGATTTACCGGTGCCCCACTGTAAATCCGCCCTGACTCAGTCTGAAAGTACAGGGTTAGCCTAAAAGAAATAGGCACTTTCCAAGTTTTACAGAGAGAAGAGTTTTAATAGCATTACCGAGATACTTACATGATTTGAAAAGCACGCCCTGAAGTTTACATGGATACACCGTTTTACGGGATACAGTACAAAAAACGTGCACTTTAGGTGAATCCCTCACACGCTCTACTACAGCTCTCGGCTTTTCAGTTCCCCATATACGAACGTTGTGTTTGTTCACCGTACCGCTAATGTGGAACGTTGATTCGTTACCGAAAACTGCCTGCTAAAGAAATCATTACTTTCTTCCGTTGCTGCATGTCCATATAGAATGAGTGGCGGAGGGTTTTTTCGTTTTCGGTGAGGTTCTGCAGTAATTGCAACCGGTAAGGGAACATTCGTAAACGTTTCTGCCACAGTCTTTTGTGGAACTTGACGTTCTAAACTTGCACGTGTTGTCGACTTTTTTGGGCTGCGCGTATAAGTTTCACGAACACCAGTCATTTAAACTGTCTATTTCTCTTAGACTAACTCTGTATAAACAGGCTTTGTAATTATTCAAGTCCGTGTATTTCTCGTAAAAACAGATTTTTTTTTTCAGTATTATGCTCGGCCTTGGCCTCAGCCCCATCCACTCTCTCATCCAGTGGCTCTTTTTTCGCGACCAAAGCGGCCGAATCGTGAAGCTGAAAGCAATCCCTACCTCTTCTGAAAATGAAGCAAGGATGCTGTAGGAAGGAAGGACTCTAATGCATGAGATCTAGACCATTCAGCATCGGTCAGTGTTCATTAATGATGAAGCATGCTTTAACTCGCGGCGTTTACAGCTCCGAACACTTTTCCGTGAAAATAAAGCGTTTCGGGCGTCTTTTGGTGATTGTAAATAGTATGGTTTCCTTTTTTTTTATAATGGGAAGACCAAGGATCGGAGCCTCATATTTTTGGTATAGAAACTACAAATTTGATTTATAAAATGTTTAATTGCTTTAATCAAGAAATAGAGAACCGGTCGCTACTACCATGTTTTCCTCCTCTGTTCTTTCCCAGCTCAGAGCGTTGAAAATTTGAGGACTGAATTCTGCTTGAAGAATGCCGTCTTCTGGGATGTGGCGCCATGTAGATCTTATATTCTTCGGAGGAAAGTATCGCCTTCATTTTCAGGGTAGAAAAATCCGCTAGAGAGTAACAAGGGTGAGCAGGTGGCTGCAGTTCACGTTGGTTCCTCACTCGCGGATTTTTCTACCTTGAAGATGAAGAAGATATATTCCTCCGAAACATCGGTTCACACAAGATCTACATGGCGCCATATTCCAAAAGACGGTATTCTTCATAGTCACCGCCGTGAAAACCTCAAATCTGAATTATGCTAGTGAGACAGTTATTCGTATAATGACAATGGTTTGTAGTTTACCTCAGCATACTGAGGCGTATATACCCGTTGCTAGACGGGGACCTCGAAACAAATGAGACAACAGCCATTGCTGTGCAACGGCGGTGGAAACACGCCTCTATAACAATAGAGATACTGCTGGAAACAGTATTTCCTATTCAGTCCGTGAAAAGGAGATATCCTGGAAATAATTGGAGCGACCTAGTTTAGTAGTCAGTTGAAAGTTAGTCTGTGAAGAAAAGAGTAGGAGGTCAGTGTGAAATGGTCGCCAGCCTGTGTCCAGTCAGTTGAGAGTTGAGTTCTGCAGGGGAGACACTGAAGATAGAAGGTGAGCGCGTGAAGCTGAAGAATATCCACTGTTATAAGCCGTTGCCAGGGAACGGTTGATGAAGACACAGCAGACTGAAAAATGCTTAGCGGATTCCGTGGTAATTTGTAAAGCGTGGAGATGAGAGATAGCGTTGTAAGTGGTTCTAGTTCCCAGTGGTGTGTATAAATGACCAATAAATCAACTGTAGTGAATAACGTTTAGGCAATTTTTTTAATCTAGGAGACTAATCCCCAGTGATTTGCGCAGGTCAAGATCCTCGTTTCATCCTGCGTCTCTCTGTCTATAAGAATTGCCTGGTTTGGCTGAAATACTTTTCAAAGAGGAGATTCTGCAAGATGTGTACCATTCCTCTTAAAACTAAGAAAATTTTTTAATAGTAAAATGCGAAAATCGAAAAAAATCTATTTTATAATAATGTCATATGAGGACTATCGTTGATGAGTATAGTTTAATGCATTTAAAACATCAATTCGATTTCGGGATATCGCTCTCGTATTAGCTATTAATAATGCAAATTATATATATTTTGAATGGAATATCTTCGTGATCGAAAGCCAGAAGGAAAGAACCACTGGGAAGACCAAACCTGAGGTGGGTGGACAATATTAAATGGATCTTTGAGACATCGGATGGGATGGTATGGGTTGGATTGATCTGGCTCAAGGTAGGGACCAGTGGAGGGCTCTTGTGAACATGGTAAGTAACCTTCAGGTTCCATAAAATGCTGGGAAATTCTTGAGTAGCTGCAGATTTGGCTTCTCCTCAAGAAGGGCTCAGCTCCATAAGCAAGTAAGTAAGTAAGTAAGTACCTTCGTGATCCGGGACTTGTACACGGTAGAGCGACTAGACTACAAGCTATGCTACCGAAATATTGAGGTTTGATTCCAGGCAGAGCAGAACTGCTCTCAGGCCCAACCGGTCCAGTGGGTACTACGGTGTCTTCCCAAGGAGAAAGGAGTAGGGACGTGCAGCAAACCGCCCGTCTCCATTCAGTGCCGAAGTTTAAGAACACCCGGAGTTATACCTTCACCCCACCGTACATAATATTCCTGAGATGGAGTCTAATTAATTAATTACCCACGGGTAAATGTTATCTACTTAGACATACCTTTATGTATTGTGCTGAGTCACTAAGAACAATTGCTAAGTAAGTCTAGATGATTAACAGTTCTCTCATTGCAAAAAATATTTCCCTCCTTAGGGTGATGTATTCCCGGTCTGTTACCTTTGACAACGGGCACGCGGTAGCGTAGTTTGTTGAGGCACTATGATACAAGCCGGAAGGTCGCGGGTTCAAGCCCCAATGAGGTCATTGGATTTTTTCAATTAACCTATTTCTTCCAGTCGCACTATGACCCTGGGATCGACTCAGCCTATTAGTACTAGGAATTAATTAAATAATTTTCCTGTGGGGTTAAGCGCGGCCGGCACGTAAGGCTGACAACCTTACAGCCATCTTTGGGCCGATTGTCTAGAAAATGTGGGACCCTCAACGTCTCACACCCGTATGGGCCTTCACGGCCTGTTACAGGGATAGCTTTACTTTTACGTACTTACTTACCTTTGACAACGATTGATGTGTAAGTTTAAACAATTTATATAATCTCCAAAGAGGGAAACAATGCAAATAACGTGTTTTCAGTTCCCGTATGCACTTTCTATCCATGTTTATTTAGTCAGAAGATACAATTTTTTTTTAACAATTCCATCACTTTCACTGACCGAACCAGGTTAGGTTCGTTCGTAGTATAGAGCCACGCGTGTGCGTGTTCTGCCTACCAATCTTTGCTGTCTAATTTGTGAACTTCCTGCTTCGTTTCTCGATTTCTTTTTTTCCAGGATGGTTTCAGTTTTCGAACTGATTGGATGAATGGGCGGAGAATTGGTACGGGGCACCCTTAAGGCAAGGTGACCCTTGTAGTCGGCGCATTCCTGCCCAGACGACTTATCCACGTACATACACACTCCTGTCGTTTGTTGAAAACGAAACTGCCCTTTAACAAGGCATTTTCCTTCCATTCATAACGATGTCTACCCTCTAACAAATAGTGGTAACTTTTTCTAAACTTAGTGTCATATATCTCCTCGACACTGGATTATTTCATCACCGCATTTCGTTTGAGCAATTTTTTGTTTGTTAATTTCTATTGTCTGCAGTCCACCTTCACCTTATCTGCGCTCACTCACAAACACTAGACCTGGCTGTGTGCAACAGAGCCCTTCAAGAGAAGCTTCTAGTCAATTTTACTACTCAAAAAAATGACTCGTTTTTATAGAACCCGAAGGTTCATTGCCGTGTTCCCGAGAGCAACCCACTAGTCCCTAACATGAGAAATATCAATCCACATCGCCAATTCTTCTTTAGAAAGATGCATTTTAATATCATTCTGCGATCCACGAATATAACCTCTAAGGGATCTTTTTCCTTTAGGTTTCTGACCTGAGGCTTGTATCACTTTTTCTTTTGTCCCGTTTAAGCTACAAGTCCAATCAATCTCATCCTCCTTGATTTAATCATCCTAATAGTGTTAGAGAGGTCATGTAGCACGAATGGGGGAGACGAGGAATGGGAAAGCCAGAAGGAAAGAGACCACAGGGAAGACCAATGCGTAGGTGCGTGGACAGTATTAAAATGGATCTTAGAGAGATAGGATGGGATGGTATGGATTGGATAGATCTGGCTCAGGATAGGGATCAGTGGAGGACCCTTGTGAACACGGTGATGAACCTTCGGGTTCAATAAAATGCTGGGAAATTCTTGAGTAGCTGCAGAATTGGCGGCTCCTCAAGAAGGGCTCAGCTCCATAAGTAAGTAAGTAAGTAAGTAATAGTGTTAGAGATGTCCACTAGACGCAACAGCGTGTGTACAGCATCCCATGTGACTGTGGCAGACAATTGCAGCACAACACACAAAACAGGAGAGAATACAACCCAGCAACACAAACATACATGCACATCGAGGGAACTTATGTGTATATATATATATATACACACACACATAAGTTCCCCATATATATATATATATTATCAACACAAGCAACAGCAGAGGATAATTTTAATACCTGACGATGACCACATTGGTCGAAACTTGTATTGACATGCTTTTAAATTGAATAATTATAATAAATTGTATAGACCATTAATGTTGCACGTGAGACTGTAAAAAAGTAATCGACACAAAGGCAGGCGGTAGCGTATTTGGTTGAAGCACTACCCTACAATTCGGAAGGTCGAGCTTTCGACTCCCGATAAGGTCATTGGATTTTTCGATTTGACCTAATCCTTCCAGCAGCACTTTGGCTCTGCCCTGGGGTCGCCTCAGTCTCTAACAGGAATTTTCCTGGGGGTAAAGGGCGGTCGGAGCATAAGGCTGACAACCTCACCGCCATCTGTGAGCCGATTATCTAGAGAAATGCGGCAGCCTCGACGTCTCACAACCCTAGGGAACCTCCCAGACCTGTTACAGGGATAGATTTACTTTTTTTAACGAGTTTATATTCTATTAACCCAAACTCGGTGTTCCTAACCATAGAGGCTCACGTCCTGCCATCAGATCTTCATATTCGTAGACATACATGTTTCTGTCGTCAACCATAACCTCACATTCTTAATCATACAAGCTTAAGTCCTGTCAGCAAAGCATCATAATACTTGTCACACAGACTTAATTTCGGTTAACAGAGACATTACCGTCCTAGGCATATAGGCTTGTCCCTGTGTTTACTAATTAAGCACTATGCCATGAAGGCGTATGGGGATGTGGGTGTGTAGATCCATATTTTCTTACCTCGGCACTAGTTTGAAGTGAGTGGTCAGCTTCACGCTCCTGCGTTTTACCCCAGAGGAAAGAGCCCCCGGTACCCATTGGATAGGAGGCCGGACGGGCCCCAGATCCATTCTGGACGGAGTGTAGAAAAGAAAATTCTTGACCCTACCGGAACTCAAACTCCGACTCCTCGGTCGTGCATCCTGTAGCCAGTCGTTATACAGACTGCTCTATTCCGGCTCCCCACATAGTCTTATATTTTGTAAAAAAAGAAAGGCTTCATGTTATTATTTGCAAAGGTTTCATTTATCTACTAAAACTTGGTATTCCCAAACATACAGCCTTATTTCCTATTAACCAGAACCTGATACTCCTAGCCATAAAGGCTATATATATTCTTTATAAAAATCATATTCCTAGGCATACAGTTCAATGTTGACATGAGAACTTCGCATTTCTATAGTCTTAAATCGAAATTCTCGTAAGCCATCATCCGATACATTGCCGCCACACCCATGTCTGGGTCATCTTACAGAATAACGTCCAAACACTTGGGCTAGCCGGCCAACTTAAAGTAGGATGTCTGTCATTGATTGTGACTGCTGCCAGTCTGTCGCTGAGTTGTATCTGTTCCGCGTCTCTGACACGGGGAACTGCGAAGGAATGAAGAAATAATCCTCAGGTAACTGAATCTCTGGCTGAAGTGATGAAATGTTTCACTCACCTAAGCGGTTTTCAAATGTAATTGTAACGAACATGGAAAATTGCAAGAACAGAAGTTAAACTTGCTTCTGTCCTCTGACTGTATTGAGCAGAGGTCTTAAGAAGGTAACATTAAAAAATTCTATCTTTTCCGGAAAATAAAAAAAATATATTATCGTGTACACAGAAGCCTCATACGAGAGCCTATTCTCAGGGTGTTCAGTCCAATTCAGATTCTCATGGCCTATTTATTTAAGATCTACTTTAATACTACCCTCATGTCTAGGCACAGGTCTGCAAAATTGGTCCACTTCCACATTTTCTGACTGCAAAGTTATATGCACTCCATAAGTCTTCCTTCTTGACTTCATTACCCAAACGCTACGCAGCGCCGACCTCAGTGGCTGCGCGGTCTGTGGCATGAACCGTCTTTACCCACTCGAACGCTGGGATCGTGTGTTCGATTCCCACTCGAGGCATGGATGTCTGTGTGCCTTTATTCTATGTTCGCGTTGTTCTGTGTGTAGGTAGCGGCCTTGTGAAGGGCTGATCCCCCGTCCAAGGGCAGCTAACGGCTGTGTATACATTAAGAAACTGAAAAAGCGGCCAAGGTCCAGAAGGGCTGTAGAGCCATAGACAGATAGAATACGACGTAGTGAACAGGAGAAATAATGAAATCCCTCATTATGTAATGTTCTTCGTCCTCCTGGTATTTGCCCTTCATTAGATCCAGGTCTCCTCAAACACCTGCCGTCCAGGCCCGTGTACTTCCATTGGGGTCTGCAAGGCGTTTCCTCAGACTGCAGATGGAGAAGATGCCTCCAGACGAGAACGGTAGCTGATAATATTTTGATTAAAAATTTGTTGAAATGCGACAAGGGGTGGTTCGCCAACTTTGTGGGTGGATAGGTTACTAACCACCTAAAGAAACAAGAATATTATGAAGAGTCACAAAGAAACAAGCCAATAAACAGGACATGAACAGAGATAATCTGCTTCCAGTGTACAACTAAGAAACTGTTAAACCGTCGTACCGACATTCTTATTTTAAAAAGGGTGGTCGAACTGTAATTCAAAAAGTCGCATGAAACCTTCAGCTCACTAGAATCAACTTCAGCGAGTAAACTTCTTTTTAAATTAAACTAATTTGAAATGTTAATCCGATGTTCCAGCTTTTAGGCTGAGATGCTGCCCCGCAGTCAGGATAAATAAGACTTCGGGCTTCCTGGGGCGGACGGGAATGTCTTTTTTGTGTGTGTTTTCACCCTAAGACTATTGCCCTTGAAATTACCTCTAAACCCCATTATCATTCCTTTCTCACAGCAACAAGGTGAATGGAACAAAGGCTGAGGTCTGAGTGTTCACTGTCAGAATGTAACCCAGCGCGCCGCTGGCTCCTAACGAAGTGACGATAAAAGTTCCCACCACATAACCCGACGTGTAGCTACATACAGAGTGTCCACAAAATATGTTCTGTTTTAATGTATACAATGTTCCATTCAAACCTCCCAAACTTTATCAGATCTTAGAACGGAAAGTATGAATGGTAGGTAAATGAAGCTACAGGAAATACGTACAAGAACAACTCAAAACATTTTATTTCACACACTAATAAACCTCTACATGTGCACCATTAATAGCACGAACAATATCAAATCTGTATTCGATTTCTTGCCACGTTCTTTCCAACATGTCCTTTGGTACAGTAGCAATCGTTTCACGGATGCGGGCTCCTAAATCTGGGAGGTCATTCACTGGAGACACGAACACACGGTCCTTCACGTAACCCCAGAGCAAGAAATCGAGCGGAGTGAGGTCCGGTGAATGTGGTGGTCACAGAATTGGTCCGCCACGTCCAATGCAGCGATCTCGGAAGTTGGCACTGAGGGACCTCCGAACATCCAGACCCCAATGTGGGGGGGGGCCTACATCTTCTTGGAAGGTTATGTTAGGCTGCAGATCGGCTACCTGGTGATACAGGAACTGTTCTAACATGTCAAGGTATATACGGCCAGATACTGTAGCTTCACCGAAGAAAAACGGAAATAAAATTCTTTGAGTTTTTCTTTCATCTAGTGTTAATTATAATGCATAATTTATCACAATTTGTCCGCAATGATTAATTAAAATCTGGGAGGTTTGAACGGAACACACTGTATATTTTCTTGACGCTCGTACATAATTGGGTGAAATAAAATTGAAAATTGTCGAGTTTCATGAAGTTCCACATGTGCACATTCTGTAATGCGGCAGATAATGAAACTGCATTCCAGCCTTGCTCAAATATGTCTTTTTTCCTGAAGCTGTCATGGCGTCCTTTTCTTATAACTGGAATAATATTAAGACCAAGTCTTCCAAAGAAGTTCGCCGCCTTTTTTATCAGCTCTAATTGAGCCAAAGAAAACTTTTCTAGATTCCTAGGTATCTGGGGTTAATGCCCCTTGATACTCTTTTCTGGTGGCCAAATAAAAATATTGAACAAGTATGCAGTGTTGACATATCTAAGTAAGGATTAGTGCAACTACGAAAGCCGTACCTGCCCCATTAGAAGAGATGCACGCATAGGTTTCCACTAATGCAAAACTAAGAATGTGTTACCAAATTTAGATTTTGTTTCATTCAAATTTATGTCATGAATACGACATATAACAGCATCAAACACGGAAAGTATTTTAGGGACATCCTGTACAGTGGATTTCATTTTGTGCTTATAAAAACAATGGAATTCAACGTTCTTCTGACACTCGTTATCTTCTATTCAAGAACAATTACAAATTCATTGAAGGAACCTGTTACGTGTTCACCGAAAGAACTGAATATAACTCGAATTTTAAGTAGGTAACTTATTTCCTAAAATCTATATGTAATCAGTTCAAAGACCTCAAAGTGTCAGTTGTTTTCCTCACAACAGAGCACATGACACTTCTGTATTCTATTAAGTCTATTCGTGATTGCATCATATTTTCATAAGCACATTTCTGATATAGTCTAACAGTATTAGTGTTGCAGTACTGAGACTTGTGGAGAAAAAGGGCTGTCCACTAATACTCGTACGTAAGCTATTCGTGTGAGAACCAGTGCACTTCCCACAACGAAAGCCTGTATGGAAACTAGGCGACTGTAAAGTTTTCCTGTCAGTAATTTAATGGGTACCGGGTGTGATTCCCAGGGTATAAAGCGGCTGGGGCTTGAAGTTGACCAGTCACCTCCTCTAGTGCCTAGGTCGAGAATGGTGGAGCTATACCTCCACTCCCCATACGTCTACTTGGCGTAGTGCTCAATTAGACAACCACAGGAAGAAATTACGTTTTCGTACGAGTAATTTAAATCGTTTTTTCGGTGAATATTCAAAACAAATAAAGGCAGAAATATTGCATCTGTCGGAATAGTGATTTGAAACAGGCCACGACCACTTCTTTCCCAGTCTTTTCAAGTTTATTGAACTCGATCACCCATGCATACCCTCAGGCTCATTAACTGCTGCAGTTAAAACAGTGTTGTTAAATACTTAGGACCCATCCATGAAATACGGCATATGATTCTGAAAACGCGTAATAATACGGAGCTTTGAAGCCCTCTGAGGAGGAACATGCACCTACAGAGTGTCTGAGGGTGGGGTGTTAAAGGGAATATGGGATCTGAGATGCTGAGGTGGTGAAGATTTGGGTTGTGCCCTTCGGGTTATGACACCGTGTATACCTGTAGATTGTTATCAACGGTTCGGGACAAGTCGCTGTCCCTATCTTCAGACTAACAGACTACACGGTGTCATTACCCAGAAGCATTGGCTGAGCGTGATTTTTCAAAAGAGTTGGCCACATCCGGAAGCAGAAGGAAGTCGTGAAAATTCTAGCAAAGTGAATATACAGAGTGTAAATAAATATATGTTACAACGCTCTGTGGTAGATAGATGGGTTCAATCTGATCATAATTTGTCATTACATCCATGTCCGGAAACGCTTCCTTTTGGCACTAAGGTTCAAAAAGTTTCCGAGAGGATGCATAAGTTTTAAAAGATGTTAACGTTGTTTTACATTGTAAAAGTTGCTCAGAATGACGCTCGCCGACTTCATTGTATGTTCTACACCGCCTGGCCATGTTTTGCTGAACTCTTTGAAAGATTCCCGGCATTTCCCAGATGGTCCCAGCTGCTACTGCAATCCTTACCAAAAGATCATATTGTGTCTCCACTGGAGCCTCGTACACCAGGTTTTGCATGTAGCCCCAGAGAGAAAATCCAGTGGATTCAATTCAGAGGAGCGAGGGGGCCAGGCTATTGGGCCCCCACGTCCAATCCATCTGTTGCCAAAGATTTCATCCAAAAACCCACTGACACCATTAGTACAGTGAGCTGGGGCGACATCATGCTGGAAGCACATTTCAAAGGCACCACTTCCAGCAGCTCGGGTAAGGTCTCTTGGAGAAATGTTAGGTAAGTGTCACAGAGGTAAGTGATAAGGGCGTCCTCCTTCACATTTCAGAGGCCCCAGCGCGTAAACAAAGCGTTTCCTGACATGGGTGTATTGACAAAACAGGATCAGATTGAACTAATCTATCTACCACTGAACAGCACTGTAACATATATTCATTTACACCCTGTATATATATCGTGTAAGACATGTGCCCAAATTTGAGCTAAATATTGTGTTAAGGAATGAAAAGAGGAGAAAATAAGAACTAGGAAGAAATACTTAGCGACTGCTAAGCTTACCCTTGTTTATTGTATGTAGTATACATGTGTCCCATAAGACGGTTTATTTTCGATGAATATATCTGTCATAGAGTCACAGAAGTACATAGAGTTTTCTACATGTTAAATTATTTTCTTGTTGTTGTCGTTAATGATAGCTTCGTGAAGACCTTGACAGTGGGACTCTCTTGATCTTAGGTTCCGAATTATTTCCGTACGCTTCTTATTCAGAAGGGTCCGCCGGACAATAGCATTGGTTCGTTGAATCTCTAATAAGAAAGCAGATAATTTTATGACTTCTGGTAAAGAGGTACTCAAAATTCGAAGCGATAAACTATTTTAGATCTTAAATATTCATCATCATTGACAAAACAGCCTTTTTGAACCATACTCGTCCTTATAAAATTCTGCCAGATTTCCTGGGAATTGGAGCATCCGCTTTCAACTTCTTTGGATTTCGTAACAGTAATTTTTCTTACAGACCAAAGTCTTCAGCCTTGCAGCCAAACTCCAGCCTGGGGGACCAGGTCTCTGTATGTCCCCCAATGACAGGATGGCCCAGTTACACCCCCAGGCACCGGGTTCCCTTTTCATCGCCTTCTACGACTCGCAGGGCTACGGTGGACGCATTCTAACCCGTCTCCACATGGGGTCTGAAATATTACTTCGTAAAAATTCCCGTGACGGCTAAGTAAGGGGAGGTTCAGCTTTTAGAAGGAGATAATCAAAATACCGCGGTATGAGTCCAATTATGACTCATAAACATCAGCTGGAAACTTTTCAAAATAATATTTAAAGTCTCCAAATTCTACAAGTGAAAGAAACTTTAGTTTGGGGATTTTGGAGAGTCGATTGGTCAACTGTCCTTTCATGACGTTGACAATCCCACAGAACAGAAGGGTATGAGAATATTCTCGGTTATTATTACCCACTGACTTTCGTTGTCTCTTAGCCAGAAATTCTGAGTTTATATCTCCCTGCGAGCAGCACTCATCTTCTGACGAAATAACATTTGAAGTCAAAATCTCTAAGAATATCATGACTTTCTCTAGTAGAAATACGCGTTTCTATTTTCCTTGCTTTCTTCTTTCCGATGCTTGACTGTTCTTCGAGCACCAAGCAGCTGAAATGTTTCAACATCTTCCGTTTGGCTAACATAGGCAGCTTGAGGTAGCTTTGAATGTCATGCACCCCCTTCCCCACCTCAAGGTATGTAGAAGTGTGACAATTTGTATGAAGACATATTATGGTTTTTCTAAAAATTTTATTTAAAATACTGTTACTAAGTGAATAAACACAAACATTGAGACGGTGCGAAGATTTGAGGTAGTGCCTAACTTATTAGATGCACACATAATTTGTACTTCAGGCATTCCTTTTCTCCAAACAATAAAAACTAATAACAATGTCGCCGATCACAGTGGCCGCGAGGTCTAGGACATGAAATGTCTTCGCTCGCTCGAACGCTGGGATCGTGGGTTCGAATCCCATTCAAGGCATGGATGTCTGTCTGCGTTTATTATGTGTTTGTGTAGGTAACGGCCTTTGCGATGGGCTGATCCCCCGTCCAAGGAGTTCTACCTACTCTTTTAGATTAAGAAACTAAATGAACGAAGTGTTTCACGGATGCCCTATGCTCCGAAGTGGCAGCAACAGGAAAAGAGATAGATAGAAAAAAAATAATAATAAACTTATCCCAATTGGGTGTTTCCCAACGGCAATAATGGCAGTATTAATAAAGGTATAGCGCCATATTCAAAATAGCAATACTCATGACAGCAACAACACTTCAGTTCTTTATTTATATGTGTTGAGCTCAGCAGCCAGTGTCCAATTACAGACCAGTGATAATAATAATAATAATAATAATAATAAACTACGTATAACATATTTCAAATTGCAATAGAATGGATCTATGAATCAAATGGTGTGAGACCTCACGACCTCCTGCGCACGAGCCCAGGATGCAAACCCATGAGCTAAATTACACTGTACTGTACAGAACGGTCAAAAGGTCACGCAAGCCATATTGTCGATTTGCTTTTCGCACAGAAAAGCAGCCTAAAGAACAAGTGTTCAGTATATATGTGCGACATTGCTGAAGTAGATTTTTAAGCGTTCTGACGATGGTGTATACCACTCGGAATTACTGGGTTTCTGAACTTTGTCCATGGTCCGGTATTCTAGAAACTAGAAAACACAAACATTTCGGAAACTGGATCTGTTTTTGTCCTCAGGTAAGGGGGGAGCACTTAGTCAGTTGGTGCCCTAAGAACAGTGGTTCTCAACCTTTGTGAGACCGCGGCCCGGTAAATACTTTATTTATAAGACCAGGTCCCGGTGCCGGGCCGTGGCCCGGCGGTTGAGAAACACTGCCTTAGAAAGAGCTAGGTCCACTGACTGAGGTTACCTCTTTCTAAGGGACCCAACTGAGTAGGTGTCTCCCCCTTCACCTGAGGACGAAAACAGATCCAGTTTCCGAAATGTTCGTGTTTTCTAGTTTCTAGAATACGGGAAGATGGACAAAGTCGAAAACCCCAGTAATTCTGAACGCTGAAGTAGCTCGACCCAGCACAGCTACGTCATTGGTGTTACGTCCGCGACAACATAGGTCGCGTGACTTTCAAACTGGCGTTTTTTTAAGTTTACATTTCTGAAATTTTAACAGAATTCCCTAAGAAGTTAAAATTTTACATATTACATTTTGACTTAAATTTTACTCCGTAAAAACAGTTGCATTGAAAAACTGTTACAGGAAATCTGAAGATTGTGAATGAACTTCTCTCGCTTTGATTCTTAAGAAGTGCAAGTAACTTCTACATCAATCGTGACAAGCAGTGTTCTTGCGGTGGGAACTGTGAAGATTATTGGCTTGGGCTTGTAATGCCGTACAGTCTGATAGGAACTTGCTGTCTCCATCCTCAGGATACCCTTCTGCACAAAAGATGAAGGCAGCAAATCCCTCTGGAACATGCGAGCTCATCTACCAGACTACACGGTGTACATCGCAGAAGAAAATAATCTCCGAGACAAGTAATATAAATATATCACTCGTTCACTCATTTCTCTCTCTAATGCAAAGAGAATGTTCACGGTCTCTCCTTTATTTTAAAATGTAATTAAAATCACACTTAATTGTAACATTTTTCGGCCTTACAAGGCCCACTTCACGTTATTGTTCACTGCACAAGTTCGTTATGTCAATGCATCCCATATGATTGCATCTCGTCGTTTGCACTGAAATATGTTTGTTTGAGAATGAACACTCTCTCTTCGCGCCGCGTTGTTTTCAATTTGCGGCGTTCATGTTGTGCCCCTTTCGTGTGGAGTTCTCACTAGTCTGCCGTGTGTCCCTTGTGATTTTAATGACATTTTAAAATAAATGAGTGGCTGTGAACGGCTCGTGTTGCATTAGACACGGAAATGAGTGAACGAGTGATACGTGCATATCATGCAACATAATTCTGAAATATAATATTTATGAGAAATTTATGGGAAGCAGCATTTACTCTGTTTCAGCACCTGAATAGCCAGTGTCAGACATCTGGCAGTGACCCAGAATAATCATGTTAACACTGTATGCTGTATAGAGATTCCAGCAACTCGAAAACAGATATTCCAGTTTTTTTCTATGAAACAACATAATTATTCTGTTGGATCATACGTAGGTAAGTCAATAAGTAAGTACAAATGGATATAGAACTTAAACAAATAAGAGTACTGATTTGAAAAATAATTTTAATTACTCAACATAATCTCCCTGTACATTGAGGCACTTGTCCCTTCATTTCACAAGCCCATGAAAACCAATTCTTTGGGCTGCTGTCGGAACCAGGCGGTGTCACCTTAAACTTTTTTTTTTGGCATGTGACGCAGGATGTTTCCACTGCATTGAAGCACGTTTTGTCTCGGGCTGGTAATGGTGAGCCCAAGACTCATCACCTGTGATAATTCGGGCTAGCATACCGTATCCTTCATCATGGTAGCGATTGAGATGCTGTAATGTCACACCCATTCTTTGCATTTTGTGTTGTAGGGTCAGCATGCGCGGCACCCATCGTGGACAGACTTTGTGAAAACCTAACCTGTCATGCATTATGAGTAGGGACCGGATTTTAATACAAATGCATATTTCTTTCTTGCAACCAGAAAGTATGCTCGTTTGGATATATGTATGAATTACTTCATTTCTTAAATTTTGGACATGGTTTGATGGTGCATATAAATACATATTTTGCCTGTTTTATAAATAAGCATCATATTTTCGAAGATCTCTATTTATACTGCATATTTCCTTTTTAAAATGTTTATCATATATATTTTTTTAATTTTATTTTCAAATTTTCGATCATGGTCGTGTGTATACAATTTCTCTTTTACGTATTAGTATATGTTACTTAGCTGAATCAACATTTCGTCATGATTCATGTTTCTGATGCAATACCCAGGACAGGACTTCCCCGATCCCTCTACTCGTAACTTGCCTCATCCGCGTACCATCAAAGTGGCCGCGAAGAGATTAGTCGGAAGCGTTCACATGTAGCCGCTATCAACGTAATACTATTCAACCGATAAGGGACTTCACTTATTTATTTCCGAAGTCTCCATGAGGTTCGTTACGCTTCTTCATTTGAAGCTGGGGGCCATTCACATTAGTGGTGACTGGTCTGTAGTTAAGTTTGTTTAGCTTTCTGTACTCATGCCGAAAGTGAAAGTAAGTCAGAAAACTAAATTACAGCTGTATCAACGGGAGGTCGAAGGAGAGATGATAAGTACGGATAATGAAATTCCTTATTGCCGAGCGCGTGAGAAAACAGTTGGTTGTGAAAAACGCTTTCAAGTGCTTCAGCATTTGAACACTAATATACACAAAGAGAATATTAAAAGTAAATCTACGAAAAGTGTTCCTGTTCAAAAATGCTTAGTGAATTTTCTAATAATAGTTTTCAGAGTTTTCCTTTGATTTATGCGAAGCCTTTTCAGCGGCAGATATTCCGCTGTGGAAACTAACCAGCCCTACTCTAAGAAACTTCATAGAGAAGTATACACAGTACAAAGTGCCGGATGAATCTACTGTGCGCAAAAATTACGTGGAGCAGTGTTACGACCTTACAATTTAAAGCATTAGAGATTAGAGTCAAGATAATTTTGTGTGAGTATCAATCGACGAAATACAAGATTGTGATGGACGGTTTATTGCAAATTGTATAGTTGGATCCCTTAATAAGAATGAACAATCTACCCCATATCTTCTTGCCGTAGAGCAATTTAAAACCACAAATAGCTCCGCAGTTTCCGAATTTTTTATCAAATCCATGAATTTAATATGGCCGAATGGCATTCATATGAGCGCGTATTGCTCTTTGTGACTGATGCCGCAAGTTATATGATGAAAGCCAGTACTGCTCTTAAAGTTATATTTCCAAACATGACACATTTGACTTGCCTTGCCCATGGGTTGCACCGTGTTGCAGAAACAATTCGTGCAAATTTTGCGCTTGTTGACAAGTTGTTGTCTTCTGTGAAGGAGGTATTTGTTAAAGAACAATATAGAAAAGAAGCCTTTAAAGCAGAAGCACCGAGCGTTCCACTTCTGCCAGAACCAATTGTAATGCGCTGGGACACATGGCTGTGTGCAGCGAGTTAGTATACCGAACATTAAAAACATTAGGAATGTCGTGAATACATTTGATCCCAAAAGTGCAGCATCAATTCAAATTACCCAAGATGTACTAAAAAACGCAGAACTAGAAACTAATCTTTCTTATATATCTGCTCACTTCTCTCATCTTCCATCCGCCATTTCCTCACTGGAGGCAAGCAATAGCAATAATACTTTGTATCAGTTGTTAAGTGTGTTCAAAACCACTGTTTCCAAATTGAATTCGGTTCCTGGAAGAGTTGGTGAAGTAGTAAATGAAAAAGTACACAGCATTCTTTCAAAAAATCCAGGATGTGAACAAATTTGTGAAATTGAAGAAATTTTAGCCGGTAAACATACTGAACTGCCAAGTAAAAGATCACCAACAGTGGAGCAAATAGCGGCTTTTGTATATGCGCCCCCAAGTTCCTGTGAGGTGGAAAGAAGTGTTTCCCGCTATAAGGACACCTTACGATACAATAGGAGGCGACTAACTAAGGAAAACTTAGAACATTTAGTAACTGTGAACTGCAACAGAAGAGAAGTTGAAAGTTCGGAGAGCTAAATGTGAGTACCATTGGTTTTTCAAATTTGTAATGAAATATGTTGGCTTTGTTGCATGATTTGTATTTAAGTATAGCTTTTTATTTTAAGTGAATCATTCAGTGATTACATAAAATGAACTTAAATATTAATTTGTTGGTCTTAAAATAATGTAAAATCAATTTTAATATTTGGTATAAATTTTTATGTGCATATTTTAGTGCATATTTCGTAAGTTCTTCATGCATAAATGCATACATATTTAAGGGATTATTAGGGCATAAAAATCCGGTCCATAATTATGAGGTACGCCATGCCGTGTGAACACGCCGGTTCCGACAGTAGCCCAAAGAACTTTATGCTGCTGGTTCTCAGGGGCTTATGAAACGATGGGACAAGTGCCTCAATGGACAGGGAGATTACTTACTTACTTAGTTAGTTAGTTAGTTATTGGAGAGGGTGGGTTTCCCCATGCACCTAGACCTGTCTTGGTCCATTGTGCTTCCCTCTATGATATTCTACCAGTCTCTATATCCTACCGGTACTGGTGCTTCCCATCAGTCCCGCCCAGCCAGCGAGATCGGCCTCTACTAGCTGAGTGGCATCTTTAATGCTTCCCCCATCTACCGGAGGTGTTAGAAAATACTGTTGGGCGTGAAACGTCCATAATTTTGCTCAGTGGCCTCATTTGGAGACATGAGGTTCTTTTACGTGCCGTAAAGCTACGACACGGGACCCACGGCTTAAAGTCCCTCCCGGAGGACTTGTTCCCTAAATTTTTCCGCCCTTAAAATTTCCACGACCTTCGCCGGGTTTGAACCAGCGTACCTTGAGTCACGAGGTGGGAACGTTACCTCTAGACTACGGAGGCCGCTTACTTACTTACTTACTTACTCATGGTGCTGAGCCCTTCTAGAGGAGCCGCCAATTCTGCAGCTACTCAAGAATTTCCCTGCATTTTATGGAACCCGAAGGTTCATTACCGTGTTCACAAGAGCCCTCCACTGGTTCCTATCCTGAGCCAGATCAATCCAATCAATACCATCCAATCCTATATCTCTAAGATCCATTCTAATATTGTCCACCCACATACGCCTTGGTCTTCCCAATGGTCTCTTTATTTCTGGCTTTCCCACCAATATCCTATACGCATTCACCTCCCCCATTCCTGCTACATGCCCTGACCACCTCATCCTCCTTGACTCGATCATTCTATTTATACTTGGAGAAGAGCACAAGTTATGATGCTCTTCATTATGCAGTTTTCTCCAACCTCCCGTCACTTCATCTCTCTTCGGTCCAAATATTCTCCACAACACCCTGTTCTCAAACACCCTCAATCTATCTTCCTCACTTAATGTCAGAGACCAAGTTTCACACCCATACNATATATATATACACACATATGTCGTTGTTGCCACAATTAAATATGGGCCCACTATTTTTCAGGCCTCAATTCTGCAACCTTGTAAGGAATTTCAGTCATGCATTGCCTTACATGGCAACATGTTGATATTTCCGACTTCACACACAACTGCGACTGGCAAGTATGTTTTTAAATAAAATACAGAATGGCCCACAATTAGTTTAACCGGTTAGTAAAATGTACACAAATATACGTTAGAAGTTAATTGATAACTTACTGGATTTGCAAAAATTGCTCAAAATGAGATCCTCTCATGTTGAGTGCACAACTCACAACGCCGTGATACCATCCTACTAATTGTCTTACAAAATTAAATCTGACCGTTCTCGCTAATACGAGGAAATATTTTAGGTTAACTGACTTCTGGGCCACTCTGCATATAATGAAATGCGTAATGATCCTCCTCCCCCCCCCCTCTATTTCCCCAGCTGACGTGACAACAAAGCTTAAACCAAAACAATATACAGTCACGTCGCAACGAGAACTGCATTAATTGTAATTGAAGCGACGTCCACCATCAAATCGGAAACCATATGCAGCCGAATTCTTGGCGTCTACTAGTGCGGGGTTCCTGTGCTGAAAGAAGCTGCCGTGACCATGCGCTGGGCGAGAAGACCCATTGGGTACATTGTCCACCTCGCGCGGGTAAAACGCTTCGAAGGTTCCTTCTGTCGGCAAAACTGATGCGAGTTTCTGGTCCTCTGGATCATACGGCCAGCAGTAGCTCGCTCCGACGAGAAACGTTGCAGCCACGGTCCACAACAGCAGCAGCATCTCTGCACAGAAGCCATCCTGTCAGCTCACACAAGTTTATGTGACACCAAAATCACAATCAACCTCAATTTTATTTAAATAGAAAGATATATGGATTTTCTTCAGCATGAAAGTAGAGGGGGATGTGACGCCCTGTAGACTGGTAGCATTTTCCTGAAATTTAAAGGGACTTACGAAGTCTATATTCAGGGCCGAAGAGTAAGCCGAGCAAGTAGAGGTTTGCGCATGCGAAGCGGTGACCCGGGACCCCTATTCGGCTTGCCTGTTGCATGCGTCACTTGCTCCACATTTTCAAGGAGTGAAGCAATGCCTTCCCGCGGAAATTTGCCACCTAACTAAACGGCGTCAGATCGCAAGTGATTAGTAATTTTCATAATCACTATCTTGAGAACCCCAAATCTGAAGCCGTGTGGAGGTACATTTGATGCACCACGTATGTAGAAAGGTGGGCGGAGTAGAGTAAAGTATATGTTCGTAGGTTAACTTTATTTGAACGACCGTCCACTTGCGCGCACACTTCAGGAAGGTGGGACGTGCATATAAGTCTCTCTCCCTTATCTACTCGTGTATGTGGGTTGAATAAAGTGTACATTCGTTAGCTTTGCTTGAATGTGTATCATAGTATATACACGTAAGTGTACATGAATGCTGACAGCATGTGTTTCCGTGGATAAACTCTGATTTAAGTACATTTTTATTTAGTCATGTGAGAAATTATACAATATTGTGACGCAAACGAGTATGTCCATTGCCAGACAACGACTCAGTATACACGTTCCAGCGAACACACAACCATAGGAACTATGGACTCTGCAGACCGTGCTACAACTCTTTGCTAGGTAACACAACAGTACTCGACAAAAGAAGACGGTGTTTCCCATGGGGTCTGACCCGAGACTATATAAAGAGAGTCTGTTTATAGCTAGGGGGATTTAACCGTGTGGAGGCGGGGTCGAATACCTCCACCGTGACCCTGCGAGTAGTAGGAGGCGACGAAAAGGGAAGTCTCAAATCTGAGAGAGTAAAATATGGACGCGAGTCCCAAGGGACTCGGACCCGAGAAAGACTGCGCTGGAAGGGCCAGCAGCATATACAAAAGACAGACCCGTCCTCTCGTCAGAGAGGGCGCCTCACAAAAACAAGACCCTAACTGTCAAACAGTGATAAATATCTGGTCATGAGCCCCAGATGGAGCTCGACACCAGGACTTACTGACTGACAGTCAGTCGCAATGTGACTTTGACTTTGAGTTTGCTAGGGGGATTAGAGAATTAGAACTTGGAGAATGAAGGTCAGAATGAGAATTAAAGGAGTACAACGGAGTAAGGGAACGAGAATAGAGCGTGTCCTAGTGATCTGTAAAGTGGGCAGACTGGCGATAGCGCTATAATTGTTTGTGATTAAGAGAGATTGTAAAAGAAGGTGTTAGTAAATCCAACCATCCAGAACCCGTTATGATCTGTCACGGAACCCCGGAGAGATGACAATATTTTATTCGAAAACCCTGAAGCTGATATATCACTTTTGGGAGACCTAGGCATAGATGAATGGATAATATTAAAATGTATATTCAAGAAACGATGTGAGAGTGTGAAATAATTGACATTGTCCTGGGCCAATAGTATCCAATCAAAATGCCTTTATATTGTTCCTTTAAAATAACTTCTATTATTATACTACCAATTAAGTATGTCTTCCAGTTGATCTCTGCCATTTTCTTCAAGTGCTGTCTGATACTTGTCAGTTTCTTTTATACTCGTATTTGTGATATATTAATCTTTCGAAGATTTTCAGAATTACGCATATTTTTATATATTATCTGTTTATAGTCGAAAAATTGCATAATTGTTTGTGGATATGCAACCAGTTTATGGTTAAAAAAATTACATTTCGCCCACAGAGCCAAATTGTTTCGTGTGATTCTCAAAATAAAAAAACGAATTTTTCCCCTTCAACTGCAATAACTAAGTGGGTTTTACAGTGTTTATGTAGCATGTTTCCTGCGAGGTAGGAACTGAAGTTTTTAATATTATTTAGAAGAAAATCGTGCTTCAGGGAATTAATGTAGCCACCTCGCTCTTATTTTTAAATACAGGGAGATTATCTCAGAGTCTGCTGCGAATATTTCAACCGATCCGGGAGGGGACACAGACTACTAGCGTTAACTTGCACGACAAAGGTTCGGACTTACGGCACAGCGCCCTGTACACAGTACAACTTGTCTTCATTTTCGCCCCAAATAAATATCTGAATGGCTACCAGGAAACGAGCTTATATGTTATGTGCCTGTATACAGTAATGCCAATCCCATGCTACTGTATTAACAATTCGTTCAGTTGCGTTACTTCTTGTGGCGAAATGGCATGTGATATTTAGACATTGAAACAATACTAATTATATATGACACCCATGTGAAAAATAACAAAAATATTCAAGATATTATAATTCCAAATATAAAAATATTAATGTTAATAAAATCGTAATTTTCAATATCCATTTCTGTCCAGTAACCCTAAGGGGCAAAAGAAGTGTTACATACCTGTGCTGGATCAAATTGTCACACTACTGACACACGTCTCAAACCGGACACTGAACCTCGTTGTCTGGACGGATTCGCTTTCTCTCTGTGCCATTGCGTAACTTGGGAGTGGTTTCTTCGCAGCTCGTAGCGAGGAACAAAGCCCGTGCAGAGATGCTAAGTGTTCCTTTCCATTTCACACGTACTTGTACACCGTTACAATATACCACCATTGCTAAGAGTATCAGTCAACATGTCACAATCTTGGCCGTTTGAACACTCATAGCAGAATTGTTACAGGTTAATATTGTCACGCGCACGGAGTATGGCTATAGACGGATTGATGACCGAATTTATTGGACTCCTTGATACAGGGGGCGACTATACTTTACAATTCACTATTACACACACACACTAGTGTCCACACTCACGTCTTCACTAGTCGTTGCTTGGTAGCAGATTCCAAAAGCAGACATACCCTTTCCTTTGGGCTCCTGAACTGTTCCTAGCCACAGTTACAAACTTCTAAGGGCAATTGCTTGCAACGACTTAGCAACAACAGTTCTTTAACTGCCTGATTACCGACTGGCGGTTTACCGCCAATCACTTCAGCTTGGCGACAAACCCTTTGATACTCATGACCAGTAATTTTATTTTCCAACTGAACACTTGTGGTTAAAGTCCTTATGTAACATCCTCTCTGATGAGAGGACGAGTCTGTCGTTTACAATTCCTGAATCTACACATTTCAACACTGAAGAAGGCAGCACATTTCTTCGAAACATCAGTATCCGCCCATAAAACTACATGGTATCGCTACCCATAAAACCATAACTTAACGATTACTGACGTAAAAACTTCAGAACGTATACAAAATATAACTTCAAAGGGATATAGGTAACACAAAACATATCAATAACATACTTATTCTTGTCTGTTACATACAACAGTTGTACTTAGAAGTTTACAGAAACCGTAAACAATTGTTTAGACATTTACTAAGATACGTGGGTTTCAGAATCTTGTAAGAAATTTCTTATGCTGCTCTCTTCTGCAACGAGCAAACCTCAATTTATCCCATTTTGTGATAATATGTCTATCATTTCTTCCACTTCTTTGTTTCCTTGTCCAATGTCCCTTTGTGTTTGTCTGAAAGTTTAATATGTCTCCAGGAAACAGACCACATACTCCTTTATTGTGCTTCCCATATTGATAGATTTCATGCAACTTTTAAGATGGCCAAGAAGTCTGTAAATCTCGAATCTCACAGTTATACAATTCGGGGAAACCTTTGAGAATCCTGTTCAGAAGTTTCCAGCTTGCACCATGTTTCTTCAGAGACCCTAGATGTGCCTCCATTTCAACCGTTTCTGTATGCTGATTTGATCTACAGTCTTGTCGAAGGATAGCAACACTCTTGTATATAACCCTCGAAATCAGTGTGCGCAACAGATGTCATCCACACAGTAACTTACATGTGAGTACATGTGATGCCACCATTTGAATTGAATTGAATTGAATTTATTTACATTCTATAAATCCTAAGTAGGTTAGTACCTTTGGATACAGAACAAGTCAAAAGGTTACATACATAAGTACAGGCAATTTTAGCTTAAAAATTAATATTATTTACATTGAAGTATTCATCTAAAGAGTAGAAGGAATGAGCATGTAGACAATTCTTTAACTCTGATTTAAACTTTTTAGTATCATTGCCCAAGTTTTTAATACTTTGTGGCAGATTGTTATTCAATGACAACAGTTCCTTCCAAAAGAATGTATACGACTGGCTAGTATCCTCCATTTTGTGAAACACAGGCTACACAATGGCAAAGATTTCTCAAACTGGGCCAAGAATGTATCTTAAGCAATAGCTCTGGAGAAGAATCATAATTATTGTTCTCTGGACTCTTGCTTATGAGGCCTCTAACACAGACTTTGAACCAATTGTACGTTTTGTTCTTGTTTTATGAACATGCCTTTCGGCCGTACTTGTAGTATTTCCAGTTAATTCAAAACTTTCAAACCTCCATTTTATCTCTAAAATATAAAAAATAACCTGCAGTTAGTGTGCAGAAAGAATAAACTGCATTTGTTGGACAACTATCATCTTCACCATCTTCTGCATGTCACTACAGTGGGCAAATGCTGACGTAAATTAGGAAGTGTAATACACTGAAAAGCTATAAGGTTGATCTCAATGACATTACGATGAAGTAGCACAACTGTAAGGAAATGTGACTGATACATTACGATGTAAATCCTCACCTTTTGCAAAGTAGTTTCCTATGGCATGTAACATATGATCTCCTATTAACTGGATGAGTAGTAAACGTGATAAAACACTGCAAAATCTTTGAAGGTTATATAACCCTATGATGAGGGAGATTTAAACAGCCAGTGAACCCAGTTGCTTGGAATTCCATGATAGGTTAATCAAATTTTGCTAATTTTACTAATGTTGTCATATTTGTGTGCACTTTGGAAGATCAAAAAATTCTGAGTATTTTGAAAATGTTCACATTCATGTCGGAAATTTTCAAATTCAGAGTAAAATGCCGTTACTCGCATGGGGTAAAATTCATATGGGAAAACTGAAAAAGACTGATATGGTTTTGACATAACATCACAAGTCCTGGTGGAAGTGACAGTGGGTAGCTACGGAGTTATAAAAATATTGCATGTAGCCAAGAAAGTCTACATAAATGTAATTTTGTGTTAAATTATAAATGTATATCTTAGAAAGAGGACCCGGGATAGCATAGTCGGTATAGCGACTGGATGCAGGCTGAACGACAAAAGGGTCGGAGTATGAGTCCCGGTAGGGTAAAGAATTTTCTTTTCTCTACATTGTCCAGACCGGCACTGGGGCCCACTCAGACTCCTATCCAAGTGTACCGGGGGCTCTATCCCCGGGGGTAAAGGGGCAGAGGCGTGAAGCTGACCACTTACCTCCAACTAGTGCCGAGGTCAAGAAAATGTGGACCTATACATCCACTCCCCCATACGCCTTCATGTCCTAGTGTTTAATTACTTAAGCATAAAGATAAGTTTACCTTTACCTATCTTATAAATTTGCTATGTGTATATGCTTGTACTGTTGGTCATTTTATGAGGTAATTGGTTTTGAAGAGGCCCATAGAGCCTGAATGACTTGTATTCTCTCACAGTGACAGTACATTATGGTTTCACTGCAGCAATGTCATACTGCAGATTATTAAACTGTATCTTTCGCATGATTTATTTGGGTATAAAAGAATGCCTCATTATCATATACAGCAGTTTAGACTTACAGTAGATTTGTTAAAAAGTATATCAACCGGAGTTTATTCATAAGTCTCTACAAGATAATAAATGTTTGATACATGTAATGAAGTGCACATAATATGATACAAGTAACCGATATAATTTTGGTCCAACACATATAAACAGCAATACCTTACATCAGGAACACAAGCAGTCATAATAGTTATTAGAGTTATAATCTGTACATCAAATTTAAGTATAATTTTCATCATATAATTTTACTAATATGATCTAAGCTGATCTAATTATTAAAACACTTATCATTCAAAGGTTATCAGCAGTCTATGCATAACATTATGTATAAATGGCTGTAAATTTACAAGAAAAATAATTTATCATCATTGGTAAAGGGGCACTTAGTGAGAATAAACTCTAAACAGAACATATTTATACATTCCATGACCATTCACTTTGGGGACCACTATGGCTATCTGCACAAAGCAAATGTACATTCAACACAATAAATATACATGTATACAATACATTTGAAGTGTCAAATGATACAGCTGAAATAATATGAACCTTACTTAGTATCACAGAGAACATCTACAACATAATACGTACGTTTCATCTGTCAGTTCTACTTAGGCTTCCAAAATGATGATAATACTTTACATTCAGGGAGGTATGTTTATCCATAAGCGGGAATTAAGGCTAAAAGGTCTCATTCAGACAATAAACAGAAATAGCCCCAAAATGAGAAACGAATGCAGAGCCACCATAATATGAACTGTGACAAAACAATTTTTCAACAAATCTGCTTCTACAATCTGTATTGAAATCAGTTTCTGAAGAGAGCAATATCATATTCTGTCCTCTTGTGTCATCCCGTCAGTCTGTACTGACACTTTTATCAGTAAATATCTCTTACTGTACCATTTTATCACATACTTAAGAGTTTATAATTACATTATGTTTAACATAATCTTTATGTTTATTAGACACTGTACTTAAAAAAACAATTTAACATTGAAGAAAGCAGTCTTCTGGGATTTGGCACCGTGTATATGTGGTGTTAACCGACGTTTCGGAGGAACATATCCTTTTACCGGTTCTCATGGTCTCTTTGCTTGCAGATTTCTTATGTTTTTCCTTCTACCCTGAAGATGGAGGCGATACGTTCCTCCAAAATGTCGGTTAACACCACATATACACGGTGCCAAATCCCAGAAGACTGCTTTCTTCATAGTCACCGCCGTGAAAGCCTCAAATCTTACACAATTGTAACATTATTTTATCAGTCTGCTAACAAACTAACTTAATTAGGTAATTCCATGAGGCAGAATTCTTATTGATAAGCAAACTTTTATTGAGATCGCCAAGAAATTTAACACCTGCTATGGTAGCAGAATTCATTACTGAGTTCGCAAGGGATCATCACTAGTATTTGTCTGCTCATTCATCATCTATTACTCGTTCCTAAAGCATTCTTAATTTGCTGATTTTTTCTTCTACATTATAATGCATATTATGATGACTACCTATGTAAAACTTAAAGTGACTATGAATACAGTGCATACATACATAATCACACTCACATGCACACAAATTAACAATAATATGTGATTTGTTTCCCATGATATACTGTTCTAACGGCCTCTGCGGTCTAGTGGTCAGAGTTTGATTCCTGTCGCTACCAGATCTTTTCTGAGAAGTAGTGGGTCTGGAACGGGGTCCACTCAGCCTCATGATGATAACTGAGGAGCTATTTCAAGGAAATAGCGCCTCCGGTCTAAAAAACCGAAATTAACCGCAGTGGGGATTCGTTGTGCTGACCATGCGACACCCTCTATCCACAAAAGTTGGCACTAACTTCGCTGACAAGTGGTGGTTGCTCGGTTGGTATAGTTCACTTGCAGACTAAAATCATGGAGTGTTTTTGTTTTGTTTGATATACTGATCTAGTAGAGTACTGCCATGTATAAAGGCTGAGAAATAGCATGTCAAAATATGAACAGATCCACTGAAAATATCACACCATTTAAGTTTTCAAAAGTACTATACAACACACTTTTCCCCATTTAAAATCTTCCTTGCAGATTGGATTTTCTTTTATTGATTTTCTAAATAGTTTCAAAATTTTAAAATTCATACATTTTGTTTCTTTTACTTCTAAGAGGGCAAGGGGCTCTCAGATTGATGGGTTCATGAATGTTAAACTTAAATGCTGTCTAAATAATGAAGTATTATGGTGTTCATACTAGAGAATGTTTCTGGTATGACAAGCAAAGATGGAAGGTCTTTCTACACTCAGTTCTCAGTTTCTCATCCAAACAAGGTTCAAAGAGAAAGATACGATGTACACCAAGCATGCATTTCTGCTTCTCAAATCACAGTGAACTGAGGACTGAAGCACCAGATGAATTTGTATTAAGATAAATGTGTAATTAATGTTTAACAATAACTTTAGGAAGGTCAAAATGTCGCAGAAGTAATGAACCACAAACTTGATATAAAATTATGCCATAAAATATGCTTGTAAAAATGGGCTACAATAGATATAATATGGTGTTAACAAAGATGATAGCACAACAGTTGTTGTTCTTGTCATCCTCATTAATGTTGTTATTTATGTGTAATATGAAGTATCCAAAATAAAACAGGAACTAAGCAGGCGAAAAATTACTAAAGAAATTAGAAAACCCATTATTTAAAAATTTACTTTCTTATAAAATCCTCTAGTTACTTCACAAGAGCCTTTTCAACTGACAGTCATTGATAGTTCTGGGCAGTTAATGTAAGTAAACAACAATTTTGCCTTGTTCTTGCCTGCCGCACCTACGGGAAGCATGCACCTATACACACATAGACACAGTGAAGAATCACCAACCACGGACACCCCCAATGACAAAAAACAGCACCAAAAATCTACATATAATGAAGCACATCAATCACAACCTACAAAAGAGTTTCATTCATTATCATGATCTCCAACATACAAGGGACACAGACAACAAAAGTTACACTGGACACCCACATACAAGCGCATTTTAGTGTTCATCCTCAAAGAAGGATATATGAATTATTATTCACTTCAATTTTAAACATATTTTAAGTAATTTGTCAACTTTTAACTTTTGACCTTCAAGTATTTTACTTTGTGCTTCCCTCTGATAAGGAGCTGATAAGTGAAACAACGTATGGCATAAGAGATATCTGAGGATGGCCATGTAAAATCAAATGCTGTTGTACAGCTAACAAAACAAGTGAATGAAATATGTCAGTGCGGTAATAACCACACAGCCATTGAAACATTTACAAAAGCTGCATTAATAGGACCAATAATAAGTACTGAGCAGCACAAGCTATTCAATATGTACACTTGATTCAATATATATATATACACACACACACACATGTCCTTTCATTCTGTGTGCTTCATTTGTACTTGTTTGACAATTTCAAGAAAGCTACATTTACTACAAAGTTAATTGCTTCCTACAAAATTTCTGTATTCTATGAATTGAAGAACTGAGTCTCAGGATTACAAAATTTAACTGCCACTTCAATTGAAAAAATATATATGAAATATTGGTACCTGCATCCTTGAGAAAATATGAGATGAAGTTTATTCACTTTCCTCTAGTAACGTCAGTATGTCCATCAAACAGGAATGCCTGTGATCTATGGAACACTATATTCAGTTTTAATACATGTTTTATACTAGACAAAGCTGAAAAATCTGCCAAACTGAATATAGTATAGTCTTTTATATGTCATTATCACTAAACAGTCATACAATAATTATACTCTTTTAGTTGTTGCAAACTGTGTATCTTGATATTCACACTGAATGAGGTGGCATTTATTACAAGCTGACCGTCTTCATGAGAACAGCTGAACAGTACATGCAGACATTTTGTCATGTTATAGTCATTGTGTGTTTCGAATTTATAGCCCACTTCACCATCCTAACCATTAGCTGACCCATTCAATAAACCTATGAAGTGCAGCAGGCCATATTCTACATGTCCTACCTGACTCCTTATGTACTTTATTACTACTTCTCTACATTAACATTTATTTACCCTTAAACTACATACATTGTTGCTGATGTGTGTTTCTTTCCTTTTCATACAACATCTCTATATTTTCAACAAAAAGAATTCCTTATTTTTCATTTAGGAATTAAATTGATTTGTAACACCTAAAATTCATAATAAAAACATACAAATTCATTCTCATATACAACACAAGATCCCAGAAGACTGCTTTCTTCAATACAAGATGGATTCACTTTCAATCCTAACCATTAGCTGACCCATTCAATAAACCTATGAAGTGCAGCAGGCCATATTCTACATGTCCTACCTGACTCCTTATGTACTTTATTACTACTTCTCTACATTAACATTTATTTACCCTTAAACTACATACATTGTTGCTGATGTGTGTTTCTTTCCTTTTCATACAACATCTCTATATTTTCAACAAAAAGAATTCCTTATTTTTCATTTAGGAATTAAATTGATTTGTAACACCTAAAATTCATAATAAAAACATACAAATTCATTCTCATATACAATACAAGATCCCAGAAGACTGCTTTCTTCAATACAAGATGGATTCACTTTCAATCAAAAGTCAGTTGCTACATTTCAGTGCTTTCTGGATGGGAGAATTTTTAAGTCTACATAATCATAAAAAGTCATACCAGAAGTATAGCATTGACAGTATTAAAATATGTATATAATGTACATACAGAACTCTCAACATGATCACCATGTACAACTACAGAATATCATACAGAATAAAGATTTTTAATCTTATATATACAACTGACCAGGTTGTTTCCTTTATTGATGATTATAGTAGCTTATAGATTAAATACTTCATATACTTATGTTAGGCCCATATGTTACAACAATAAAGTATTATACAAGACAAAAGGCAAAGTTGTCCCTATGCTTAAGTAATTAAGCACTATGCCATGAAGGCATATGGGGCAGTGGATGTAGAGACCCACATTTTCTTGACTTCAGCACTAGTTGGAGGTAACTGGTCTGCTTCACACCCCTGCCGCTTTACCCCTGGGGAAAGAGTCCCCAGTACCCATTGGATAGGAGGCTGGGTAGGCCACAGAGCTGGTCTGGATAACGTGGAGAAGAGAAAATTCCTAACATTACTGGGACTCAAAATCTGACCCTCAGTCGTCCAGCCCGTAGCCACTCGCAATACTGGATACACTATACCGGCTCCTAACTCAGTATTATACCACTCAGCAACACATCAATGAAAACCTTCATATAATGTCATTAATGTGTCTTCAAGGGAAATACTGATGTCTATTCTAATATTGCTGTAGCACATTCAGGAAAAAAAGTATATGCCATTTGCAACATTTTTATAGGCTTGTCTATCTATTATTAAAATACTTGTCATATAAAATGAATTATGTCATGCATTTTTGTGCTGAATAGGTTAAATTATGCTCCCTACTAAGAATCAGTGGCATCAAATATGAATGCAAAAATACAGAGTGTCCGGATGAAAGGTATCCAAAATGAAATCATTATATCTCAGAAAGAATTTATTATAAACATTAATGGGTTACACCATTACGAAGGGAAACTACCAAAGTTTTTTCTGCATATATAACTTTCTCAATAAATTTCAATGTGGGCTCCCTTGGTGGCACAACAAATATCCAGGCCTGAAGCATGTTTGGTGTTACCATAGCCACAGCGTCCCTTGTGAGTGCTTTCGGATTTTGAAGGAAGTTGATCTTAACCTGGTAGACAATGTTCTTCACATAACCCCACAAGAAGAAACCCACCGGGGTTAAATCTGGCAACCTAGGAGGCCAAGCGATTGGTCCAACCCTGCCAATTCATATCCCCGCCATATCTCTGTCTAGGTGATTCCTAATATGGTGGCAAAAATGTGGCAGAATATGCGAGTAAGCCTAGTATGAAAAAAAAAACTTTCAGAATTTTACTTTCCGATGACTAGATACATGTGTCACCATTAGTTTCAGAGATATGAATTTTTTGTTTTGGATATCTTTCATATGGACACCCCATACATATATGAACACCCCTCTTGGAATTATTAAAACAATGAAATATTTAATCCAGGACAGCCCTCCAGTCAAACAAAACACAATCACAATGCTCTCTACAAGGAAAGTAGGTATAACTGAACAACATGTTAAAGGCTTTTAGTTTCACAATGCTTTCATTTGCATGACATTTAAAGAAAGGTCTTCCATTCATACTGCACACTGATCCAGTACTTTCTCTACTAAATGAACTGCGAAATAAAACACTGAATGGTATGCAAATACCTATCAATTTCAACTTATTGCTTGAGAACCATTTGTCCTAGCATATCTAGGATCTTTGCGTTTGATAGAAGCCAAAAAAAGAAAATAACAACAACCTATGAAGTGATGCCATAGCTTCAGTGTAAATGCTATAAAATTCAGAGGTACAGACGTCAGTAATAAAACTCAAAGCCAAATCACTACCTGTTTCTGTACCAAAAATTAACTTCATGGGGCTAGGGTAACAGCATGGATAAGCCAGATGATTTGCTTAGAAACTCAGTTCAAACCATTTAAGAATATTTTTACTGATGAACTTGGGACTTCCAGGATAAATTGAGAACTGTAATTTTTATATTAATATTTGATGTATTTCCATCTTTCTTTCAATTTTGATTTTGTTACAACAGTCTGGGGGGGGGGGATGCCTGCTCCTCTCCTGCTTCCAGCTGTGCCACTAATAATGTTCTTTAATTACTTAATCAATAATTTCCAACATTCAACCACATGCCAGTTGTCAATTGTTGATGCCATTAAGTTGGAAAGTGTTTATTCTTCTACTTGCTGTGCTGACAACTCAAATGTACTAAACTCTGTAAAAATATTACATTTCAGATTTTTTTATTGCTAGAGGGGTGGGACTAAGTGCCTTGTACTGCGGCCACTTCTGGCCTATTGTACCAGCCTCAGATGATAGATGAGGGTGATTGTGGAGCAATGGTGGAATGAAGATTGATAGGAGAAACCGAAGTACTCAGAGAAAACCTGCCCCAGCGCCACTTTGTCCACCACAAATCCCAGTTGACCAGACCCAGGATCGAACCCGGGCTGTCACAGTGGGAAGCCAGTGACTAACTGCTTGAGCTATGGTGCGGCCTACATTTCAGATTACTCAGGATTCAGAGATAAACACAAATTTAACAGGCAAAAATTCAGTAAAACAGCTAATCTTCACTTCTCAATATAACATCCATGTAAGAAAATGGTACTCAGAGACCAAAAGCCTATTTGAGAGCTTAATGATATAAAAATCTGCAAAAATACTTGTTTCTCAGAATTTACCATCACACTGCACTCAACTTATACCAACAGTTACCAGATTTGACTATATTACTAAATTTCAGAAACAGATATGTCAGCCAGCAAGATACTTGCCATAAGTAACAGATTCCTAAGTTCACCATCAACAAACAACAGCACAAAATTGGTTAAACTGTACGTAATATTAATAGTTTCAGCATAAAAACATCCTCAAATTCTACATACAATGCATATGTAACCTGTAAGTAAACCTTGACAGAATGCATTCCATTATGAACTCTGCCATGTAGTAGTTTATATAGAGCATATAATAAATTCCAGGACTAAATTCTTGTTTTTAATGCTGTACTCACATTAAGTGATAAGATATTAATGCATGCGATGTTGCACGCATCTGACAGCTAGTGGCAGAAGTATAAATTTCAGGATTTGATTATTTTTACTGTTATTCAAAACACCAAAAAATTTGGTAGGTGAACAGCAAATTTACAGTACATGATGAAGTTTCTCATAGCTGAGATGGTTTTCAGTGCTGAAATTCACCTTCATAAATCTGACATGTTCAAGGATAAATGTCATGCTCCAGGGCTTCTGAATTATACTGGCATATCTTACTAGACTGGGGGGCACGCGGTACCATAGTTGGTTGAGGAACTATGCCACAAGCTGGAAGGTCGTGGTTTCAAGTCCCAATGAGGTCATTGGATTTTTTTTTCAATTGACCTAATCCTTCCAGCCGCACTATGGCCCTGGGGTTCACTCGGGCTCTAACAGAAATGAGTACCAGGAATTAGTTAAATAATTTTCCTAGGAGTAAAGCGCGGTCGACGCATAAGGCTGACAACCTTACCGCCATCTTTGAGCCGTCTGTGTAGATAATGTGGGACCCTCAACGTCTCACAATCCTATGGGCCTTCATGGCCTGGTACAGGGATAGCTTTACTTTTTTTTATCATACTAGACTATAGGCTGGATTACTGAAGAATCATGCATTAATTTGCAGCACAGGCAAGAGATTTTTCTCTTCTCCACTTTGTCTAGACCAGCCCTAGGACCCATCCAACCTCCTATCCAATCAGCACTCCTCCAGAAAATAATACAACACCATCTCATACATAAAACTCCAGCATACTCGTATGTTTCCACAGGGAAAAAAGTGGCTAAGTGTGAAGCTGACCATTCACTTCCATACAGCAGAGAGATTAAGAACAATTGGAACTATGCTTCGACTCCCACATACATCTTCAAAGTGGTGCTTAATTAAGCACAGGGCTAACTTTTACCTCTGCCTCCTCTGAGAAGACTGGAAGGCTGTTCTTGATGATATTAGACCTTCTATCACTGAAGTAAACATTTTCCATGTTGATGACATGGCTACATTGAAATACCTAATGTATCTGTGTTAAAAATCATTCATAAGAACACAGCATTCAGAAGAATGTCTGCAAAACAGCTGAATATTGATCATAAATGCTATTGGAAAATTGCTGTCAGATACAGGAAAGTGCCTGTATTGAAATAACTTATGACAAAACCTAGCAAACCGCCATATAGTGTCACTATCAACAGTGTCAAAATAACCAAGTAAAAAGAAAATGAGACAACACCACAGTGGAAGTAATTCAAGAAAGAACCTTCTACCAGCAAAATTATAACCCCCTACTCATAAACAAGGCTTAACTCCAGCAATTTTCATCTTGTTGGACTGAAGTGGGACTAAAAATGTGAAAACAATGTGGCAGTCCATCATAACTGTCAATGCTGGCTTCACGAAGCTCATACATCAAAATTATGTGTAAAATTAAGTCATTATGTACAGAAACTTGTGAAAAACCTTTCACATATGGGATATACACAGAATCCAGAAGGGGTGTTTCAGAGAAGTTCAAACGCACAGGGAATCGATATAACATTATGAAGATCATCAAAATTAAGACACTCTTACGAGTTCACTCATGAAAACCAGGCCAGAAAGAGATTAGCAACAGACAGCACAGTGCATCTATAACATTCCCTGTGAATGTGGCAGAAGTTACATTGGTGAAACAGGCAGATCTCTACCTGTGCGTTTCTGTGAACATTGCGTATAATCTCAAAGAGGGTCTTCTAGAAAAATCAAAATTAGCCCAACGTGCCTATGAAAGGGTCATCGGTATGCAGGGATGAAGCTAGGATTTTGGAAATTGAAAGCAGCAGCAGGTATAGGAAATACAAGGAATTGGCCAATATGGCATGCTTAACTAATCTGATCAGCCAACGCAGTTTGGACATTTCTCCCACCTGCATCCCCCTTATCAGCAATGAGGTTAGCAACTCACAGAGAAGATCTGTGTGATGTGACAGATCCTTCCTGGGTTTCTGTAAGTTTTTAGTCCCGAGTGTTCTGTTTTTACTCCACAGATGGCACTAGGGGTAGACACAATATGGTTTCACCAAATTCTCCAATTAATCACATGCATTGGTTTTCTGCACTTGGTTTGTTGCTTAGGTTGTTATGTAAAATTGTCAACTCCCTTTCTATCTTAGTTTCAGGTCTATGCATGCATCATCACAATTTTTATTGCATATTTTCCTCTTATCTCCCTTTGACAAAGCCTGATCTCAGATATCTATATAGTGGTATTTATACTGACATGGGTTTCCTGGTAATCAAGGTTAGCTCTGCCTAAGGGACCCAATAGAGTACATGTCCTCCCCCTTTGACTGAGGACAGAAACGGATCCAGGTTCTGAAACACTGTGTTTTCTAGTTTCTTAGAATACCAGATGATGGACAAAGCCCAGAAACCTAATAATTCTGAGTGTTATAAACCACAGTCAGAACCCTTTAGAATCTACTTACACTTCAGTTGCTTCTCTATGCTTACCGAAATTAAGAGACTTCTTACACATAATTTCCCAGAAATGTTACATCATTAAAGGTCACATTCATCCAATTCCAAATTATTTGGTGGATTTTGACGAAATTTAGTGTAGGAGGTCTCTACTGAAATCAAGTATATTTCAGTTCAGATCAGTTCATTAGAATATCCCCATAGATACATGGGCATAAATAAAATTCTTCTTACCATTTCATCTAATATGCCAAACACAAAAAAATACACATGTACGAGTGAAAGTAAAAAATTATCAGCACTTTCACCATAACACATCTTAGGTTTGTCACACTGCCTTCTGCACATGTATGCTTAGAGTTGGTACTACTGTGGTCATTTGATCGAAGTTTGACTTTGATCACGTCATTTTCCTTGATGCTGTGACAGTGTAAACATGCCACTCCACTAGCAGTGTGCACCAAGGAGAAACAAAGAGCAGTGATCCGATTTCTCTGGTCGGAAAGTGTGTCAGGGGCTAAAATACATTGGAGGCTTTAAACACAATATGGGGACAGTGCTCGACCGCATAGAAGTGTGCATGAGTAGATTGAGAAGTTTAAAAGTGGTCGGACAAGCGTGATGCACAAAGAGGGAGCAGGATGCCCATCAACCTCCACCACTGAAGAGAAGATTCACCAAGCTCGGGAGATTGTACTGGCTAACCAGCGAGTTACCATCGATGAGGTAGTGTGTTCTCCACGACAAGCTCGGCTTCCATAAAGTCTGTGCGGGATGGGTGCCAAGAGAGCTTACCACAGAGCACAAGTGTAAACATGTTGAGATCTGCCAAAGCTTACTTGACCGCTACAACAATGAAGGCAAAGAATTTTGAGCAGAAAAGTCACAGGATATGAAACTATGAGCCAGAATCCAAAATTCAGAGTATGGCATGGAAACACCCAGGATCGCCAACGAAAAAGAAATTCAAGACTCAATCTTCCGCAGGAAAGGTGATGCTGTTTTTTTTGGATCCAAAAGGGCCTATACTGGAAGACTACCTGGGAAAGGGGGGTACGATCAACAGTAAAGGATACAGTAATTTGCTGGCCAACAAGCTGAAGCCAGCAATTCGCACCAAACACCAAGGCCTATTGTCGAAGAAAGTGTTGTTGTTGCATGAAAATGCACGCACACACACGGCCAACCAGACTGTTGAAAACATTAACCATTTGGATTTCGAGGTACTGGAACACCCTGCCTATAGCCCAGATCTTTCCCTTTCCGACTATCATCTCTTTGGACCGCTCAAAGATGCTTTGCGAGGTTGTCGATTTTCTACGGACAAAGAAGTGGGGGAAGCGGTGCATAAATGGTTGTGCGACCAACCGAAGACCTTCTTCTTGGAGGGAATATGCAAGCTTGTTGACCGCTGGACCAAGGGCATCGAAAAGAGAGGAAAACTGACGTACTTGTTCAACGCCTACTTTTGTGTATATAAATTGGAAAAACAAGAGTGGGGATAAATTTTGACTTCCTTATGTACTTAAAACAAACACTTATTCTACAGACTTCTTTTCAGAAGTATTTTGAGAAATAAGAAAAATTTTATGAGTGCAGAGAATGTCAATAGATGCTGTAAGTAAGTGCCTTCACTCTTATTTACATTACTAATCTAGTAACGGTTACAGATGCGGCCTTTAGAACATGAGAGGAAATTAGTGTAATGTTATATTAAATCTTTTACTCTAAACCAAAAATGTCTATAAGGCACAATTACATTGCATTTTGTGATATGATGACAGGATCCTGCGTCTGTGATTGAGACTGACACTGTGTGATTGTTCAAGAAAAGGGTTTATCATTGTGATTGTAAGAAGTTACAAGAAGTTGCTTATGTTTTATTTCTAAATGGCATCAACTGTAACATGGCTTTGTGGAACTTTGTGCGCAGGCATCCAAGTTTCTGGTGATTACACCCTATACGAAACTATAACAGGAGACAAGACAGGTCATCTTCAGGTTAAAGGTCATTATGAACTGTCACAGTACAATACAAACAAAGCAAGCCTTGTTATAATGCTGGTTACAGTACCAACAGGAATGTAATGCATAGCCATAAAGTAACATGCTTCAAGAGACTGACAACAGAAATGCATAAATCTTAAACAAAACTGGTCTTTATATATAAAATCATCAGTGAGTTTAGTTAACATTAACAATGATCCAAGCAAGCAAGTGGAATCACAAATAGCCTCACATTAACAAAGGAAATTTAGACTCACAGAAAATAATGAGAACTGTTTTGTGCATGAAAATTTTCTGGGCTGGCTTACAGTAGCTACAATTACCCATGCAACATAGTGACCTATGTTAGCAATGCCAGGAACCTACGCATAATCACCAAAAATAAGTCCTTACGATCTTCACCAAAGTACACGTGGTATTAAAGAGAGGTTACATCCTACTAAGAATATATTACAGTTCCTTTACACTGAATACAGGTAATTTTCAAGTTTGGATTTAGATGGTGGGCGTGTGAAAGGTGAAAACCACGCAAGAGAAAATCGTCCAAATACTGCTTGAATACTCTTCCATCGAGAGTTCTTCACCCAGCGGGCCTCTTCTTTCTTCAGCTGCTCAATTCCCTACATACGAAAAGACAAAGTATGCATCCTGTTGTGTGTCATAAACAAGGTACATGAAAAGTATATAATTTACAATGTTCATAGTGAGATAATATTGTCTGTCAGTAAATGCTTTAGTCATGAAACTAGCACATTTCAAGCATGAAAATACTTGACTCTGGGGTACTCTATAACAGAATGAAAGGGTATAAGGCTGATCTAAATCAATATAGCAGTTTACCAGTGGAAGGTTACAATAAGACATGGCCAATTTTCACCTCTATTTATTTTAATATTACATGTTATTACTAGTACAGGACAGAGGAACACAACTTAAATATACATTAAAAAGAAGGCAGAGAGAGACAATTTTGACAAGCAGAGTGGGACCACAGCCAACCTGCTGACACCTAGTATGATTCATAACTCATCTGACCCTGTAAAGACTTTTTTCAAAATATATAAGAATCAGTTCATGCCTCACAGAAAACACATTATGTCTCTGCTCCAAAGACCAACTGGTTAACACAGTTCTGAGAAACAGCCACTGTTTATTGTGAGAACCATGTGAAACATGAAAATACACTCTATGGATAGAATGTAGAGTTTCATAATGTTAAAGAAGATGGTACATATAGTTACCACTGGATTTCAAAGGGTTAATAAAGGTGTTCCAACTGGGGGTTATGTAACATCAAATGAGGACATGGACACATGCATCTCCATGAGACAGCCCTGACACAGCAGGAATTCGCTAAGCATGGTACCATGGTACTTTCCCACCCACATGGCTCATAGTCTCATACCATGTGATGCCTACTTCTCTCCACAGATGAAAGAGCAACATAAGGGAAGATCTACAAGGATGCAGCAGAAAAGAAAATGTTTCAAAACAATGAGTGTGATAATTTCCAACAAATATCAAAATGTTGGTGGACATATGTTGTCACTAACTCGAAGCTAACCATGTACAAGATTTGAAAGAGTGATCCTATATTGAACTTTCTAAAGCTACCACAGACACTGAAGGGTACTAACAGAAATTTACCAATGTTAGAAGAACATACTCCCCATTCCTCTAAAATATCCATAAACTTCTACCAGATTACATGGTAGGACATCCATGAAAACAGCACTCGTAATGGTCATTACTGTGAAACCCTCAAATTCACCATGAATGAACCAGCCTTTGTTACAGACGCTTTCTCACTTGTATCATAACAAGCGACATTCAAATATGCTTACCGTTTCATCATTCCATATAGCCTGGAGCTGTGTTCCAAGCATAACAGCTGTGAAAATGGCAAAAAGAAGAGCCTCAAATACTAGAAAAAGCAACAAGACTACAGTTGCTGGTGGAGAATATGTGGAGCATTCCTTCCATTCATGACGTATGCACATAATGAACTGGTTCACTGACAGGAACAATGCATGGATTGAGATCACTGCAATGTAGAACTGGAAGTAACAACAATTAGGTAAGAGATATCACTACAGCTTCCAACTTGCATTCAATGTACAATGATTTTAGCTACTACACATTTACTTTCACAGTCACCTGATGATAAACTGCAAATATAAAAACTTTGATAAAACTGATATCAATACAAAATATGATGGTATTTTTCTTCCACATATTTCCTTAAATTTAGTGGACAGAAATGGGTTTTCACATAACAAAAAATTATCTATTAGATGGCTGAAGAACTTTCTAAAATATGTTAGTAAAGCATCAGTTTCTTGTACATCTTTTAATGCCAACCTCAATGAAGAGAAATTGTATTATAAAAGCTTGCATTGGGCTCATTAGAATGAAGAAACCAATTCAAACTGTCAAAATTATTAGAGTATAATTACAACAAATTTTAATACAATAAACTTTTGTAAATTACACATCTGATTAACTGACAATATTGTATAAACGTCACACACGATTTTTTCATGGTACAAAATCTACTTTAGATGTATTCTGTCTATCTAAGCTATCTCCTGTCAGTTATACATGCATGTGTACCTGCACACATGTGAAGATCTGTCTGAGTATAAAGTGCACTACAAAAGAAGAGGAAACATCCACCAATGTCTTACAGCTGTCAGTTGGGTAATCACTTGCTAAGTCATAAGAAAAAGATAAATATTAAACTGGAGAAGACTTGTTACTGTTACCCCTTTATGGTAGACATACATGCTGAGAAAGAAATGTCATTATCTGGAGAACCAAATTATTTCTATCCTGATATGTACCTAGTATAGAAGTAACAGTTAAGTGGGAATGTGGAGTTTGTTTACGTTGTTATTTAAATTGGTCCCTTGTCATCAGGCTATGGATAGAAGAGAGAGCATTTACAATTGGAGGGTAGCTGGAAATATATTGAGTAAATTGTAGGGCTAACAACTATATTCATGTTATAAAATACTGAACAGACATCAGACTTGGAGAATAAATCAGAGGATCTTGTTGTGGACTTTTGTGCACAATAACGGAAAACCTTCAGGTTCCTCTGTGTGTGTGTGTTGGGGGGGGGCACATATTCAATGCAATAAGTGGCCTAAAAAAGTGAAATAATCAAAAGTCAACTGATATGGAATGAATCTCAAAACTGAATAACATTATAATATTAGTTACTATAGGATTCTGACGATGGTGTATAACACACTGATATGTTGGGATTTTGGACTTTATCCATCGTCCTGGTTTTTAAGAGAACAAATAAAAACACGGACGTTTCGGAAACTGGATCTGTTTCTGTCATCAGGTGAAGGAAAACACCTATTCAGTTGGGCCCCTTAGAAAGAGCTAGCCTCAATCACTGGACAAACCAATGTCACAAAACATGAAGATTATAAATACCTGAGACCAGGCTAAGTCCATGAGAGCTA